>NC_071387.1:96584615-96899526 GCF_022682495.2 Desmodus rotundus
GAGGGAGGGACTTGGAGCGGGTTGCCACCTCCTCCTTCCAGGTCCGGCCAGTAGGAGGGGAGCGGGGAGGACGGGGAACGAAGGGAGAGACCACTGAGAGGACTGCGGCCCGGGAACCTCCAGTGCGCGCGCGCTCTTTACGTACGTGCGCGTGGATTCTCTGTCTCATGACCCGGGCATTCGAGAGTCCAGGGTAACAGGGCAGTGGCTGGGAGTGTGTGTGGACGGGTTCGTTGCTAGGTGGGAGACACTCCACTCGGTTTCTACTGTGTTGTATGGGTTAATGGAATTGAGCGTGGCGGTACACGCAAGCGCAGTGGGTTCTGATCGCGGGAGGGAGTATTTTGAAGAGGCCCGTGGGGCTTAGTGCGCAGTCGCAGACCGGGCGAGGCCTCCCGGTGGATGCCTTTTGCGGCTGCGCTGTCCCCCAGCACTACCAACGGCCCCCTCAGCACCCTGCTCAACCGCTGGTTACATCAGCCAGAGAGGAGAATATTACCAGGGGATTGACGACCCCTCCCAGAGCGGGTAACTGGCTGAATGAGTAAAGAGGTCGATGGGGTGGGTTGTAGAGGGACTACCCCTTCTCCCAGGGTTTGGGGCATGAGACTCTGAAAACTATTGTATTTTCTATTTGGAACGTAACGTGCCTGAGCTTGGTACTCACAAACCTGCACTCCCTGAGCTTCCTCTTTTACATCTGAAATGGGTGATTAGTTATCGAATACTGTATAGCATTGGTCTGTTGGAAGCATGCAGCTCTGGCCCCTTGGAGAAAGTGAGACAATGGTTGTTGATTGAAGTCTGTTTTGCTGGCATTTGGAGGAAATGTGTTTACTGGTTTATAATGCTTATGCCTTTTTCTTCAATAAGGTGAGAGTTTGAAAATCTTGTTGATTAATTGTAGCCTAGATCAGCATTTTCACATGGTATGTGGTTCTAGGATACCAAGTCTTTTGAACTTAATTGTGTAAGGGGAATTGAACAGATTTAAATAACCAGTTTTTTGTTTCCTTTTATAGGGGACAGAGCACAGGAAAGGGACCCCCGCAGTCACCGGTGAGTGCCCACAATGGTACAAAGACTGAAAAGAGATATGTGGGAATATAGGACAGATTAGGTGCAGAAATAGTCAGGTGGGCTCAGAAGGGCAGGGGGCCCAGCACATCATACAAGGTGATCATATGTGGAGTGTGGATATTTAGAAGGAAGGTAAGATGCTGACTGGCTGTTTATTTCTCCCTCCTGTATTACTCACAGGTATTTGAGGGTGTTTACAACAATTCCAGAATGCTGCATTTTCTTACAGCTGTTGTGGTAAGTGGATACTTTGTCTGAGGGATGTACTGCATCTGTTTGCTGGAGACACTCTTCATATTTTTCCCACTTTCCCAGGGCTCCACTTGTGATGTAAAGGTGAAGAATGGCACTACCTACGAAGGTATCTTCAAGACACTGAGCTCAAAGGTCAGTCTATACAAACTAGCTTATTTTTGGAGTTGCATGCAAGGAGTAGGACGGTGAAGTAGGCTCATCGAAGATGTGAATTGTGTGGTATTGGACAACATTGTGGCTATTTCAGCATGTGCTGGTGTAGAGCTGCAAGCAGTGAAAGACATGGGTCTGAAATTTGAGGGCTGGGTACTTTAAAAATGCCTAAAAGTTTAAAATGTAAAAGTTTAATTTGGGGATTTTGGCTAAGTCCTGTGACTGATATCAAGATGTTATATATACATGGTATTGGGAAAAGTTTAGAAAGGGTAAGAGAAAAATAGTCATATTTTTGTCTTCATGTTTGTTGATACTGACCCTTGGGTTTTGGGAAATGGAACTTCTTTAGTTTGAACTGGCAGTAGACGCTGTGCACCGGAAAGCATCTGAGCCAGTAGGTGGTCCTCGTCGGGAAGACATCGTGGACACTATGGTGTTTAAACCAAGTGATGTCATGCTTGTCCATTTCCGAAATGTTGACTTCAATTATGCAACTAAAGGTATTGTGCCAGGCTATTATGTCAGACCCATTCTGTGAGTGGAGAGCGGAGAGCAGTTACATGATGGCTTGATTTACCCCCCTACCCCCATAACCACCCACTTTACCATCTTCCTTCCTGCACACACACACCCTTCCCCCGAGGAAGATGGCTGGATTTTTCTTTTGGGGAATATATCTTGATATTTAAGATAGAGTGGGATAAATTTGGCCTATGTTGTTGTTGTTTTCTTATTTTCATTGTTTTGAACTCCTTGCTGCTTACGAACTTTTTGGGTTTTTTTTTGTTTTTTAATTTATTTTTAGAGAGGGGAAGGAGAAAGGGAGAGAAACATCAATGTGTGGTTGCCTCTCATACGTCCCCCCATTGGGGACCTGGCCTGCTGATTCACAGGCCTGCTCAATCCACTGAGCTACACCAGCCAGGGCTGCTTCTGAACTATTAAGATGAGGGGTTTTTGTTGCTGTTGTGGGGGGGTTGGGGGGGTTAATTGTTTGTTTGTTTTAAGAGAGGGAGAGAGAAACATCAGTTTGTTGTTCCACTTAAGTAATGCATTCATTGGTTGGTTCTTGTATGTGCCCTGACTGGAGATCAAACCTGCAACCTCGGCATATCCTGACAATGCTCTAACCAACTGAGCTACCTGGCCGGGGCTAAGATGAGGGTTTTTATGCTGCACCTGCCTACCCCCTATCCCCAAACCCTGGCATACATAAACTTTTCTTTGCTTCTGACAACTTGTGGGCCGGGAAGAGATGTTTGGGGTAACAGCCTGTGAAATATGATATGACTCCTGATCTTCAACTCTGCCCCCACAGACAAATTCACTGATTCAGCTATTGCCATGAACTCGAAGGTGAATGGGGAGCACAAAGAGAAGGTGCTTCAGCGCTGGGAGGGGGGTGACAGCAACAGCGATGACTACGACCTCGAGTCTGACATGGTACAGTCTTCTCCCCTGAGATCCTGAGAGCTTGGCAGCTCTGCTGCCAGAATGTGGATTATTGACTGACGTCATTCTTGGAACCTAGTTGTTTCTGGGGAGGGGGGAGGAAAATCATTTACTTTTGCCTGTTTGTGACAGTCAGATTCCAAATGGAAAGGTACAGAAAATAATGAAACAAAAATACCTGTTCTCCCACCATCTGTGATTGACAGCTTCAAGTCATTTTTTTTTTTTTCAACTTAACAAAAAGTATAAACAAGAGTGAGTACTGTGTAGGCCCATTTACCTTCCAAAAAACAGCTACTGCTATTGTTTGAATCATTTAGAATTTTTCATGAGTGAATGCATTATTTTGCTATTTAATTTGCACAAGAATTTACTTTCCCTGCCTGTTTTTGAGTGTTTCCTGTTGCTACATAGATCTAGTTCAATGCTTTTTACTATTGTATGCTATTCTACTTACGTACCCATGTATGTATACCTGCCAAATTCTATTTATCTCTTTCCTTACTGTTTTGTGTTTTTTGGCCCTTAGAGTGCCTTACTGAATTTTTAGAACATGTATCCCCATGCACATATACCAGAATTTCTCTGGGATATAAACCTGGAAGTGGGTTTGTTATTGAAAATTTGTTATGGTTCTAGTTGATATTCTCACCAGCTGTGTTCCAGTTTTTCCACTTTCGGTGTGGTCAGATTTTTTTTTTTTTTTTTTAGTTTTTCAGCCTGATGGAGAATGACAGGTCATTGTTGCTTTCCTTGTTGGGTTTTAAAAGTCTCCCTCCTCCCTCCCTAGTCCAACGGATGGGACCCCAATGAAATGTTCAAGTTCAATGAGGAGAACTATGGTGTAAAGACCACCTATGATAGCAGTCTCTCATCTTACACGTGAGTGTCTCGGTACTCTCCATGTGGTGCAGTTGGAGGCGTGGGGTCACCAACAGAAGGGCAAGTCTCTAGATGGAACATAGCTTTTGTTCATGCTTTTCTGGGTGTTCATATTGCCCTGTCTCCACTCCTGTTATGTTTTGTGAACTGCTCTTAAAGGTTTTCTTTTAGCCTTAATTCCAGACCGCTTCATAGGTAGAATTGAGATAACCACTTCATGCTTATCTACTTGTCCATACTTTTCCTTTAGAACTTAAAATGTACTTAAATATATGTTTATATGTGCCCCATATGCAGAGATACCTTGCTGCTCTGCCTGTGACCTGATAGATGCCCATTAAATATATTGTCGTTGAAGGAGTTAAATACCCACATACTTGAGCTTGTGATAGGACTGGTAGAAATGTTTTTCCTTTCCTTGCCTGGCACTGGGGTGGTAATGGTCTCTGGTCCCCTCAGGGTACCTTTAGAGAAGGACAACTCAGAAGAATTTCGTCAGCGGGAGCTGCGTGCAGCCCAGTTGGCTCGGGAGATTGAATCGAGTCCCCAGTATCGCCTACGGATCGCCATGGAAAACGATGATGGACGCACTGAGGAGGAGAAGCACAGTGCAGTCCAGCGGCAGGGTTCAGGACGGGAGAGCCCCAGCTTGGTATCTAGGTAATTGCTGGGGGCAGCCTGGTATATTTGGGGCTCACTGTGTGGGCCAAGGGTTTTGTACACTCTTGTTTAAGCCTCACAGCCATATGAAATGTAGATTAATGAATAGTTATTCCCAACTTTTATTTTGAAAGATAAAAACCTACAGTGGTCGCTCCAGCTGGTGTGGCTCAGTTAGTCGAGTGTCATCTTGTGAATCAAAGGGTCACAGGTTCAATTCCCAGTCAGGACACATGCCTGGGATGCCTGTTTGATACCCCTGGGGCACCTACAGAAGGCAGCCAATCGAGTTTCTCTCACTGCTGTTTCTTCCTCTCTCTGAAATAAAATAATTTTAAAAATTTAAAAAATAAATAAAATCTAGAGTGGTTAAGTGATTTGCCCATAGTAACAAGGCTAAAGTTTATGGATTTAGGAAAAAATTTTGTCTCAGAGTTTTGATGCATATTCGATACATATTCTTTCCCTTTTTTTCTGCATATTCATGCATATGTATGCCTCATTCTTCCCTTTGTGAAAATAAGATCACACTATGTGATGATCTCTATCTTATAAAATATGCATCTTGACCTACAGTGTGATACTACCTTTCTCATAGGTCGGGAGTGGTAGGATTGTGGAGCGCCGGCCTGGTTGGTTTGGTCAGGGTTGACGTAGCATACAGTCCTAAGCCTGTAGCCACGGAACATTAAACCAGGACAGTTCTTCAAGTGAGGTAGTGCAAAAAGCCGGAGCCAAGCAGTGTGTGTGTGTGTGTGTGTGCGTGCGCACGCGTGCACTTTAGAAGAAAGGGCTTTATTTTTCCAAAATGTGTGGGTTTTGTGGCTATTTGATCTCACTTAAACTCTCTCCCCAGGGAGGGAAAGTATATCCCTCTACCACAACGAGTTCGGGAAGGTCCCCGGGGAGGAGTTCGATGCAGTAGTTCTCGAGGTGGCCGGCCTTGCCTTAGCTCTTTGCCACCCCGTGGCCCTCACCATCTTGACAATAGCAGCCCTGGCCCAGGTTCTGAGACACGTGGCATTAATGGAGGTAAGTTATGAAGCAGACTTTTTACTTTTTTAGAGAACAGGAAAGAGTTGGGAAAGATAATTGAATGGTTTTAGATGGGTTGGAAGGATGATGGATTGGTAGTAATATAATAACAGGTACTCTGCATCTTTTTTCCCATCTTAAAAAAAAAAAAAAATAGGCCCTTCCCGCATGTCCCCTAAGGCACCGCGGCCTGTGAGAGGTGCCAAGACTCTGTCTTCACCCAGCAGTAGGCCTTCTGGAGAAGCTTCTGTTCCACCCCCTCCTGCAGGTAAAATTTCAGCAGTGTTACATGAAGAAATGGATAGAAATTTGTAGGGGGATATAAATAACATCAGTTGTTGGAATGCTAGGGTGGGAGACAGGTTCAAGATATGAAAGGTATTTTGAGGGGTTTGGGCTTACAGTTTTTAGGAAAGAATTTTTCAGTTTCCCAATTGCAGAAACCTCAGTGTAGCAATCTATGGGTGTGTCTGGCTGGCAGATGTCTTTGTTTAAATTAGTTGCCAACATTTACAACAGGAGAAATCATAGAAAATTTTCAATTTCTTTTGAAATATAAGAGGTTATGCCAGCACTGACCTGTCTTGCTGCATAGCTCCATTTGGCTGGAACTGAGTCGTGACTGACCCTTTAAGTCTTTCATGGTGCCCATGTAGCCATTTTACCTCCTTGTTACCTGCCTTGCCCTTGTAGGCATTTAGGTTTTTGATCCTATGTATAAAAAAGTGGACAGCCCTGGCTAGTGTTGCTCAGTAGATTGGGTGCTGGCTTGTGAGCTGAAATGCCAGTTCAGTTCCCAGTTGGGGCGCATGCCTAGGTTACAGGCCAGGTGCCTGGTTGGAGGCATGTGAGAGGCAGCCAATGGAGGTGTTTCTCATACATCAATGTTTTCTTTTCTCTCCCTCTCTTTCTCTAGAAATGAATGAATAATATCTTTCTTTAAGAAAAAGTAGATTTTTCTTGGTGTTTTAGTAAGTTTTTGTCCCCATGACGTGTTGACCAGCAGTAACCATTGTACAGCTTTCCCTTTTCTTCCAGTTGGCCGGATGTACCCCCCACGCTCCCCCAAGTCAGCTGCCCCTGCCCCATCCTCAGCTTCCTGTACTGAGCCTCCCATCGGCTCAGCAGTACCAACCTCTTCAGCTTCCATTCCTGTGACATCATCAGTTGTGGACCCTGGAGTAGGCTCCATTTCCCCAGCTTCTCCAAAGATCTCACTGGCCCCCACAGATGGTAAGAGCCAGATGGTCAAGGGCTGTGGACAGTGTGAAGTGTGGTTCTGGGAAGAAAGACCTTCAGGCGTGTCTCTCTTCTTGCTCAGTAAAAGAACTTGCGGTCAAGGACCCTGGGAGAACTCTGGAATCCCAGGAGCTGTCCCGAATGTCTGGGAAAGGTGAGGATTGTTTTGTTCTGCCGAAGTATAATGCCCCTTTGATTAGGAAAGCATTTCAGTTAGGAAAGTTGTTGAAATTCAAAAACAATGTCTGTTAGACCTTTGATCCTAATTTCTCTTACAGGATTCTCAAGAGTTCTTTTTTTGTTTTTTGTCTTGTGGGTTACTGGTGGTATGTAGCCACCTTTAGAAAGGAAATGTATATTTTCTCCTTTTTCACTGTTTCTCATAGTCCCTGGCCTTCAGAATGAACAGAAACGCTTTCAACTGGAAGAACTGAGGAAGTTTGGGGCCCAGTTTAAGGTGAGAGAAGTGTGGGAATGAGCTACGATGTTAATAGGATGGAGGTGGAATGGGTGTGGGGAGCTTACGGGAGAGGCGCAGGACTAGGTGCGATACAAGAGATGAGAGCAAGGGTGGAAGAAAGCAGCAGGGCCTCCGGTCTGGACCAGTGTTGTATGTGTGTCTCTCTTCTTCCAGCTTCAGCCCAGTAGCTCTCCTGAGACTGGCTTGGATCCTTTTCCTCCCCGGATCTTAAAGGAGGAGGCCAAAGGGAAAGAGAAGGAAGTTGATGGTCTCTTGACTTCAGAGCCCATGGGGTCCCCGGTCTCCTCCAAGACAGAGTCCATATTGGATAAGGAGGACAAACCACCCCTACCTCCAGCAGGAGGCACTGAGGGGCCAGATCAGCCCCCAACACCTTGCCCAAGCCAAACCGGCAGCCCCCCAGTGGGCCTCATCAAGGGAGATGACAAGGATGAGGGCCCTGTTGCTGAGTGAGTGAAATAGGGGGCTGGGTGGGTGTCGGATGATGGAGGGGCAGGCCATGAGGATTTACTTCCATTTTTTTCTCATAGACAAGTAAAGAAGTCAACATTGAATCCCAATGCCAAGGAGTTCAATCCCGCAAAGCCTCTGCTGTCTGTGGTGAGATGGGGTAACATTTTCCATAAAGGAGACTTGGGAATGGGATAACAACACTGGAGGAGGGGAGCACTTGATGTCGGGCAGTGAGAGGAGACGTGAAAGTGTGTAGGGATGGCAGCAGTTGAGCTGGTTTGGGGAAAACAGACACACTTCAGGGCTAGGTGGTACAGAGTATCATGATGTGTCAGACAGATGTTTACGGGTTTCTCTCTAACACTTAGCATCTGGCTTGGGGAGTTTCTGAGTGTAGTAGTTACGAGCATAGGCTTCATTTCGGCCCACTGACTTGGCTTACACCCCTGTATTTATTATAAGCTGTTTAACCTGTTTGCCTCAGTTTTGTTGCCTATAATTTGAGTGTGTCTATCTCTTAGGGTTCATTGTGAGGCTTAAGCAAGATAAAGTGTAGAATGTGTTTGGCACATAACACTGCCTCCGCAAATGATGTCGTTATATAGGCAATGGTGGGTGCTGTGGGAGACAGAAAAATTAAGAGATTTTGTAATGTCCTCCCTTGTGTCTTACAGAATAAATCCACCAGTACTCCAACCTCTCCGGGGCCCCGGACTCATTCTACACCCTCTATCCCGGTGCTGACAGCAGGCCAGAGTGGGCTGTATAGCCCCCAGTACATTTCCTACATACCTCAGATCCACATGGGACCAGCTGTTCAGGTACGAGAAGAGACTAGATGGCCCAGGGTAAGAGGTTTGGTCGGGTTGGCTGAGGGAACCTTGCATTTGTAAGCAAGTCATTCAGCCTCATCTGTGTTCTTGTTCCTAGGCACCTCAGATGTATCCATATCCTGTATCCAACTCAGTGCCTGGACAGCAGGGCAAGTACCGGGGAGCAAAAGGTGAGCAGGGTGGGGAGGGGCAGTCAGTGGGGCTGCCCATTGCCTCCTGGCAGATGGAGCTTGAGCTCTGCACTATTTTCCCCCCACTCCCAGGTTCCCTGCCCCCCCAGCGCTCGGACCAACACCAGCCAGCCTCAGCCCCTCCAATGATGCAGGCCGCCGCTGCTGCTGGCCCACCTCTGGTGGCTGCCACACCTTATTCTTCCTACATCCCCTACAACCCACAGCAGTTCCCAGGCCAGCCTGCCATGATGCAGCCCATGGCCCACTACCCCTCACAGGTGACTGAGGTACAGGAGGAGGGACGTGGGGGTACAGAGGCCCTGCTAGAGATCCTGTGTTCACCTCCCCGACTCAAAGGAGCTGGGTGAGAGAGGCAGGCAGTGTTCTGGGTTGTGGTGTCAGGTTTATGCTTCAATCCTCTCTCTGGTAGGACCTGTTGCAAGGCACTTAAACACTCAAGCCATAGTCGTCATCGTGTCGTCAAATCCCCCCCCCCCCCCCCAAATTAAATCAAGCGTTGATAAAATAGTGTAGTTAGGTTATTGTGAATGTTTGGCAAGGTAGTCATAACAACGTGACAGGGCAGGGGTACACCTTCCACGTCCTATACTGTGCTGACCATTTCTCTCCTTGCTGTTGCAGCCGGTGTTTGCCCCCATGCTTCAGAGCAATCCGCGCATGCTGACATCAGGCAGCCATCCCCAGGCCATTGTGTCATCCTCTACCCCTCAGTACCCTTCTGCAGAGCAGCCCACGCCCCAAGCCCTTTATGGTGAGTTCTGCCGGACCCTCCCCCTCCTGGCTGTGCTTCTCCGTCCCCTCCAGTGTGCTCAGCACTGATTTTTCTCTCCTTCCTACTGTAGCCACTGTTCACCAGTCCTATCCACACCATGCCACACAGCTCCATGCCCACCAGCCACAGCCGGCCACCACGCCTACTGGGAGCCAGCCACAGTCCCAGCATGCGGCCCCCAGTCCTGTCCAGGTGCCTACCATGGGGGATCTGAGTGGTTGGGGTAGGGATATGTGGCTAAAAGAAAGGAGTAGAGCTTGGGATATTTCCCCAGCAGGGAGGATTAGGCCAGTGAGTAGAAGGCCTGGGTACCAGAGGAGTGGGTGGCACTGACCCTTCCCCTCCCCCCTGACAGCACCAGGCAGGGCAGGCCCCACACCTGGGCAGTGGACAGCCACAGCAGAATCTGTACCACCCAGGGGCCTTGACAGGCACGCCGCCTTCTCTGCCACCGGGACCTTCTGCCCAGTCCCCTCAGAGCAGCTTCCCCCAACCAGCCGCTGTGTATGCCATCCATGCCCACCAGCAGCTGCCCCACGGCTTCACCAACATGGCCCATGTTACCCAGGTAAGAGCCCAGGGAACCTGCTTCGTTTGGGTCTGTTCTGCCATAAGAACCTGAGCCATGAGGCTATCCCATTCCTGCGTTCCCAGTACTGCCTTTACGTAGTGTTCCTGACACTAGGATTCTCGGCACCTGTGTCAAGCTTCTGTGGTGCTCCTGGCTACTTTCTGTTTTCTGCAGGCCCATGTCCAAACTGGAATCACAGCAGCCCCGCCCCCTCACCCTGGGGCTCCCCACCCGCCCCAGGTGATGCTGCTGCACCCACCCCAGAGCCATGGGGGTCCCCCCCAAGGCGCAGTGCCCCAGAGTGGGGTGCCTGCACTCTCAGCTTCCACACCCTCACCCTACCCCTACATCGGACACCCCCAAGGTGAGCAGCCTGGCCAGGCGCCTGGATTTCCAGGAGGAGCCGATGACAGGATTCGTGAGTTCTCGTTAGCTGGGGGAATTTGGCATGGAAGAGCTGATGGGCTGCAGGTGGGGCAGGATGCACGGGTTCTGGGTGGGGAGTGAGGGGTCTTGGAGGCAGGGCTGTCCCACAGGGCGCCCGCCGACCTGCACCTGTCTGTGAAGTATGTAGGGTGGGCAGAAGCCACAGTCGCCGCCGCCAGGGGCTTGCTCCTGGCTCTGTCCTTTGCTTCCCTCCGTCCTCGCTCAGTTGTGATCCAGCAGCCCCCCTCCCCACTGCCTCCCCAGCTCTCAGTGACCCCGACTGTCTCCTGACTTAGCCGAGGTAAGGTCAGCGCAGCAGACAGGGCCAGGCTGGGGTGTGGGGGGCTGAGCTGGGCACACAAGTAAGGGCTCTGGCTCACTGGGAAACAGTGTTTGATCTGTGCTTCTGACAGCCCCATGAGACACCTTGAGGAGGCCGCTCCTACCCAAACACTCCCCCCACACCCCACACTGGACGGCATTGGATGAAGGGACAGCTGCTTGGGTTCTAATGCTCCTGCTCTCTTCTCTTTCCCCTCCAACCAGTTCAATCTCATCCCTCCCAGCAGCTCCCCTTCCACCCCCCGGGGAACTGAAGATTGTCCTGGCCGCGACCTGAGACCTCCATGAGTGGAGGGAAGAGTGATCTATGTCTCTTCCCCCAGCAGCTCGGACCAGTCCCAGCCCCCCAATCTCCCCTTTCCCCTGGGGGAGCTGGGGGATTCCTGCCAAGCACCTTGAATGGGAGAGGCCTCAAAGTGGGTGGGCCAGGGTCCAGCGGGGGTGGGGGGTTCCTACTCTGCCCCTGCCCATCCCCACCCCATCTTGCCCTCCCATTCTCTTACCCCTGCTGGAGACAAAAGATCTTTTATTTTCTATTATTTATAATGTCAGACTTGGGCCCCATGTTCTTCTTCCCCATTAACTTGAGTGACCTGTGTGAGAGACAGCTACCCCACAAGGATGGTTGGACAAGGACTTTTACTTTTTATTACATAAAAATATTTAAAAAATTAAAAAAAAATAAAATTTTAAACTAACTTAACCTGCCTCTAGTTTTCTCTTTGGAGAATAGAGTGAGACTGTGTTGGGTTGGCCAAAAAGTCTCTTCACTTTTTTCTGTAAAATAAGACATCTTCCATTTACTCTTAATTTTATTGATTTGGGTATTCTGTCAGCTATCATGTGGTATAACATTGATTGCTCTCAGTTAATGCCTCAGTTTGTCAGCCTCAGCTGATCTACCCCACCACGGAGCATCATCCAGCACAAAACCTCGCAAACCACTTTTGACACAGTCACGGCACCCTCTTCATACACTGCACCAGTCTTTTTATGTGTTTCAGTTGCGTTTTTACCTTTCTTGAAATAATGTTGCTTATTTTCTTCCATCTTCAATATTGAAATGGCCACACAAAAATTCACCAATTTTGATGTTTTTAAATTCACACTGTCACAATCTAACAAAATTGTTTCAAGTGAAGTTAAAGACAAGCACTAGAATTATCGAGGAAATCCAAATGAAGTTTGGCCAACCTGAAACGGATGTAGACTGAAGGGGCCCCATGGCCTCCACAAACCTTGGCTGGGGCATGGGGAAGAGCAAATGGTAGGATTAAGTACTTTGCATTGTAACGGCAACTTAGTAGCTAGTTTAATAGCTGTGCTACTTACTGCCTTGGTTGGGACAAGGTAGACATCATTTTCAGACTGTTATCCTGACTTGATGACATAGCTGGTTCCCCCCTGGATCAGAGTCATTCTTGCCCCGAGGGGATGGCAGCCAGGAGAATGTAAACTACAGAAAACTGGCAAATGTAACTCGTACAGGGCAATGAGGTCACGCAGGAGGCGCCGAGTCAAGATTTAAACTAGGGTGAGCAGCCATTCGAAGTGAGGAGGAAGAGCGGTGATGCAGCTGATAGTGAAGATAAGAGCCATGCTGGCTATAGACGCTGGTCAGCCATGGACTAACATGGACTAATACGACAGCCAGCATGCTGCTTTGATCATGTCGACTCTAGCGGACTCCGAAGGTTGCCTTTGCAGGATGCCCTGCAAATCCTGCAAATCCTGACTCTATCTGGACACTTGGGACTGTGCCTTTCCTGAGTCTCACCACGATCTGGTGTAACACAGCACGTGCTTGCCTGGACTATCACGTGGAGGCTGAGGACAACATAACCCAGATCCTGAAGAGAGGTGCCGCATGAGAAGGGGGACTTTGGTATCTTCCAGCCGGGCTGAAGAACTGTTTGCACAGCCAGCTTAAGAATATGGGCAATTACTGGGTTTGCTTTTTGGGGATCAAGGGAAGTGCTGGGTCTCATGGGAAAGAAGGGCTCCAAGCTGATGTATCCCCAACCCAACCACCTCCCCCTCCCCCACCCCTGGAGGTTGGAATGCTGTTAATAAAGACCTGTTTCTCCCAATACTAACTGCTGGGTCATACACCAAGGCACCACAACGGGTCCATCTGTTCGGTCTTAATTAAATGTATGATGTGGTTCCCGAGACAGGGTCGGTACGGCAGGACAGCCTAGGGTTCTGCCCTTCTGGCTCTGACTGCCACACAGACCCGCCAACCTCCTAGTTACTGTTTTCTCACCTCAGACTCGGTCCTAATTGTTTATCCCTTTTAAACTGAAATACTTTAGTGTGTATGGCCCCTGGAAACAAAGGCCTATGGGTGAGGCCTGTAAAAATGAAGTGGAAGAAGTTGAGGAGCCAGGTTTAGGGGAGTCAGAGTTTAGAAACTAGAGTTTGTGGGCAGGACAAGAGCCAAGCATGGGATGTAGAAAAGACTTCAGAGGTTTTGGGGTTTTCTTTTTAAGGCAGCAATGGGAATTCTTACTCTGACCTTGGGTTTTCTTACCTGTTTTGAAATGGAGATTTCACCCTTAGCAGGGGAATGTCAGCCAGAACTAAAGCCAGAGAAAATTGGCTGGGTGGGAAAGGAAGAATGAAGCTTAGATATTGGGAAAGAATTCCCAGGGTGTGAGGATCTGAAACCTGGTGGGTAAGCATGGGGTTGGGGGATGGAGGGGAGGTGTATCAGAGAGGTAAATGAAAAAGGATTGTAGCAGCTGATCATCTGCTAAAGATAGGCAGTTCTGCAGTCCCAAATTAAAGAGCTCTCTAGGGGATGTCAGTTGGGGTAGGCGGCAGTGATGGAAGAAGCAGAAAAATCTTCAACTGGGCTGAAGATGTTTGAAGTGCAGATGAAGAGATAGGTCTCCTACTGTGAGTGATTTAACTGCAGGTGTTATTGCGTAGTCCTTTTGATGCTTTACGGAAGAACTGCAGACTCGTTTTGACTTAACTGCTAAGAGCAGAAATCTCAAAAGAGTTGGAAGGGAACTATACTCCATCCAGTCAGGAATCCCTGTGAAAACTTTCAGCTGCTTCTTGGACACTGAAGGTAAAAAACAAGTAGACCTGCCCTAAGTAAATTTCTCCTTCCCTTGAGCCTCTCACATGTTTATCTCTTCTCTGGAGTCATCGGGTTCTGAGTTTCTCCAAACAGCTTTCACATTGGAGAGCCTCCCCTCTCAGGGATGCTTGTCAGTATGATATCTAGGATATACTCATTTGTCGGGCCCAAATTTGAAACATGTGCCCATTAGTCCCTCCTGAATATTACCTTTTTTGTTTCAAGTTAGCATCCTCGTCAGTCAATTCAAGTTTTTAAAAATCTACTCAGCATTTTATTCTCTCCATGTCTGATAAAATCTCAAATGTTGAAAGTGAAACCATTCTGCAACTTCTCAGGCCTGTTTGGAATTAATGACAGTGGTAATAACCCATCACGCACAGATTATGTGTTAACCCAGTGCCTCTTAGGTGCAGGGTGCTGGTTCCATAGGTAAGATACAATTCCCAGTACCAGGGCTTACACAAGGATAGCTAAACACGAAATGCCTAGTAACCACTCCAGGAGATGAGCTGAGCCAGTGCTGGCTCCAAGTGAGAAATCCTTTCACGCTATCTCCCAGAAGGGTATCCAGCAACATCCTTCTGTAGCATACAAAGCTCACTAGATTAGCTTTCAACACTCTGGCTTCTCCCAAGTTGCTACAGCAGTGCTGACAGCTTTAAAAAGAGGAGTTTTCCCAGCCTCTACCATAGAGATGAACTCCTGAGGCTAGAGAGCTCAGTAAAAATGGCTCCAGAGTACCTTCTGGGCTTCTGCTCCCTTTTTATACTCCCTCATCCTTCCAATTTACACAAAGGACACAAGATCCAGGATGGCTTACTATTCACAAAACAGTTTATTGACCTACCTCACCAGGCAGGCCACGGGAAAGTCTCAGTCTAGCTGCAACTCTGCTGGGTTGCAGCCTATGCCCTGGGAAGGGAGTCTCAGAAGCAGGACAGAACACTGGCCAGCACAGCCCTGAACATACAAGCCTGAGCAGAGGTCCAGACTCAACTCCACTTTATGTTCTTGTCCTCCTCAGTCATGGCCGGCGTGTCAGTGACGAGGCCAGTGCCAATGGTCCGGTTGCCATCTCGCAGAGTAAAACGCTGGCCTTTTTCTAAGATCATTGGCTGCCGCAAGATTAGGCTAAGCTTCAGGTCCTCCCCAGGCATAGCAAGCTCCTGGAGGGGGCAGAAACGGATCATGCATGGCCTCCAGGGTGCCTTCATTCCAACTGTTGGCTGGCTATCAAGGTGAAAGATTATGGGAAAATGCAGCAGGATGATTATTCTTTCTGGGGACAGCTTCATCCCAGCTGTCAGGCAGATGCAAACAGGATATGCAAAGGCAAAAAAAGGACCAATGATCAGTGTTCCCCTACAGTTCATTCTTGAAGAGAAATGTTGAGGCAGTTTTGGGTTATGCAGGTTTCTTAGTCACTGACCTCTCTAAGCCCAATGCACAGTGAAACTCTTAAGAAGAAATACCCTTTTCTGGGAAGTCTTTTTGGGTAAATGCTAATATAGATAAGTTTTTAATCTACTTCAGCCTAGGGAATACTGGATGAGGGTGAGGACTCACTCCCCCTAAAACCACTGGTCCAGGCCCCTCATCATTAGTTCTTCTACATCAGCAAGCCTCTCTTCACCCAAGGAAAAGTCACCCACATTGTCACATACACCTTTAGAACTGTAAGTAAGACAGACCTGATATGCACAGTGCTCCTTCACATCCCTATACCCACCTTCCCTGGAGGCAAGATGACACGGCAGGCCATGTCCCAAGTCAGGGAGAACATGACAGGCATGAAGTGGGATACAAAGGGCTTGTGGCGGCCACCTTCCTCTTTGCTGAGGATGTAAACCTGGAAGACAGAGCAAGTGGCTAGAAACACTGCCTCTCTAGGGGACAGTTTGTCACAGTCAGCCCTGCCAACCATCACCTGGAGCCCTCACCTGTGCCTCCACCTTCTGGTGGGGATGGATGGAACCTGGTTTGGCCATAACCAGGCCACGTCTCAGGTCTTCCCGCTTTAAGCCTCGAACCAGGGCCCCAAGATTATCACCTGCCTCTGCCCTCTCCAGGCTCTTGTGGAACATTTCAATGCCTAGGAGGAAGAAGAGACAAGGGAGGATGGTCTGGGGCAGAGGAAAGACACGAGGGACCTGCAAGGGGAATGGTCACCCTGGAGCCAGTCCCTGGGTCTCAAGGCTTTCTTCCTATACCTGTCACCACAGTGCGAATGTTCTTGTTATGTCCCAGGAACTCACACTCATCTCCCTTCTTCAAAATGCCACGTTCTAGCGTACCTGTCACCACAGTGCCCCGGCCTGTGAAGGAACAAGTCAGGACATCAGGGACTGTGGCTCACCCAGGCTCTTGATTGGGGGAGGTTGGCGGGGGGGGGGGGGGCAATGAAAATGAACACAGTCCTCACCAGGGATAGAGTAAACTGACTCTACAGGCAGCAGGAAAGGCTTCTCCAGATCCCGGATGGGCACCGGGATGTGAGTGTCCACAGCATCCAGCAGCTTCTGCACAGACTTCAGGCCAAGCTCAGGGTCCCGTTGCTGGGGTGGTAGGGGGTGGGGAAATGAGAGGGTTCTGAAATGCCCATTCTGCTTAACAAGAACCACTCCCCAGACTCAGAGCACAGCTCTGGATGCCTATCCAGCCCCATCCTCTACCACAGCAGCCTCTGCCTGACCCTGCCTTCACCTCAAGGGCACAGAGGGCAGAGCCTACGATGACTGGGGTCTCCTCCCCTTTGTAGCCAAACTCAGTGAGCAGTTCCCGGACTTCCAGCTCGACTAGATCCACCATCTCAGAGTCCTGGACGGCATCTGCCTTGTTCACATACACCACAACATGCTCTACTCCAATCTGTAGATGGGAAAGAGGGAGATGGTGTCCTAACTGGCTCAACACCCCACTCTTCCTCTTCCCACTCCTACCCAGGCTCTGCATACCTGTTTGGCCAGTAATAAGTGCTCTCGGGTCTGGGGCATGGGGCCATCATTGGCTGCCACCACCAGGATGCAGCCGTCAAGGGGGGCAGTGCCTGTGATCATATTCTGGGTAGGGGAGGAAAGAATACACTCAGCCTATTTCAGTGACCTCCTCAGATCCACATCCATTTACACATGCACAACAGTGAGGAACTGAGGCTCACCTTTCTCTGCCATCTCCTCACCACCCACTTTAAGGGGCCATGCCCATAAATCCACGCTCTCAAACCTCCATGTCTTGAGTATCAAACTCCTCCCCACAAGCCTAACATTTCTTCTGACAGGAGGCAGCTCCTGGCCCTGTCCCCTGTGACACCCTCACCTTCTCACCTTAACATAATCTGCGTGACCTGGGCAGTCTGTGTGGGCATAGTGGCGGGCAGCAGTGCTATATTCCACATGAGCTGCATTGATGGTGATGCCACGGGCTCGCTCCTCCGGGGCATTGTCAATCTCCTCATACTTCTTATACTTGGCCCCACCTCCCTCGGCTAAAACTAACGGGAGAGGGAGAGAAAAGAACACAGCTCTCAGCTCAAGTTCCCTAGATAGAGGCAGGACTCAGGCCACGCCCCTAAGACACTCCCACTGAAACAAAGGACAACCTGGGAGGATGACCCCTCCCTCAATTCCTCCAGCAGAGATAACCACTGAGAAAGAAATGCTAGAGCCTCAAGGATATGCTCAGCGACTTTTTAGGGTAAAGCCTCTGCTTACAGGGCAGTTCCTACAGCTAGAGGGAGGCCATTCAGGGTCCTCCAGTTTATGCATCACAAAGTTCTTCATGTTCAGAGGAAGTCTGTTTCCTGCATCTTTCAATCCACCGACCACTGGAGTTCTGGCTCCTGGAACTAAACACCTCCCAGCAGCCACTCTGCTGACCCCACCTCCATGGCTCCTGGTCCCGCCTGCAAAGCTAGCGTTGCCAGATGCCCCCAATGCAACCCCGCTTACTTTTCGTGATGGCTGCGGTCAGTGTGGTCTTGCCGTGGTCCACATGGCCGATGGTACCCACATTCACATGGGGCTTGTCGCGCACATAGGTCTTCTTGGCCTCCACGGCCAGGCCACGGCACAAGAGGGTCTGTGCCGGGGCCTTCAGCGGCTGTAACAAGCCCTGCAGTAGTGGGGTCGAACCGGAGCCGAGACCTGCGGGGTAGAGGCAGGGAGTCACGGCGGGGGTCCAAGCCCGGCCACTCCAGGAGACTCCCACGTGTCCCTGTACCGCTATCAGCCTCCCCGCCCCCTCACCGCTGAAGAGGGGTGTCGCGCGCAGCAGGGTGGCGGCCGCCATTATGGTTGTATTCACTCCCCCAGTACCGGGTACCGGCGAACAGATGCCCGCGCGTGCTGCGAGAGGGCAATTGCGACTGGCAGCCACTTCCGGCGGAAGTGAGGACGGGAGGGCAAATCCGGGCTCCTCTAGCCACCAATTTCTATGGCCATCCCCGCCAACTTCCGGAAGACATCAAGAAAGGTAAACGCTGTTCTCGGAGGCGGGGCCGGATGGAGGTTTCCACAGCCCCTCGGGCCTCGCGGCAGGAAGGGGGGGTCACGCACTTCTCTCCGGCGGTGCCAGGGGCGTTGTGGGATGTCCCATAATGCACCGGTGCCCCGAAGACTCCCGGACTCCCTCAGCTGTTCCCAGAGCGTCATGTTAGCCGAGGAATTAGGTAGGGTTTAGGCCGGGTGCGGAGGGAGCGTCCCGACCTCCACTAGGCAGAGGCGGCCTCCGCGCGGACTGCTTTGGAACGTCCAAGTCCCGAGCCCCTGGGAGTCCGACCCAGACCCACTGCGCGTGTCTGACGAGAGATCTGGCGGCTTTTATACCACAGCGGGAAGTAGGACGAGGTCCTGCAGCCAGGCTGAGGAAGAAGATCCCGGGCGCCTTTCGGGGGTGGGGTTCAAGTGCGACCCATCGTCTCTGTGGAGCCTTTGTTTTTTTATCTGTAAAAAGGGATTATAGTAGTAATATTTACTACATAGAAAAAATCCTGATATCCTGCTCTGAAAGTAAATGTGCAGGGTAGGAGCTAGGAGGGGGTCCCGGGGACCTCCAGGTCGCAAAGTCCTTAACCCTCAAATACCCACCCTGTTTGTTCACAACCTCCTGGGACAGACAAAGCTTTGCTGTCTACCCACGTCGCACCTCAGCAGTAAAAATAATTTCCTTGTTCTTTTCCCCACCCACCCAATTTTACTGATGACACCAAAGGTGAGGGACCAGCCTCAGACACCTTTAAGAGCAGCCTAAGTCTTTCTTGTCCTCAGCACAGAAGATAGGGCTGGGCACCCAGTAAGTGCTCAGCAGATGTCTGTTGACTGAATGAAAAGTGCAAGGACAGTATATAACCTTTAACTTTCATTTCCATCATTTCATCACCTTGGGATGATGATAGCAGCTGCTTAGTTAATCCTGGTTAATGTTTCCAAAATTCATCAGATCCTAGGATTCAACTGACTTGACTATGTGTGTTTTTTTTAGAGACAGGGGAGTGGAGGGAGAAAGAGAGGGAGAGAAACATCCACACGTGAGAGATACATCCATCAGTTGCCTCTCACACTCCACCAAGTGGGGGGACCTCGCCCACAACTCGGGCATGTGCCCTGACTGGGAATCCAGCGGGTGACCTTTCCATTGGCAGGCCGGCCCTCAATCCACTGCGCCTCGCCAGCCAGGGAGACTAACTATGTTTGTTTAAAATAGATTCCCCCCTTAGAAATTATGATCTGGTAGGGTCTGGCCACAGGCAGAGAAAGCATATTTATTACACACAACATACGCACCTCCTTAAGCTCAGAGGAGAGGGGGACATAATAAACTAGAGCTTTTTATGGATCAGGCATCGGGCAAATGCTTCATATTGCTTCACAGTCAGTGCTCCCCATGTTACCCTGTGTGGTACGAACTGGTATTTTCCCCATTTTACAGGCGAGCAAACAGCATCAGAGTGATTAAGGAACTCAACACAATTAAACTTCAAAAAAATGTGCACTTTACTGCACTGTACTGTAATATAAGTCATTTTACTGCTCAGATAAAATGAGGAACTGGCTCAGACTTCTGGCCTATTGGTCCTTCCAGCCTGTCAGCTCTGCTTAGAAAGGGGCTAATACAGTATAAAAGGGTGTTTTTTTTACCCCTCAGTCACTCCACTCCTGGAAATTTATCCTGTGACATTATTGGCCACTAGTTTTGGGGAGTGATAAACTTTCTTCTTTTTTTCTTAAGATTTTATTCATTTATTTTGAGAGAGAAGGGAAGGGAGGGAGAAAGAGAGGGAGAAAAATATCAATGTGTGGTTGGTTGCCTCTCACTCGCGCTCCCAAGTGGGGACCCGGCCTGCAACCCAGGCATGTGTGCTGACTGGGAATCCAACCAGCGACCCTTTGGTTCACATGCTGGCTGGCACTCAATCCACTGAGCCACACCAGCCAGGGCTAAATTTTCTTCTTAAGGAAATTTAAAACTTTCAATTTCAGTGGTGGTGTATTAATTTTAGTGTGTACTACCTTAAAAAAAAAGACGCATAAGTAGATACTGTAAAATATGAAACAGTTTAAAAACAATATTTGGTAGATGATATGGGTCATACGAATATATGACAAATTTGGGGGAAGATGGCACATCAATAACTGAAACTTGAGAAAGAGCTCAGAAAAGTCGGAGAAAAGTTTTTATAGAGCTGTTGACGCAGCATCCTCTGAAATAGTCAGGAGTCTTGATTTACAGGTGACAGAATTTACATTGGCTGATTTAAACAGAGTGAGGGTTCGTTTTAGGGTATTAGGCAACTTACAGAATTATGGGATGGGATGGAGAAATAGCTCCCAAGCCACAGAACTGATTTGACCTGATAAGAAAACTGCTGCTCCTGCCATTGCCACCAAACACTAAATACCAAGACTTCGACTTGTCTGCGACAGCTACTGCTGGTGGCACTGAAGCCACTGCTGCATCAATAAAGGGACCTTCTCTTCCCCTTGCCCCAAAGCCTGGCATATTCAAAGTCTTACATGCATGTGTCTGGAGAAACCTAGACCATCATATGTCAGTGTTTTGCGTATTGGAGGAAGGTCGGAGATGTGCTCTGGCTTTGATGTTTGGGGGCAGCACTGACGGCAGGGAATTTCCCCTGGTGCTCGGCCATGTCTATCACCACACGGTCAACAACACAGTGAAAGAGTGGAAGGAACACAGATGTCCAGTGGATATGGTAGCATGAATTTTGGCAGAGCCACTAGATGAAATATTAGTGGGATGGATTCAGGTTTGCAGAGAAGGGGAGCCAACCACCTGTAAAAATGCTGTGAGCAGTGTTACATGAAGAGGAAGGCTCACTACTACTGTAGAAAAAGGGCATGTATGCAAGATGGGGGTGGGGACAAGGGAAGTCGAAAGCAATTGTGACTTTAGAAAGCTGTAAGTTTGCTTGGAGAAGGGAGAGATTTTTCTCTCAAACATTTATTTTATGTGATTACTGTAAAAAAAAAAAAGTTCTTTATGCAGAAGCTTGAACTCATTCAAAAATATGCTTTTGAAATCACATAGCCTTCCAGGTCTCCTAGCAGTCCCTTCATTCTGCTGTGTGGCAGACTACTCTGAGCCCCTGCTTAATAGCCGTTGTCCATCCTCCTACAGGCAGGGCTCTGATTTTACTCAGGATGGCCCTTTTCCCACTCCAGGAATAAACCCTGACAAGTCTAATCCGCTTCTGGTGGTCCTGTTCTCTTTGCCAGGAGGTTTGTTTCCAACCAGGTGTGACTCCTTTGAGGCCGATGATTAGTAAGAGATGGGGGGGGGCTTCCAAGAAAGTGTCCCTTACTCTTAAGAAGGAAACACCAAAGAAATGGACCTCCTTTTGACTCTGAATGTTCCTGGGTCTGGATGGGAAGCTTAGAACTACTATGTTCATCTTGCTTCCAGGCAATAATGCAGCCAAAATCCAGAAGAGAACAAAGTGAAGAGGATCTTAGAAGGCTGGACTCATTGTGGTGTGTAATGACAGTGTCCTTATTGTTTAAGCCAGATTGTGTCAGAGTTGTCTGTTATTTGCAGCCAAATACATCCTAACAGGTACCCTGTCTTCCAGTGCTTGGTACCCTGAGACATAGTTCTTGGTTTCACTTGTTTGAGACTGAGTGACTTGAGTAGGGCCAGGACTGGGCTTCCTTTATCTTTACATCCTCTGTGCCCGACCACTGTAGGCCTCTGTGAATGTTTGCCTTAAATTAATAAACCTTCCAAACTGAAAGGTGCCTCTGTGTGGTGCCCCCGACTTAACACGTCTAGAATAGGATTCTCAGCTCTCTGCCACACTCTTCTTACACATCTAGTAAATGGCATCACCATTTACCCTTCCCCTCACTCCACCCCTAACCCAGCAGTCAGTCCTGTTGGTTCTCTCTCCAAAGTATATCCTGAATGTGACCCCTTCTCTCTCTACTGTGGACACTGTGGTTCAATCTGGAATCGTCTCTTATCTAGGTTACCTCACAGATTCTCCAGTGGGCCTCCCAGCTTCCACTCTTATTCTCAATAGCTGTCAAATCCATCTTCCACACAGTAGCCACATCAGTCTTTAAAATTTGGTTAAGAAATTAATGCCCTCTCAATGACTTACTGTGAAATGTAGTATAAAAGCCAAACCCTTCATTGAAGTGGGTAGATTGTATGGCAGGTAAATTATATGTCAATAAAGCTGTTATTAAAAAATCCAAACTCCTGTGGCCCACAAGACCTGCATGATCTGGCCCCTGCCTACCTCCTTGACCCCATCTAGTATCATTTTCCCCTCCCTCCCTCCCAGCCATACCAGCCATCCTTCTGTTCTGCAGACATATGCAATTGTTTCTACCTCAGTGTCTGTGATGTTTTTCCTTGTAGCTCTCCCTGTAGTGCATTCTTACTCCTTATTCAGGTCCCACCTCAAATGTCACCTCTTCTATCTAAAGTAGCTCAGGTCACCCTGTTGTCAATTCCCCCCTTTGATTTTCTTCATACTACCTCAATATTCAAAATTACAAAGTTTGCTTGGTTTTTTTCTCTCTCACCAGCTCATGGCAATAAGAGCTTATTTTTTATTCTAAGAACAGTGCCTAACAGGTGAAGAAATATTTGTTGAAGGAATTATGTGTTGAATCATTTCAGTTGAGCCTTTGTGTCGGGCTTGTAAAGTTTCCAGATGTTTTCAATGGAAAGCAAGTTTTGTATTCACATTCATTTTAAAAATAAAGGTGAGTCACTAACTTTGGGGACCTCTATTATCTATAAAATGGGAATGGGGTGGCAAGGTTAAACTGTATGATCTCTGAGATTTCTTGTAGTTCTAACTTCTAAAATGAGGGTGGAACCCTGGCTGGCGTGGCTCAGTTGGTTGAGCATCATCCAGCAAAGAGAAGGGTTGCTGGTTCAATTCCTGGTCAGGGCACATTCCTGGGTTCCAGGTCCGGTCCCTGGTTGGGCTGCATGCAAGGGGCAGCTGGTCAGTGTTTCTCTCCCGTCAATGTTTCTCTCCCTCCCTTCTCCTCTCTCTAAAACTAAAAAATAAAATATTTTAAAAAATAAAGTGAGGGTGGTGTTTGGAGTAATTAAAATGAGTACTGGGCTGGCCAGGAACTTAGTGACAACTTAAAGATTGGGACCCAGACGTCCGCTGCAACGTCACTGGGCGCCAGGAAGTTTTCAGCTCCGTTATAGTTTTAAGGGACTGCTTGTTGTTTTCATAGTACTTGTTTCCTTTTTTGTCTGTGTTTGCTAACGTCGTAGTCGTCACAGCAGTGGCCTTGGTAGCAGCAGAGGCCCCCCGTGACTGCTCACCTGCTGCACCGGCGCTTCCGAACGTGCGGGTCTCCCAGGTGAACCGTGAAAAACCCGCCTGCAGTAAGTGGCCACACAGCGGCACTGTGCCGACAGCAGGACTTTCAGTTGGGAAAGGATTCAGACTCCTCCTACTTCTTTTTTGGCAAAGGATCGGTAAATGCAGGATGGGAAAGATGGCGGCAACATAGGTGGGAGCGGAGTCCACTTCCCCTCAACGCCAGGGAAATACCTAGCTGATCTGAGGAGCAGAGCGAACAGCCAACAGTATTCCAGCATATACGAAGATCAGAGACCAAAGATAGAGGACACTGAAAGATCTGACGGTAAGAAGAGTGCTCAAGGACAATAAGGTCCCCGGGAACCGGGACCGCGCGGTACAAGGGCGGCAGAAGCGCCAGCCCTGGCGCAGGGGCTCCTGCAGGAGTCTTGGGAGAGGGCCAGGCTGCGCTGTGAGCAGCCAGGTGCTTGATTAGACCAGGGGGGCTTGAAAAGGAGGAATTTCTCAAAAAGAAAAAGAAAATAGAGACACTCAGGGGCTGATTAGAGAACTCTTGGTAGTAGCCGAGGCCCCTGGCGCCCCTCCCCCTCCACCCCTGGACTGCTACGCTCACCTGAGGTCCGGTCGCGCGCGCGAGCAGATTAGCGAACGGGACCCACACTTGAAACCCCGGAGGGGCGCCCACACCTGAAACCTCCGAGATAATTTGGAGCAGAGACTAGCTGCTCCACCCACAGGCCCCAAACCTCGGAACCCAGTGCCGCGTGATTCAGTCCCAGGGCGGCCCCGCCCGCCCGAGAGACTCAAGCCCAGGGCGGCTGGATCGGGCTCCCAAGCACAGAGCCTGTGGCTCAGCGGGCTGCGCGCGCTCACCAAGCACAGGGCCGGCTGGGTGCCTGTTTTCCAAATACAAAGCTGCTGGCGAGTGTCCTAACCCCAAGGCGGCTGAATCCGCCACCTGCGCGCCAGCGTTCCAAGCCCTGGCGGCTCTATTGGTCCGCCGGCTGCGCGCTCAGGGCACAAAATAACGTCACAGACCCAAAGCGGCTGGATTCCCCTGCTGCGCACGCACGCGTCACAAGCCAAAGCGGCTGGATTGGCTGATCAACGGACTGATTGACTGCCAGGGACCACACCTACAAAACAGCGAAGAGTGTGACCCAGGAAGAGAGAAAAGTGAAACCAATCCTTCCAACCACCCCCTCCCGTTGCACAGACAGGACACCAGCAGAAATAACCTGACCGGTTTAAAGCCAACAGAAGATTTTTTTTTTTTTTATCCTTTTTCTTTTTTTTCCTTTCCCCCTGAATTCCTTCTTCCTCTCTCTTTTTTTCTTTTTTTTCATTCCTTCTTCCTCCCATCCTTTACCATTTTTATGTCTTCTTCCTGCCTTCTTTTATCTATTTCTATGTTTTAATTTTTGCTAAAATTCCTTCTTATCTTGCCTCCGATCTTTCTTTATTCCTTCTTCCCTCCTTCCTTCCTTTCCTCCTTTCCTATTTCCTTTTTCCCTCCTTCCCATCTTTGTTTTGGTTTGTTTTGTGTGTGTGTGTGTGTTTTTTTTTTTTTCTTTTCTTTTGCCCCCCCTTTCTCTTTTTCCCACAGGTGAGACAACAAAACCTGGAGTGCTGAAAAGACTAGAGTTAGACCGTGTTAAACACATAAACGTCAGCTCAAGACCAGTGAGCACAGGAGAGTAAGGAGACAGCACCACCGAATCCCATTGGCATTCTACCATAGAAGTTCATATCATAAATCCAGGGAGTCAGAACAAAGCAATTTAAGACGCAGAGGCCAACAAGAAGAGCCTCACAAACAATGGGAAGACAAAGAAACAATTCCCAAATGAAAGGAAAGGAGGAAGTCTCAGAAAGAATACTAACCGAAAAAGAGGCAAGTCAACTATCAGATACTGAGTTCAAAGCAATGGTCATCAGGAAGCTCACTGAGCTCTCTGAGCTCAAAGAGAACTACCAGAAACTACAAGGAAACTACAATGAACTCACTGCAAACTATATCAACATGAAAAAGGAAATAGAAAATATCAACAAGAGCCAAGAGGAAATGAAGAATACAATTTCTGAATTGAAGAACACAGTAGAAGGAATTAAAAGCAGACTTGACGAAGCAGAGGATCGGATCAGTGAGCTGGAGGACAAAGTAGAAAAAAACACCCAGAAGGAGCAAGAAAAGGAAAAGAGGCTCAGAAAGAATGAAGAGGCAATAAGGGAAATGCAGGACAACATGAAACGTAACAATATCCGTATAATAGGAATACCAGAAGGAGAAGAAGAAGAGCAAGGGATAGAAAACCTGTTTGAAAAAGTAATGATGGAAAATTTCCCTAATCTGAGAAGAGAAAAAGTCACCCAAATCCAGGAATCACAGAGAGTCCCAAACAAGAGGAACCCAAAGAGACCCACTGCAAGACACATCATAATTAAAATGGCAAATTTCCAAGACAAAGAGAGGATCTTAAAGGCAGCAAGGGAGAAAAAGGAAGTAACATACAAGGGAGCCCCAATAAGGTTAGCAACTGACTTCTCAATGGAAACGCTCCAAGCCAGAAGAGAATGGCAAAAAATATTCCAAGTACTGAGAACCAGAGGCCTGCAACCAAGACTACTTTACCCAGCAAGGCTCTCAATCAAGATAGAAGACCAAATAAAGAGTTTCCCAGACAAAAGAAGTCTAAAAGAATACAGCTCCACCAAACCAGCTCTGCAAGAGATGCTAAAGGGACTGCTTTAAGGAAAGGAAGGAAAAGAGAAAGACAGAGGAACACAGGTAGGAAATAATGGCAATGAATAACTACCTATCGATAATAACCTTAAACGTAAATGGATTAAATGCTCCAATCAAAAGACATAGAACAGCTGAATGGATAAGAAAACATGACCCACACATATGCTGCCTACAAGAAACCCATCTCAGGACAAAAGACTTACACAGACTGAAAGTGAAGGGCTGGAAACAAATCTTCCAAGCAAACGGACAGGAAAAAAAAGCAGGGGTAGCAATACTCATATCTGACAAAATAGACTTCCAAAGAAGGGCCATAAAGAGAGACCCAGAAGGTCACTTCATAATACTCAAAGGAAGAATCCACCAAGAAGACATAAACATTGTAAATATATATGCACCCAACATAGGAGCACCCAAATACATAAAGAAAATCTTGGAGGATTTCAAGAAAGATATTGACAGCAACACAATTATAGTAGGGGATTTTAACACCCCACTATCAAAAATGGACAGGTCTTCCAAACAAAAGATCAACAAAGATATTGTGTCACTTAACAATACCTTAGAGGAAATGGACTTAACTGATATATACAGAGCTTTTCATCCCAAAGAAGCAAAATACACGTTCTTTTCAAGTGTCCATGGAACTTTTTCAAAGATAGACCACATGATAGGACACAAAGCAAGCCTCAACAAATTCAAGAAAATTGAAATCATATCAAGCATCTTCTCTGACCACAAGGGTCTGAAACTAGAAACCAACCCCAAGGGTAAAAACCCAAAACACTCAAAAGCATGGAGACTGAATAGCATGCTATTAAACAATGAATGGGTCAAGAATGAGATTAGGGAAGAAATCAAAAACTTCCTGGAAACAAATGAAAACGAACTCACAACAACCCAAAACCTATGGGACACAGCAAAGGCAGTCCTGAGAGGGAAGTTCATAGCAATACAGGCCTACCTTAAGAAGTTAGAAACAGTTCAAACAAACAACCTAACCCTACGCCTACAAGAACTGGAGGAACAACAACAAAGACAGCCCAGAGCAAGCAGAAGGAAGGAAATAACCAAGATCAGAGCAGAACTAAATGACATAGAGACTAAAAGCACAATTGTAAGGATCAATGAATCCAGGAGCTGGTTCTTTGAAAAGATAAACAAAATCGACAAGCCTTTAAGTAGGCTCATCAAGAAAAAAAGAGAGAGGATCCAAATAAACAGAATTAGAAATGAAAGTGGAGAGATTACAACTGATACCACAGAAATACAAAGGATCGTAAGAAATTACTATGAAGACCTGTATGCTAAGAAATTTGAAAACCTAGATGAAATGGACACATTTCTAGAAAAATATAATCTTCCAAAACTGAATGAAGAAGAAGCAGAAAACCTGAACAGACCAATATCAGCAAAGGAAATTGAAGAAGTCATCAAGAAACTCCCATCACACAAAAGCCCTGGACCAGATGGTTTCACAGGAGATTTCTACAAAGCATTTAAGGAAGAACTAACCCCTATCCTTCACAGACTATTCGAAAAAATCCAAACTGATGGAAGACTCCCAAACTCTTTTTATGAAGCCAACATCATCCTAATCCCAAAACCAGATAAAGACACAACGAAGAAAGAAAACTTCAGGCCAATATCGCTGATGAACATAGACGCTAAAATTCTCAACAAAATATTAGCAAACCGCATCCAGCAATATATTAAAAAGATCATCCACCATGACCAAGTGGGATTCATCCCAGGGATGCAAGGATGGTACAATATTCGCAAATCAATAAACATAATACATCACATCAACAACAGCAAAGACAAAAATCACATGATCATATCAATAGATGCGGAAAAAGCATTTGATAAGATACAGCACCCATTTCTGATAAAAACACTCAGCAAAGTGGGAATAAAGGGAGCAGTCCTCAACATAATTAAGGCCATATATGAGAGACCTACAGCCAACATCACACTCAATGGACAAAAACTTAGAGCTTTCCCACTAAGATCAGGAACTAGACAAGGATGCCCTCTCTCACCACTCCTATTCAACATAGTATTGGAAGTCCTAGCCACAGCAATCAGACAAGAAAAAGCAATAAAAGGCATCCAAATTGGAAAGGAGGAAATGAAACTGTCACTGTTTGCAGACGACATGATAGTGTACATGGAAAACCCTATAGACTCCACTCAAAAACTACTCGACCTAATAAATGAATTTGGCAAAACAGCTGGATACAGAGTCAATACCCAGAAATCAAAGGCATTCCTGTACACCAGCAACGAAACTGCAGAAACACAAATCAGGAAAAAAATCCCATTCGATATAGCAACAAGAAAAATAAAGTACCTAGGAATAAACCTAACCAAGGAGGTAAAAGACCTGTACTCAGAAAACTACACAACACTGAAGAAAGAAATTAAGGAAGATACAAACAAATGGAAGCATGTACCATGTTCATGGATTGGAAGAATCAACGTTATCAAAATGGCCATACTACCCAAAGCAATTTACAGATTCAATGCAATCCCTATTAGAGTACCCATGACATATTTCACAGATATAGAACAAACATTGCAGAAATTCATATGGAACCATAAACGACCTCGAATAGCTGCAGCAATTTTGAGAAAGAAAAACAAAGCAGGAGGGATCACAATACCTGATATCAAACTGTATTACAAGGCCACTGTAATCAAAACAGCCTGGTACTGGCATAAAAACAGGCACATAGACCAATGGAACAGAATAGAGAGCCCAGAAATAAACTCAAGTCTATACGATCAATTAATATTTGACAAAGGAGGCAGGAGCATAAAATGGAGCAAAAACAGCCTCTTCAACAGATGGTGTTGGGAGATCTGGACAACTACGTGCAAAAAAATGAAACTCGATCACCAACTTACGCCATACACGAAAATAAACTCAAGATGGATAAAAGACTTAAATATAAGCCGTAACACCATAAAAGTCCTTGAGGAAAACATTGGCAGGAAAATCTCAGACATTCCACGCAGCAACATCCTCACAGACACATCCCCTAAAGCAAGGGACATAAAGGAAAGAATAAACAAATGGGACCTCATCAGAATAAAAAGCTTCTGCATGGCTAAAGAAAACAGCACCAAATTACAAAGAGTACCAACAGTATGGGAAAACATATTTGCCAACGATACCTCAGACAAGGGCCTGATCTCCAAAATATATAAAGAACTCACTCGACTCCACTCCAGGAAGACAAACAACCCAATTAAAAAATGGGCAAAGGACTTGAACAGACACTTCTCCAAGGAAGACATACAGAGGGCCCAGAGACATATGAAAAGATGCTCAGCATCACTAGCCATCAGAGAGATGCAAATTAAAACCACAATGAGGTATCATCTCACACCAGTCAGAATGGCCAACATAAACAAATCCACAAACAAATGTTGGAGAGGATGTGGAGAAAAGGGAACCCTTGTGCACTGTTGGTGGGAATGCAGACTGGTGAGGCCACTGTGGAAAACAATATGGAATTTCCTCAGAAAACTAAAAATGGAACTGCCCTTTGACCCAGTAATTCCGCTGCTGGGATTATACCCTAAGAACACTGAAACACCAATCCAAAAGAATCTGTGCACCCCAATGTTCATAGCAGCACAATTTACAATAGCCAAGTACTGGAAGCAACCGAAGTGCCCATCAGCAAACGAGTGGATCCAAAAACTATGGTATATTTACACAATGGAATTCTACGCAGCAGAGAGAAAGAAGGAGCTTATACCCTTTGCAACAGCATGGATGAAACTGGAGAGCATTATGCTAAGTGAAATAAGCCAGGAAGTGAGGGACAAGTACCATATGATCTCACCTTTAACTGGAACATAAGCAATAGAAGAAAAAAGCAAACAAAATATAACCAGAGACATTTTAGTTAAGAACAATCTAACAATAGCCAGGGCGGGGGTGGGGGGTGGGGGCGGGGATAGTGGGAAGAGGGTATTACAGGAACTACTATAAAGGACACATGGACAAAACCAAGGGGGAGGGTGGAGAGGGGGGAGGGAGGTGGGTTCACCTGGGGTGGGGTAGAGGGATGGGGAGAAAAGGCATACAACTGTAATTGCATAACAATAAAAAAAAAAAAAAAAAAAAAAAAAAAAAAAGATTGGGACCCAGAGCTTTGTCCTCAGTGTCACTAAACAGACTTTTTGGGAGCTCAGGGGCATCCTTCACTCTTTTCCCTACCAGCCAGCCTGGCAGTGTTTCCTCAAAAGTCTCTCTGAACCTTCTTCTTGGTACTAATCCCCCTGCACTACCCTGGCCAGGTCAGCTGCAACCCTTTCCCAGAGCACTGTACCAGTTTCCTCTCTCCCTCAGCCCCCACAACTCCCAGCCCCATAGTGGGCCTGGGTGCCCTTCCAAACACATTACCTTGGTCATACTCATGTCACGCAGTTGTGACAAGACATTCCAGTTGAAAACACTTGGTGAAAAGCTACTAAGTAAAAGGCATTTGAGAGGTGGCCCAGGTGGTTCAGGCATGCCTGGCTTTCTAGAGGAAGACAGGCACACGCTGAAGCCTGAAACCGGAGGGAAGAAACGAGGGAAATGGGGTGTGTAGGTTCAGAGGCAGAACCTAAGTAAAGTTGGAGTACTTTAGGCTCTCAAACTGTCCTGACAGAGCAGAGTATGATTTGAAGGGGCAGGAGGTACAGGCCAAAGCACCAAGGCTGAGTTGGACATCACAGGAAAGAGGACAACACAAGAAATCCTCTTCTCCTGGGGTGTGGGAGGGTCAGTTTGACGTCCAAAAGGATCCCATAGCAATGGGATTCTCCCTCTTCAGTCTCCCTGGTTTTCCTTTGAAGAGCCACCGTCTGCCACGCTCAGCTCTTCCCAGTCTTGGATGGGTTCATGATCCAGTGTTTACCAAGTAGCATAATCTGTTCCTCCTGGTTAAGAGTATTGGTTCAGGGTTAGTATTCTGTTTCAACCCCAGCTGGTGTACTGAAGTTCAGTTCTGGCACTAAGTACCCAAGGTTAGCACAAACCCCACAAATATAAGGGCTCAGTTATTCACAAGACTGCCCATGTCAAATGCTAGCTGCACTTCTGACCAACTGGCAACATATCTCGGAGTTTCCCATGACCCCCCCCCCCCACACACACACACAAGGTTTGGTAAGTTGCTAGAAAACCTCACAGGATGCAGGAAACTGCTATACTTTATGATTGCAGTTTTACAATAAAGGATACAAGTCAGGAACAACCAAATGAAGAGACACAGGGTGAGGTCTGGGACGGTCGAAATGCAGAGCGTCCTTTCCCTCGCTGCATGGAATCAGTATATTGGCCTCCTGGAACATCATGTATTCGCCAACCAGGAAGCCCCAGTGAGCCTCACTGTTCAGAGTATTTTTTGAGGTTTCATTATTAGTCATGATTAATTAAATCATCACCCTGTAAATTCAATCTGCAGGCCCCCCTCCCCTCCCTGGAGGCCAAGCTGACTCAAAATCCCAACCCTCTTATCACAAGATCAGTTTTTCTGGGGGCCAGCCCCCCATCCTGATGATTATCTAGGGGCTGGCCATGAGTCACCTCAGTAAAAAGTCAGGTGTGGTCTAAGGGGCCCATGAATAACACATGTCTATCACTCTGGTAATGCCAACATTTTAAATTCTCTGTGCCAGGAACATGGGACAAATATCAGACAAATTATTTATTATACGACAGATGGTCATTGGGTGACCCAAGCTGAACTGATGAGATTCAACCTTATTGCATTTGTTGGAGCTACTGGGAAAGCTATGATCTTTTTCTGCTGGGGTGGTTAATATGATGGAATGTAAGCTTGTAGCTGCAGGTGGCCATCTTGCTACCTATGAGGGTACAACCTGCCTGAGAATAAAAATAGTGCAGAAGAAAGCAGAGCTAAGGGAAGGAGACCAAGTTCAAATGGTCGTTTGAGCAGGCTCCAGCCATGCCTGAAGTCATTGTACCTTTGATTTTTCAATTCTGTGAACCAAGAAACTCCCCCTCTTTTTGAGAAACCAACCTTAAATTGGGGTTTCTATTACTTGTAGCTGAAAACATCCTGAGTACTCCATGTGGTGTTACTGAGGAAGAAGTGTTTCTTACTTTCTTATTAAGGGCTTGGCCTAACCCGGTCCCTGGATCCCATCCTTCCCTCCTTCCCCAAAACTTGTTCCTTCAGTTACCATCCTCTCTACTGGCTGATTTCTCCTTAGATTTCTGACATAAGTTGGTCTCCCTCAGGATATAAACAAGCAAATCTTTCTCCTCTCTCAAACTACAACCCACCATATCTCTTCCCTTCCCTTCTTGGCCAAACTGTGTAGGACAGCTCTCCACATCCCCGCTCCCACTTAGTTACCTTTCATTCGTTACTCGGTCTTCTATCATGTGACTTCTGCTTCCTTCACTTCCCTACAATTACTCTCACCAAGGTCACTCAGCAATGGTAGTCATCAGTGTGTTGTGTAGGAGACGACAGCAGTACCATGGATCCCTATCTGTCATTTGGTTTTGCACACCCCTCCCCCACCCCACACACATACACCCCTGATCTTTGGTGTGTGGTTTCTACCAGAACTTTCAGGATTTGTTTCTGTTTTTAGGAAAGCCCTTGGGCTACTGGAGGCTTTGCCTGGGAATTGACATCTCCCGGGGGTAACCCTTGGTCAGCTGCTGAGGAATATGTAAGGCCCAGTTCCCTTGTTGCCTGACAAAGCTGAAGCATAACTTTCACCCAGAGCTCCGCTGTGGGATCAAGCTGCCTGAGATTACAAGTTTGCCTGGCTTCTTCTCCTTTCCCCTCCTGTTGCTCCCACTCCCTTACTGGTTTCTTCTGGTAACACTTTTTAAATAAATCATTTGCACACAAATCCTCACTCAGTTTCTGTTTCTGGGAAACCTGACCCAAGACATCATCTCAAAACTTTTTACTCCTCTTTCTGCCTGCCTGTTAAGTGTTGCTTGTTCCCCAGAATTAGGCCCCGGATCTCTTCTCTTTATATATGTTACCCAGACAATCTAATTCATATCCACGGTTTCAGCCACTACTTGTGTCTGATCACCACCCAACTGCTTTGTGCAGCTCAGACCGCAGATCACCTTTACTGCAAAGCTCCACCTAGTTGGCCACAGATACTTCCAGTGCTGTCCAATACAGCAGTCACTAGCCCTGTATTAAGGGCTTAATAAGCACATGTGGCTAGTGGCTACCACAGTGGACAGTGCTGCTATAGAACATTTTGTTGGGCAGCTTAGACACATTTCCAAACTTAACCTCATCACCAGCCCCTTGCCTTCCTTGTATTCCTCATCTGTGTCTCTGTCCTGGACCACAGTGGATCCAACTACAGTGAAAGGGTGTGTGAGGGTATCAGGGAGGAGGAAGATGACCAGAGAACTAACATCTTTTTCATTGATATCTTTCTCTGAAGTGGGACGATGTACGGCCACAGATGGTGATAGAGAAAAAGGGCATCTGTGAGCTGATGTTGGTTTGGTTAGAGCAGTAGGGCTGGAGGACTAAAGCTGGATAGTCCAGAACTGGCCCTTCCACAATGAATTTTTCCAACTCCATCCAGCAGTCTCAGCCTTGAACATTTCCATGTAAGTTAAGGCATTTACCCATCGCCATATTCTTGGGTCACTTGCCTCTCTGTTCCAGGATGAGCACTTAATCCAAATCAATCAATTAAAGTCAATTTTGGAATATTGCAAATCAAAGAAAAGAGGCATGCTCCTACTACAGTTGCTAAGCTATTAGGACTTAAGTTTGGAGCTACGGAAAGCCATTTCGCCGCCAAGAGAGGAAAGCCTGATGAGAATGAAGCCAAATGCATGGGGAAAGCAGAGCCTAGAGAAGGTGAACCACAGGTTCCAGATGACTTTTGGCCCTTTTATTCAGCTAGTCCTGAAGAAGCTTAATTTACTCTGGAATTTTCAATTGCTTGAGTAAATAGATTCCCTTATTGCTTAGGGCAATTGGAGTTTGGTCAGTGAGAGACTTGGATTGATAGAGGATCTCTTCGTGCTCTTGATTTAAACTACCCTCTATACCTTAATGATTCTCAATTCCTCTATCTGGTCTTGATGGCTCTTCTGGGTCACAGACTGTACGCCCACCTGCCTCCAGACGTCCACGAGCATGTCCCAAACTAACCTCATCATTTTTGGCTCCCTCAGCCACACCCCTACTCCCGCCTTTATTTCCCGTCAGAGATGGAGTCTCCTCCAACCTCCTGTCAGTTTCCTCAGAGGAGCCAAGGTCGCAAGTTCAGGCTCCGCCTCCTCGCAGGGCCTCACCAAGGTCACCCACTTGTTTCCTCGCCCAGCTCCTTGGAGGCGGTAAGCCTTCAGCAGCCAGGCCAGGCGCTCTAGGCTGTAATTGGGCCCTTCAAAAAGCTTTCTCATCTCGCTGGTTTCCACTACTAGGAGGCCACTCTAGCCTTCAAGAGGCCCTCGAGACCCTACGGCCTAAAGTGGCTTTTCTATGGTTGACTTCTCTTCTTTGTCCCGAATTTCCTCTGGGAAGACGCTCTGATGGGACCCAACTTCCCCCCTACGGGGGCTGCTTCTGTCACCGATCCCTCCAATAGTGACATCCTGTTAGGTCTTCAGGGTTACCCGGAGGGGGAGGATGGCGGAAGTGAGTGTGAAGGTGCCCTTCCCTCTCGCCACTCTTCTCTATGATCGCTTCCTTCGGTGACGAGAAAGGGGTCCCGGAGCTTGCGCAGACCGGGGCTGGGAGATTGTGGCGGAGGGGGGGCAGGGAGCGGGAGCTGCCGCCGCCGTCGGAGCTAACCGCGGGGACCGAGATGCAGGTGGGACCGGAACCGGAACCCCCCCTCTTCAAGTCCTTCTTCCCTCTCCGCGATCTGGCCCCGGCGCCTCCGAGGAGCCCTGGGTGGGAGCGGGCGTGGGGGGCCAAAGGCAGGAGGGGCACTCGGCCCGAGAGAGTGCAGCAGATAGGGCTGGTCCCCAGAAGACTGCAGCCCCGGGGTGGGTAGAGGGTGTCCAGGGAGTAGGGTCGGGTCAGAGTGGACTGCAACGGGCCCGGTGGGTACGAGCCAGGAGCGGAGCTTGAACCCTCCACCACCCGCCGTTCGGAAACACCAGAACTGAGCCAAGAGGCAGGTGCTCCGGGAAAATGTGTCTGAGTCCTGCTTGACAGAAAAGAAACTTCAGTCACCAGCTCTGTAGCCGCAGGGTCAGCGGGCCTGAAGGGGGCTGGGTCTGCCTGTGGTATAGAGGGTTGGGTGGGCCCTTGTGAGCTGAGGTGGCCTCTGTCTAGAGATTGGTTTCTCTTCTGTGTCCGCACCTCTTGGCTCAGTTTCCCTGTGCTCCATGACTCGTGCATCAACTGGCTGCTTCCCGGCGGTTTGGAATTGCCCCTGTGGTCGGAGCCATCTGAGTGTGTAGGGCCTAGGCCAAGGAGGAAGGGGAGGGGTTGCTGACTGTGGTTCTGAACAGGAGTCCGAGATTTTAGGGAGACTTTCCTGAGCTACCGTCACCCCAGTCCTGCTGCCAGTCATCTTCCGGTATAATATGGGGGAGAAACACTAACAAAAGAGCCATGGGTTGTAACTTCCATGCCCAGTTCTGCCATTTGCTATGTGTAAGACCTTGGGAAATCTCTTCCTTCTCTAACTTCTGTTCTAGAACATTGGAACCCATAAAGATAGTAAAAATGGCAGTCATTATCATGTGCTTACTTTGTGTCAATCACTGACACGTTCCATTTAATTCTCCCAACAATTCTAGGGGGTAGAGATCATTAGCTCTTTTATATAGATACAAAAACTGAAGCTCAGAGAGGACATATACTTTGTTAAGACCACACAGCTAGTAGGTGTGAGAGCCTGGACTTCTGATTCCATAACCCCCAGCCTTAACCAGCAAGCTAGCCAGCCTTCAGGGCACACTCCCGAGTGAGAGAAGACGGATGTGAAAAGTCCTAGGGCCCCAGCCCCCTGTTATGTTTTATTTACTTTGTGGCCAGCAAAGACTTGCCCTGACCCAACCCATAGTCTTTCTTCACCTGGTGCCGCTGCCTCTGAGCCCCAGACTGAAGGAGCACCAAAGAAGTGGGCTGGGACAATTCCAAGCCCTCCTCATACAGTGCTTGGGTGTAGGGCCCTGGGGTGGGCTGTCAAGACAATTGCTGTTTGAATCCATCATCCATCCATCCTCCTCAGTGTGCAACCTCCCTCCTCAGAGCTGGACCTCATGATACATGAGGCAGGGTCTCTAAGCTCTGCAGACCTAGCTCCTCTGAGAGCTGGGGCAGTGAGGGGCTATGACTGAGGCTGGTCCAGCGAGTCCCTGGGGACAAGGACTATGCAGTGGGAAAAACAGTAGACTTGGAGGTCTGAAACTTTTCTGAGCTTCGGTTTCCTCATCTGTTATAGAGGTTATTAAAGCCTCTCACAGGGAAAGGTAAGAACAGCATGTGGGAAGCATGTGATAAATATTGAAGGATCAGTTTTAGAGAAGGGAGGTGACATGAAGAAGGTTCTTTTTTAGAGGAAGGTGCTCCACAGCCGTTTATCACTCCTGGAACCAAAGCTTGGGAAAGTGGGTTGGGAAGGCAGCAGGATAGGTGCAGGCTAGACACTGGGGAGCCAGTTGACTGGGGTTTGTGGGGTTCAAGGGTCTGGGAGAGGGAAGGGAGACTGTTGGTGTTCTTCCCCATTGCTTTCTGAGGAGCCTAGACCAGAGTAGGGAGTCTGGCTCGGGTGGGGCTCCTCCCCCAGTCCCACCTCAGCAGTGACTCGGTGTATGTGCCTCTCTTCCTTCTGCAGCTGCTGCCGCTCACCCCGTGTCTTCTGGCCGCTTCCCTCTTTGCTGCCCCTCCCCACAGGTTCCCCCTCTCCACTTCCTGGGGACCATCATGAATGGTGCCCCTACCCTGGAGGATGGGGCCTTCCCCTCTCCTCCCCCATTGCCTCCACCCCCGCCCCCTAGTTGGCGGGAGTTCTGCGAGTCCCATGCCCGGGCTGCTGCCCTGGATTTTGCCCGCCGTTTTCGCCTCTACCTGGCTTCCCACCCCCAATATGCAGGGCCCGGGGCTGAGGCTGCCTTCTCCCGCCGTTTTGCTGAGCTCTTCCTGCAGCATTTTGAAGCCGAGGTAGCCCGGGCCTCTGGCTCCCTCTCACCACCCATCGTGGCTCCTCTGAGTCCTGGCGTGGAGATCCCAGCACATGACGTGTCCCTTGAGAGCTGTAGGGTGGGTGGGCCCCTGGCTGTGCTGGGCCCTTCTCGATCATCTGAGGACCTGGCCGGCCCCCTCCCTTCCTCGGTCTCTTCCTCTTCTACGACCTCCTCCAAGCCGAAGCTAAAGAAACGCTTCTCCCTCCGCTCAGTGGGTCGCTCTGTCCGCGGTTCAGTCCGTGGTATCCTACAGTGGCGGGGAACTGTCGACCCTCCCTCCCCAGCCGGGCCCCTAGAGACCTCATCGGGCCCCCCAGTGTTAGGTGGAAACAGCAATTCCAACTCCTCTGGTGGGGCCGGGACCATTGGCAGGGGACTGGTTAGTGATGGAACATCCCCAGGGGACAGATGGACTCACCGTTTTGAGAGGTTAAGACTCAGTCGGGGAGGAGGGACCTTGAAGGATGGAGCAGGGATGGTACAGAGGGAAGAGCTGCTGAGTTTCATGGGGGCTGAAGAGGCAGCCCCTGACCCAGCTGGAGTGGGCCGGGGAGGAGGGGCAGCTGGGCCTACCTCAGGGGGAGGAGGGCAACCTCAGTGGCAGAAGTGTCGCTTACTGCTTCGAAGTGAAGGAGAAGGAGGAGGAGGAAGTCGTCTGGAGTTCTTTGTGCCACCCAAGGTGAGACCCAGAGGAGGGTGGTGACTGGGAATGAGTGAGTGAGCTGCCAGAGTGGTAATAGCCCATATACGTAGCTTTGCTTACTTTGGTTTTTAAAGCTGACTCCTGACTCTGAGTTAGTAGCTGTGGGCAAGACTGAAAAAGTAGTAGTACTCGTTTTGTCTAACTCCCTTAGGGTATAGAAGGAAAGATGAATCTCTGGAGGGAAGGGAAAAATGGTCTTGGCCCACCAAAAATCTGGATCTTGTTCTCTTCCAACGCAGGCATCTCGGCCTCGACTCAGCATTCCCTGCTCTACCATCACAGATGTGCGGACAGCCACAGCCCTGGAGATGCCCGACCGGGAGAACACTTTTGTGGTTAAGGTGGGGGCCCTGCCACTCTCCTGCCCTCTTGGAGCACTTGTGTTGGGGAAACGGACTTAGCACATATAAGCAAGGGACATTGATGGAAGGAGGTGCATGTGTGTAGCTTCCTTGAGAGTATGCCCCTGAGGCTACAGCTTTTCTGGGAGGAGGAGAGAGAGGGAGGATGTTCCTGTTCTCAGTAGAGATGGCTTAAGGCCTCAGGAACTGGAAATGGCCTGTGGGCCTCCTGTTGTCCCCATCATAGGTGGAAGGCTCCTCAGAGTATATCCTGGAGACTGCTGACGCTCTGCACGTGAAGGCCTGGGTGTCTGACATCCAGGAATGCCTGAGCCCAGGGTGAGGACCCTGACTTCTGTCACTGAGGGGACCAGGGGCTAGGGCGGGGAGCGGCCTTGTGCCGCTCACCTCGTGATTCTCCTCCCAGCACCATTTTCCCTGTCTCTGCAGACCCTGCCCTGCTACCAGTCCCCACCCCATGAGCCTCCCTCTGGCCCCTGGGACCTCATTTCTTACAAGGGAGAACACAGACAGCCTGGAGCTTCCCTGCCTAAATCACTCAGAGAGCCTGCCCAGCCAGGATCTACTGCTGGGACCCAGCGAGAGCAACGACCACCTGTCGCAGGGTAAGGGTGGAGCCTTGAGAGCCACGAACCTCAGAACCTGCCATGTAAGACCCCTTCTGCCAGGCCCCATGCCCTCTCTCCAGACCCTACCGTGTAACCCCATTCCTGCTCCTCAGCGACCCACCCCCACCCACCAATTGTTTGTCTTTTGTCCCTGAACATGCCAAGCCAGTTTGCCACTGAGAACCGTCAGCATCACCGCCCCACACAAGCCCCAGCAAAACTCCTAGCCTGCTTTCTGTGGCCGGCCCTGTCACCTTTTCCACAGCTTTCTGCAGACCGCCGCTCTGGCTGGTCTGGCTGAGCACTTTGTACACATCTCTGTCTTGCTCGTACTCCGTGTCTCTGTGCATGTGTTGACGGTACCAGATTGTCCTTTGACTCTGTATTGTCGGCCCTACTAAACGCACGCATGCCCTCATTCACGCACGTAAACACGCAGACACTTGTGAGTCTACCTGACCCCAGCTCACCTTTCTAGACTCCAGTACACCCTTTCCTCGTGACCCTTCACTCTGAGTTTCAGTTTCACAGTGCCTGGCACACGGGCTGTGTTCTGTGAGTAAAACAAATTATAGAATCTTAAAGATAGAACGGACCTTGAAGCCATCAGTTCCAATCACCTGTGTTCTCAGGCAGCCAACACCAGGGAGGAGAAATGGTGTTTCTAATGTCACCTGAGAGTCACTGGCAAAGACAGGCGATGCCAGCTTGATGCCTGCATCACTGGCCTCCACACTGCATATATACCTGTCTTCTGAGCAGTGACTATGTACGGCATTCCTGTAGGCTCAGGCCTGCCACTTGGCAGGCATTTGGGAATGCCCTAGTACCTACCTGGCTCTATGCTGGGCTCAGGGGCAGGGCGGGGGAGTGCAAACATGCCTGAGATGAGCTCCTTGCCCTCCAAAGGCTCACAGTCTAGCTGGATAAATATCACTTTCTAAAAAGCAGGACTCCAAAATGCAGAGCTTGTGCTGAGTGTCCTCTGAGCAACTCAAGAAGGAAGTACCTTTGGAGCTCAGAGGTGGACGAGAATCAGGGAAGGTGGAATAATAGCGAATATGACAAAGAGAAGGTGAGAGAAAAGAACACAGCTTGGAGGAGACACACGGTGAGAGCCGAGATCTGAGATGCAGAGAGCCCAAGAGATTAGAAAAAATTGGATGAGACAATTGGGTTAAAGTGGAGGATACATGAATGCAAGTTAATGTGAAGGTCAAGTTGGTTAGGTTGGGGAATTACTAGAAGGAAGATCTTTGTTGCCTCTGAGAGTTGGAGGCTTTGTCCTATTGGCCAAAAAGAACCCATTTTTAGTGCAAAACTATTTGAGGTATTCTCTCCATTTCCACAACAGTAGCTGTTGACTCAAAAAAGATGGAGGATCTTTTGGATTCTGGGACCTCCTTTCAGTAAGTGTAGTCCTTGAGCTGTGGATGAAAGAAGTTAGGAGCCATTGACAAAAGACATCAGGGGTCCCTGCCTAGAGTAGGATCCAGCATTTCAGCCAGCTGACCCTGCCAGTACACACGGGGGTGGCCCAGGCCCACCAGGCCTGCCAAAGAGTAGCTTCTCCAGTTCTCAACTTTGCCCTCCTCTGTTCTTTCCCAGGGGCATATGGGGGCCTCTCCGACCGCCCCTCAGCATCCATCTCCCCCAGTTCCGCCTCCATTGCTGCCTCCCATTTTGACTCAATGGAACTGCTTCCCCCAGAGTTGCCACCCCGCATCCCCATTGAAGAGGGACTCCCAGCAGGGACAGTGCATCCCCTCTCGGCCCCCTACCCACCCCTGGATACTCCGGAAACAGCCACAGGTACCAGAGGTGTGAGTGTGTGTCTATGTCCAGGTCCAGTTGCCTGTCTACCTGAAACTCTTGCCTTGGGGTCCTGAGGGATCTGACCCAGGGGGAGGGAAAGCAAGGCTTTCTTCTCCCAGGATGGGGGAAGCTTCCTTGACACCCAGGTTTCCCTCCCTCTCTCCTTCCTGAAGGGTCATTCCTGTTCCAGGGGGAGTCAGAGGGAGGTGAGGGGGACCAGCCCCTCTCAGGGTATCCTTGGTTCCACGGGATGCTCTCTCGACTCAAGGCTGCCCAGTTAGTATTGGCCGGAGGTACCGACTCTCATGGTGTTTTCCTGGTACGTCAGAGTGAGACGAGGCGGGGTGAATATGTCCTCACTTTCAACTTCCAGGGCAAGGCCAAGGTGAGTGCCTGAGGAAAAGGCTCTGCTCTGTGCAGAGAGCTTGCGGGTGGAGTGGGGGGAACATTGTTAGCCAGGGGAGAACATTGTTAGCCGGCAGGGGCTTGGGCTCCGGCTTCACCTTGCTCATCCTGCCCTCAGCACCTGCGTTTGTCGCTGAACGAGGAGGGCCAGTGCCGGGTCCAGCACCTGTGGTTCCAGTCCATTTTTGATATGCTCAAGCACTTCCGGGTGCACCCCATCCCTCTGGAGTCTGGAGGCCCCAGTGATGTTGTCCTTGGCAGCTATGTCGTGTCCTCCCAGCGACAGCAGGGTGAGCAGAGCAGGTCTGCAGGGGAGGAGGTGCCCGTGCACCCAAGAAGTGAGGAGGTGTGTGTGCCAGAAAGGTGGGGTGGGGGACTGTGAGGAGCAGAGGCTTTGTTAGGGAGAGCAGGAAAAGAAGGGGCCGGTGTGTTGGGGTTTCCGAGGGAAAGAAGCACGCTGAGAGGAAGGCAGAGGGCGCCTGGCTAGAGCCGGGGAGGCAGCTGAGTGGGTTGGCGCATCCCCATTCCATCAGACCCTCTGTTCCATCATCTGTCTGTCTCCCAGATACATCCTCCCCAGCCTTGTCTTTGCCCTTCCTCACAACCTTGCCTTGGGCCTGCCCTTCTTAGGAATGCTCGGTTTGATACCCCTCCCTCTTCCCTTGATGTTCGATGTCCCTGTCTGATCTATCCCTTTTCCCCACCCCAACGTCCCATCTGTCCCCACGTTGCCCCTCCCCCCCCCAGGCCGAGAGCAGGCCGGGAGCCATGCAGGGGTGTGCGAGGGAGATCGATGCTACCCCGATGCCTCCTCCACCCTCATGCCCTTCGGAGCGAGTGACTGTGTGTAAGTGTGGTCCTCCTCTCACCGCCGCCCATGATCCATCTTCCATGGATGGGGGGTTGCTCAGGAGACTGGATGTGGGGGAGATAGCACATGCTCCTGGGGGGTGAGTGAAGGGGAGGCTGCTGCAAGAGCTTGCCTCCCTCCACAATCAGTCTGTCTCTTACCATTCCTATCCAGAACCGAACACCTCCCACGACTCACCCCCGCCCCCTGAACCCCCTTCATGGACAGATCCCCCACATCCTGGGGCAGAAGAGGCGTCGGGGGCGCCAGAAGTGGCGGCAGCAACAGCCACAGCAGCCAAAGAGAGGCAAGAGAAAGAGAAAGTGGGCAGTGGAGGGATCCAGGAAGAGCTGGTCCCCATGGTTGAGCTGGTCCCCGTGGTTGAATTGGAAGAGGCCATAGCACCAGGCATAGAGGTCCAGGGAGGCTCTGGATCTGGTGGGGTCTCTGGGGCAACATCGATGGTGCAGCTACAGCAGTTACCACTAGGGGGCGATGGAGAAGAAGGGGGCCATCCCAGAGCCATTAATAACCAGTACTCCTTTGTGTGAGACACCCTACCCCCACCCTTTCTCCAGTTTCTTGCTCCCCAGCCCCCAGTTCCTGAGACTGGGGCTGAACAGGGACATAGAGGAGCGGTAGGAATCCCCTCCCCGTATGCTTCCTTTCCCTTGATGGCCAAGGGTATATATGTTGGTACAAGAAGAGGTTCGAGAGCCCTGTCAACTCCCCAGTTCATACACTACAGGTGCCCCACCCCTGGGGCGGGGGTTTGGGCTCCATTACCTCCCCAAGGGGCTCTTATGGTCAGCCCCACCCCTGGGGGCCATTTCCCCATTAACTAACCCCCAGCCCAAGGAAGGGTGAGGGGGAAGGGCTGTCAGTTAATATTAAGGTGGTTGTTGTTGTTGTTTTAAACAAAATGGAGAAGCATAAATAAATAAAAGGGTTTATCTCAGTTCGTTGTGGTGGCTGTGGCCAGTGTTTGCAGTGGGGACTGGGACAGGTGGGTCAGGAATGTAGCCCACTTATGTTGTGCGCTCCGGAGCTGAGAGGCAGAGGGCTGGGTCAGGTCAAGTCCCTGTTGCTCCCTTGTCCTGTGCTTTGCTCCTCTGTGGGCTGCCCTGTTTGTTGAGCGGTAAATGCAGAGCCAAACAGTGCTTCTCAAGGTCTCCAGCCAAGTTCTCTTAATGGACAACGAACAAGCACTACTGATGATCTCCAAGGACCTCCTGCTCCGAATTCCTCAGTGAAGGCTTCCTACCCTGGCCAGAAAACAGGCAGAGAGAGATCGTGGGGGTGGGACTGGGGGCATGGAGGCTGTATTGGGGGAGGTTTAATGTGGCGGCCATGGAATCTGGCTGCAGAGGGGTCCAAGGACAGGCTGATTGTCCCCCTTTCCATAGCCAAGCTGGGAAGCTGGAGAATAGATGGCAAAGAGCACTGGCTTCTACTCCTGAGTTTGCCTCTTACTTGCTATGTGACCTGGGCAAGGTGTAGCCACTCCAGGCCTTAGCATCCTCATCCGTAAAATAGGAAGTTGCCTCTAAGTTGGAGCTGCTGACATGATTTGCTTGTCCTGGATAATGTTTCCATTGGAATTCCACATAAAAGTTCAGATTATTGGCTTCTTTTGAAAATCAGACGATCCAGCCTCATGCAGTCCACCGTCCACATCTGCTCCATCCCCGCCAGATCGCTTCACTCACATGACATGCCTGGCCCTGTGGATATTTGAGTTGGCAACATCTCCCCTTCCTCCTTGTGCCCATACCCCCACACCCATTTAACCCAGGCTCTGCTCTCTGAACTGCAGCTGTGCCCTCCGCCAGTGGAGGGCGCCCCTGGGCTTCCCGGCTCTGCGCGAGGTGGGTGCCAACAAGAAGGCGTATTCTGAAGACTTACTTATTTTGTCTTGCCCTCTCCCCTTCCCAACTCCATTCAGCTTTGTCTCTTACCATCCTGCCTCTCCCCTTCCCTCCCAGGCAGCATGCTGGAGTTCTCCTGCCTCTCAGCCTCTGTCTCCACCTCTAGGCCCTACCCATGCTTATGACCTTGCTATTCTGGGCCTTGTGTCCTGTTGGGAGATGGACAGGAGACAGCTGGGCTCACAGGCCACCCAGGCTTGGGGCTAGCTGGGGGAAGCCTGCTGGCTCTCCCAGTTTTGTTTAATCCCTGGGACTCCCCCAAAACCTTGGCTTCAGGAGACTGGGGATAGAATTGGCCTTGGAAAGGTGGGATGGTTTGGGGATCCGGGTGCTATATATTCTAAAAGGGAGATGGTGAGAAAAGACTATGGTGTCCCGGCATAGGCAGGGCCTGATCCTCTCCTAATCTAGCAGCAACTGGTGCTACAAGGCTCCCCTCCCTCTAAACCCTGCCAGCTTTCTGGGACTCACCTTCTGAAGATGGTTGGGGAGGGGTATATGGACCCCTCCTATACCCCAAGATGTGTATGTCTTGACTGGAGGAACCTAAGAGACTATTTTCCCTCTTAGCCTTTATGGATGGTTCAATTCAAGTTTGGAATTGGTCAGGGATTGGCCAGGCTCTATCTCCATGTCCTTCAGAGTTAGAGCTCTCCCATTCTAAGCGTCAGCCCTCAGATAGGAAGGGAAGAACACCTGCCAACTCTGGGCTCAGAGACCCCCCGTGGGAGGGATCCCAGAGCGGGAGCGCCTCCTTGCTGAGCCTTCTTCCATCCCAGTTCACCCTGATTGTGATGGTGTTTGCAGCTCTTGGCTGGTGCTTTCCCTCTCTGGCTCCATTTTCCCCCTCTGGGAAGTTGAGGGAGGTAGAAACGACTATCCTTAAAGGGCCCTTTTGGCAGCAGTGTCCTGTAAAGCCTGCCTCCTTTCCTCAGCCTCATGCTCTCAACTCCCTTGAAGCTGTGATCTGTCCAGTCTTCTCCCCCTTCTCCATGTTTGGGCATTCCTGCTTCTTTAAGACAGTGCTCCTGTCACTCCTCCAGGTGGTGGCGGGGAGAAGCCAGCCAGTGCAAAAAGCTTGGCAGATGCTGAGTCTGACTCTGGCCTAAGAAGGTGGGTGGGTGCTGGGCCAGGTGGAGCTGCCTGTCGGTGGACACTCATACCCCATTGTCTGAGCCCCCCTTCCCCCAGGTCACAGAAGGATTCTGCTTTAGGGCAGGGGTTTGTTAGAACCATGAAGAGCGGGAGGGAAGGAGTACCATGTCCTTAACTCACCCGGGAGGCTGCCCTCCCCTAAATCTAGGAGGAGGAAGGGATGAGTGTGGGGGACTGAATTCTTAAGTGCCATCTACTCCTGCTGGCTTACCCACTCTCCAAAAGTGGGGCTTCCCTTTCCTTTGCCTCGCTGTCTCCTATCCCATTGTCTGCTTAGGAACTTGAGCACCAGAGTGGGAAGTAGCCTCAAGAACCCATTTAGTGGGCTATAATCCTCACTATTCATTTCAGGAAATTGAGGCCTGAACCGAGGAAGGACTTGAGGTCAGGGTCGTGGGGCTGCATCCCCTCACTGACCTTTCACCATTACTCTCATTAAACCTTTCTCCTCTCTCTGCCCTCCTTTACTCCCCCACTCACACCCCATGCTACCCTCCCGCTGCTCCAGCAGCTGCCCTGGTAATAACCAAAAGATGCCCCCATCCCAGAGTAGGGGTGGGGTGGGGGGCTCAGAGCAGCTGCCTCTCTGAGGAAGCTGACACCAAGGCCAGCCGCTCAGCAACAACTTGTGGCTTTGCACCCAGCCCGGGGCCCCCACCCACCTGGCTGCCACATGCCAGCTCCCTGCTGTCCCTTTTCCCCACTGCTCCTCAGACTTCCTTCTGACCCTGGCAGCTCTGCTTCTGCTCCCCCAGCTCTGTTCTGTCCTTATTTCCCCTAGACTTGTCCCCATCAGTCTGCCCCCTGTCCATGCCTTTTGTCTGGAGCCTCTGCTGTATGCAGCTTCCCCGGGCCCCTTTCCTTGATGTCCCTTCCCTCGTGCCTCTTCCGATGGGGTGTGCCTAGGCCCAAGCCCAGAGCTCTGATCCTCCCTCCCTTTGAGGACAGATACTTCAGGGCCAGGTGCGGTGCAGGCCACAAGCTGTCTGGGGTCTGCCAGGTAAACCCCTTGGGTTAAAGAAAACAGTGTAGAATGAGGTAACCCTTATTCCATGACTTGGGGTGACCCCCCCCATCCTAAAACACTTATCCCTCCCCCTCTGCCATCAGCACATTCTGTATGTAGCCTCTTGGGTTACCTTACTGCCTGGGTATCCCATTTTCTTTGGGGCGGGGATTCACTTTTAGGGATGGGGGGGCCCTGAAGGCTATGTTCCCAGAGGCTGAATTAGAGCAATGGGGGTGGGGGGAGTTTAGGGGAGAGACAGGCAGTCCTGGCTTTGCTGACCAGGGCCTGGACACTAAATCCCTTGTTGATGGCTGCAGCAGCCCCTCCCTAGGGTAGGGTTACCACCATCTTCTGCTCTGTCCCCTTGACCCTCTCCCCTCCCTACTTCCCCTTGTTCCTCTGGGGCCGCTTCCTCTAGCCCCCAGAGGATGTCCTCCCCCTCTTCAGTCCCCTTAAGGTTGGAGTATCTCTGCTGTACTTTAAACGAACTAGGTGAGGGAGGAGGCTGGCGTGTACAGACAGGCTCAGGGTGGATGAGATGGGAAGTGGGAGCTGTGAGGAAAGTGAAAGGCGGAGGCCTGAGAGTAGAAGTGGGCTTAAGGGAAGAACTGGAGGGATGAGTGTGGAATAGGAAACTCAGTGCAACTGAGGAAGTTGAGGTAACTGGGGGAGGGGTCAGTAGCAGAAGACAGAAAGTGAAGTCTCTCCCTAAACCCCCCTCCTTCCCTGTGGCTGGGGCCACCTTAGCTTCCCTCTGAGTGACATCTCAGGCTGCAGCCCCACTGTTCCCCCTCTGTCAGCAGAAATATCTCTCTTCTGACCCCTCCTGCTGAAGTCTCTGCCAGCCAATCCCTGATCTGGGGGAGGGGGGAGCCCGGCCCCCCCACTCCCTCATAAGGACCAGCTGGGGGCTGGGGGGTGGTGGCCGGCTGCTGCAAGTGGTACGGGGGTCAGAGCTTCGTGAAGGGAAGAAAAACCTGGGGGGGGCAGGAGAGAAAAAGGAAGAAACCCAGACAAACAGGCAGGCGAACACACTGAGGAAGGACCCCCACGAGTGAGAACCCCCCCAGAAGGAACACCGCCCCCTGGCCCCCAGGAAGGGAGCACAATGGAGGCTGCACACTCCAAGACCACAGAAGAATGTCTGTCTTATTTTGGCGTGAGCGAGACTACAGGCCTCACCCCGGACCAAGTGAAGCGGCATCTGGAGAAATACGGCCCCAATGGTAAGTGTTCTTTGAAGGAGAAGCTGGCAGTGCCCTCTTGAACCCCTGCAACGCTCACCCTCACACACCCTGGAGCCTCTTCCTCCAGGGTATCTGAGGGTAGAGCTGGGCTAGGCTCCAACGACCACAGCGGGGACGAGAATACTGACAGAACAGGGTCCGAGACCCAGAGTTTGGGAGGTTTTATGGGATGACCTTGGTGAACCTCAGATGCCCTATCGATGGCCTGATTCTCCTACCTTAGTCACAGACTCCTGGGTGTGGGGGCCATTGGACTGAACCCCAAATGAATATGTCCTTTTCTTTTTTTCCCCCTGGGTAGAGCTCCCTGCTGAGGAAGGTAAGTTACTGGAATCCCTGAGCTGTCATAAATGACCCCCTCTTCCCTCGGTGCCCCACTTCGTTCTCCCTGCTGTCTCCCTACTGACTCCTGGGCAGATACCCCTCCCCAAAAGTTAGAGTCCAGCCGGGGGCAGAAGTTTCTGGGCACTTGCTCCTTGAGGCATCCAGCCCTTGAACAATTGCCCATCGCTTAGAGGAAGGAGCCTGTTTTGGAGCTTTCTGCCCTTCTGTACATTCCAAGTGGCCTGCCCTTTGCCCCAGAGCCTCACTGTCCCAGACTGGAAGTCAGGGCTTTCAGTCTCTGGGCCCAAGCTTGCACCAGAGTCCAAGCGGTTCACCCACTAGACCTTAACCCTGGGGCGGGCTCCTCCTCTTGCCTCTTCCCCCAGGGAAGTCCCTGTGGGAGTTGGTAGTAGAGCAGTTTGAAGACCTCCTGGTCCGGATCCTTCTCCTGGCTGCCTGCATTTCTTTTGTAAGTGTGGGAGCGCATCTGGGGGATGGTTGGGCGTGTGGGTTGGGGGATCTGGAGAGTGCTGGGGGTTGGGCTCTGAATCATAGGCTGCTGTAGCCAAGCCCTCAGCATCCTATTCTACAGACCAGACTGAGGGAGGTGGGGCTCATTTTCGTCATCTTCTGTCCTTCCCCCACACCCAACAGGCAGGTTTTATTTTAAGCTTTAAGAGTGTTCTCAGCCAAAACACAGAAGCTAAGCCACCCCCGAAGCTTCAAGGGCTCCGACGGCTCAGGTTACCCCCTGAGCGTAGGGCTCCCCAGCTCAGAGACTGCTGCCACCCCGGGCACCACTACTCCCTGCATGCCCTGGGCCTATGCGACAGCTCACCAATCCCTGAGTATCCTAGTGCCCCTGCCCCGCCCTTCTGGCAATGATTGGTGGAGGCAGACTCCCTCCTAGAGGCGGGAAAGAGCTGCTGGTGTGAGGGTAACTCCAAGTGCTGGAAGGCCCAGACTCCTCACCTCTCTGGCTTTGCCTCCCCACCCCTCATCAGGGCTGGAAGTCCTAGGATCCCCTCCTCACCACTGTGGCCTGACCTTCCCTTTCCCTGCCCTCCTCAGGCTCCTCACAGCCTCAGGGCTGGCCCCACCCCCTGCTCAACGTCCTGGCACCCATGGTGTCCTGGAGTTCCCCTCGGCACCCACTTTCCCAGCAGTCTGTCCTGCATTTGGGAGTTTCTTCCTTAACATCTTAGTCCTGCTGGAAGACAAGACTCTGAAGGCAAAAAAGCCTCCCTGTCCCGTGGTCTCCTTAATGGAGGGCCTATGGGCCCCTGAGCACTAGTTGGCAGGGCCTCACTTCTCCCATCTCAGATTTGCTCCTTGACATTTGCCTGTGGCTGTTGCCTTTGCCTGGCAGAGGCAACAGCTGGGGTGGGGTGTGTACAGGAGGCCCAGTAACACTATCCCCCCTCTCTTGCTCCCTCATGAAATTGGAGCTTCCCTGGCTTGGGCTGTGGGGGAGGGGTATGGGTGGGCCAGGCGCCTGCTAGGACCACAGGGTTTTTCCTACCGAGTTTTGGCTCCCATGGGATGGATGTGGCTGTGGGGGTATTTAGCCTGGGTGTCCCATCAGCTTCATTTACAAGCCAACAGTCAGTCAGGGAAACCTGAAAGCGTTCCCACTTAATCCCTGAGTTGTGCATATCTGTGCCCGCCTGTTCCCGCTGAATATCAGCAGTGGCAGGGCTTGTGTGAGCATGCGCCTTGGAGTGCAGAACCTCACTTCCATAAGTGATGTAGTACCCCGTGATACCCGCCCCATTTGCTCCTGCACATGTTCTCACCTTCATTTGCTTTCTCTTTTTACCTGTTGGAGGGGCTCCATTTCCTATTATTCTCCCTTTCCTTGCTTTCCAGGTGCTGGCCTGGTTTGAGGAAGGTGAAGAGACTGTTACCGCCTTTGTTGAACCCTTTGTCATCCTCTTGATCCTCATTGCCAATGCCATTGTGGGGGTTTGGCAGGTTAGTTTGACCCCGCCTCACTCCACATGTTGACACTGAACCAGAAGCCATCCTCCCCCTACCCTTCTCCATCACTTCCCTCGGGCCTGCCTTGTTCTCTGGTCCTGTCGCTCCATTTGGAAATGAGACAGAGTGTCGGCAAAAGGGGAGGGACTGTCGTTCCCACTGTCACTTGCTGGCTGTGTAACCCTGGGCAAGTCCCTTCATCTCCCTGGGCCCCAGTTTCCTCATCCATAAAATGGAGCTAATAAGCCTGTCCCTCGGAGTCGTGGTGAAATGTAACGAGATGTGAGTGCAAAAGGGCTTGGCCCCGTGCCCGGCATTTGGTAGGAGCTCAACAAATACTAGTTTGAATTTCTTCTTTCTCCTACCTTAGCACCCTCTATTTTTCCTGTCCCCTGCTTTCTGATTTTCTTTGATTCTCTCTTTTTTTCTCCCTAAACCCCCCTGTTTTCAGCCATAAGTGATAGTTTACTCGACACAAGCACATGGACCCTCACATGGAGTTTGTCTCCGTCCCTGTGCCAGGGGCCAGGATGGCATGGCATCCCTCTTCCTCTGTGATCTCCCTATTGCCCCCAGGACTCCGGCCCCTGCTCCACCATCTCTACACTCCGCACACACCCCGCCCCCGCCACATCCTTCCTCCTTGTGATGATCCTCCTGTCCTCCACCCTGTACCCCCAGGAACGTAATGCAGAGAATGCCATTGAGGCTCTGAAAGAATACGAACCCGAGATGGGGAAAGTCTACCGGGCCGACCGCAAGTCGGTGCAAAGGATCAAGGCCCGGGACATTGTCCCCGGGGACATTGTGGAAGTGGCTGGTGAGTGATGGGAATGAGTGGTCCGGAATGGGTTCGAGGCCAAGAAGATGTGTATGTTGGGGGTAGGGGCTGGTCAGTCTGATTCTGGTTTCCAGGAAGTAGCCAGAATGGTGGAGTCTTTGCTTCTCCTTCCCAGACTCCTTAGGAGGTCGCCCCAGGGCACTGTGGCCGCAGTACCCGCTCCCCGTCAGAGTCTCAGCAGGAACAGCCAGTCCTGTCCCTGAAGCTGCAGGCAGACCCCCTGCTCCCCCGCCTCTCACCCAATACTCGCAAGCAACAGGTGGAACCCAGTCCCTGCCAATGGTCCCATCTCCACCCCCCTCCTAAGGCCTGGCTTCCCTATCCTTCCACCCACCCCCCCAAGCTTGGTCAGCCTTAAATCTTGACCTCTTTGTGCCCTTGAGGCCTCTCAAAGGGGAAGGAGTGAGGGTAGAAGGGAGGTGGGGGGGGCCAAAGGCTCAAGCCCCCAACCATGTAAGGGAAACTCAGGCCCCAGCACAGAACACGGGACCTGGGAGGAGGAGAGCTCAAGGAGGGGCCCCGCCTCTCTGGTAAGGGACACTTAATGCCTGACCAGGGAGAGGTGGGGGCTGGGTGGCTAAGATTACTGGGATTCTGCCCCCTTCAGCGGTTTTTATATTTGCCCTTCGCAGGCTTCCCCACATCTCCAGGCTGCTGGCATAGGGGAATGTGTCTTTCTCAGTGGGTTTCCCTCCACCAGACACCTCTTTTGCCACCATGGGAAACTTGGCGGGGGGGCAGGCTGAAGACCCCAGTGCCTCATCACAGGGCTGTCTTGCTATGGTGACAGTTTAGAGTCAGCGCCATGAATGTCTATAAATATCACTTCAACTTGGGTGACAGGGTGTCCCGCCCAACTCCATGGCCAACCTCCTCCCACCTCCATCAGCTTCCTCTGGCACAGGAGGCGGGACCTTGGAAACAAGGGAGGAAAGCAGTCAAACCCTGTCCCCAAAAGCATCCTTGGGACCAGGCAGGATTGGGCAAAGGCCCCCGGAGGCATTTAGACTCCTCAAAGATCTCTAGTCTGGTGGCACATCTGCTCCGCAGCTTACCCCCAAGGTGGCTTCCATACGGGGCCTCCGCCACAACTTCTCAGCTCTCTGCTGTGTGTTGCTTCCCGTCCCCTTACTCCTTCCCCGCAGACCTCCCCTTGTCGTTCGCCCATCTCCCCAGGGCACTCACGCAGTCTCCTGCCCTTCCTCAGACGCTCAGACTGGACAGTGGTTTCAGATGCGTGTCTTCTCCATGTGGACCCGTGCCCTCTGCCTCAGCTCTTCCTCTCCTCCCACATCTTCCCCTCTCACACTTCCTCTCACTCACTCTCTCCTGCTGCTTGCTCTGCCTTTTGTCTTGGTTGACATTGATTTTCTCAATTCCCATATTTTCTCCTGTTTCTTCTTACCTTCCCTGGCTGTTCCACCTCATTCTCTTCTCGGACACATGTCCCTCCAACTCCCCTTGTTTTCTTTAGTTGTTTGCTTGCCTTTCCCTCCTTTCCTTTCTCACTTTTTTCCCTCTCTGTTTTGCTGTTCCCCATTCTCAGTTTTAGTTTCTCGTCATACAGCTGGATTATTCCTCATTTTCCCTTCAGTCATTCAACATAAATTTACTCAGCATACCAGGCAGCATGCCATACTGTCCCTTCACAAGGCTCAGAGCCCAATGGGGAGGAACACTTTCAACTGAGGGATCAGTTGGAACGAGTGTTAGGAGGGAGATGCTGGGGCTACAGGAGCACCTGCTGAGGGCCTGACCCTAGCACAGGGGTGGGCATCTAGCCCGGGCAACCTCCAAGAGCTGAAGGATGAGGTGAGGTAGTTGGACAAAAATTGCGTTTTTCTTAGGAAGGGAGAAAAATACTATCTCAACTGATTTCACTTTTCTCTACTTTCTCCACAGTGGGGGACAAAGTCCCTGCAGATATCCGCATCCTCTCCATCAAATCCACCACCCTCCGGGTTGACCAGTCCATCCTGACAGGTCCGGGCCTGGCGGGGAGGGTGCATCGGGGGGCATGGGGTGAGGGTCTGAAGAGTAAGAGCTGGTGGACAGGCAGGGGTGAAATTCCAGGTGCAGAGAGAAGCCAGCAGTAGGGCCCGCTCCTGGCTCCAAAGAGGCAGCATGGGCAGCGCTGCGCAGCTTTGTTCACTGTTGCAAAACTGCAGTATGAGGAGGCGGGTGGGATGTTTGTGCCCATTCTTCAGATGGCCATCACCCGTCCCTTCCACACAGACATACGGGTGCACGCACCCAGAGAGCTCCTGTCTCCTCAAAAGCCCTCAAGTAAGGAACCGTAGAAGCTAGGCCAAGGCGCACTTAAAACGCAGCTGCTACTGCGTCTCCACTGGGAGAGAGGGTGGTGACGAGCCAGCAACCATGCCCATGGACCAGGGCGGCACGGCTTGCCTGGCCTGGAGAGATTGTCTGAGCTCCTGCCATCTGGGTGAGGCGGGTAAGATCCCGTGGGTCGGGGCCGCTCCCTCCCAGGAGCGTGCTCTTCAGTGGACAGTGAACCGTCACATAAGGCAGCCTGTTCGATGCCCCCGAAACCTTGTTCTGAAGTGTACATGTTATCATCCCCGCCTTACAGAGCAGCAAACAGGTTAAGTGAGCCGAAGTCATGCAGCTTGTAAGTAGTGAAGCCAAGGCTTGGGTCAAGGCCTTTTCGCTCTCAGTGCAGTGATGTTCCCATCTGCCTCCGTGGCTTCTTCCACATCCAGACTTCCTGTGCGACTGCTACGTGGTCCTTACCAGGCCCTGTGCTGCCAAGCAGAGAGGGAGTTAGGGAAGCATGGGAGAAGGACATGATGTCATCTGAAACCCCCCCTTGTCCCCTTCTCAGGCGAATCTGTATCTGTCATCAAGCACACAGACCCTGTCCCTGACCCCCGAGCTGTCAACCAGGATAAGAAGAACATGCTCTTCTCGGTGAGTCACTCAGGGCCAGCTGTTGAGCACTCCAGCCGGAGGCCCCAGACGGGGAGGTACATGGCGGTGTGAGAAGAGACAAGTCCCGCAGTTGAGGGACTGCGGCATGCGCATCGCCTCCCGCCCGATTTCTTGCCTCTTCTTCACCCTCCCAGGGCACCAACATTGCAGCTGGCAAGGCCGTCGGCATCGTGGCCACTACTGGTGTGAGCACCGAGATTGGGAAAATCCGCGACCAAATGGCTGCCACGGAACAGGACAAGACCCCTCTGCAGCAGAAACTGGATGAGTTTGGGGAGCAGCTCTCCAAGGTCATCTCTCTCATCTGCGTGGCTGTGTGGCTCATCAACATTGGCCACTTCAACGATCCCGTCCATGGGGGCTCCTGGTTCCGCGGCGCCATCTACTACTTTAAGATCGCTGTGGCCCTCGCTGTGGCTGCGATCCCAGAAGGTATGGCAGTCTCTCTCTTCCACCACCCCCCGCCCCGCCCCAGAACCCATTTGCTAATCTCATCTGCAAAGACCCTTTTGCCAAACAAGGTAACATTTATAGGTTCCAGGCAGTGGGGTCTGTTATCTTTGGGGGGTCATTCTTTCCCATCTCTATTATTGTTCCTTAACCCCTCTTCTTCCCCCGACAGGCCTTCCTGCAGTCATCACGACCTGCCTGGCCTTGGGCACCCGCCGGATGGCAAAGAAAAACGCAATTGTGAGGAGCTTGCCCTCCGTCGAGACTCTTGGCTGCACCTCTGTCATCTGTTCTGACAAAACAGGCACCCTCACCACCAACCAGATGTCTGTCTGCAAGGTCAGAGAAGTGTGGGCAACTCCCATTCAGAAGAGCACCCTTGGGTGAAATGAGCCTTCCAAAGATGGCAGTGCCCCTTCATCACTGACCACTTCTCATTTTGACCCAGGAAGGAAATGCTCAGAGGGCAGATACAGTGCCATCCTGTGAGCTATGACAGGGATCAGAGAGGCCCCTCTGTCCAGCCAGGTCACTCTCTACAGCCGCCTCCACGCGCCAGACATTGCCCTGGTCTCCCTAAGCCTCCACAACAGCCCTGTCAGGGAAAGGCCTCGTTTAGCCCATTTTCTGGAGGAGGAAACCGAGGCTCTGGAAAACTCATCGCACACTTAATAAGAGCAGAACAGAGTTTTAAACCCAAGTCTGTCTGGCCCAGAGCTCCTGCCTGTGCACCAGACTGCCTTCCAGAACGGTCATGCACAGGGGCCGGGGGAGCCCAGCACACTCATCTCGAAAAGCATTTCCAAAACCAGGGCGCTTAATCTTTTCTGTGCCTCGGGCTCTTTGGCAGTCTGGACCTCTTCTCAGTATAATATTTTAAAGGTATAAAATAAAAAACATAGGATTGTGTTTTAAAAATACACCAGATTACAGAGGAAACCAATGGTTTAAACACAGTTATCAAAATATTTTAAAAGCAAATTTGTGACTTGGTAACACTTAGGCTTCTTTACTAACACATGGAAGGAGCACAGCTAGCAGAGGGCCTAAGAACCACTGCATTGCGGAAGCTGTAATTCACTGCCTGCATTCGTGGTCGGAAGGAAATGCTGTCAGGGAGAAAATAAAAGATGTCTTTGTTTTTTTGCCATCAAAGTTCACAGACCACCCCCTTAGTGGGGCTGGGGTCATCCATGGACTGACCCCCAAGCCAAGAACCCCTGTCCTCAACAGAGTTCTTGGAATAGCGTGTCCATGCAATACAAATTGTTGTCCTGGGAGCTGAGGACTCTGGTCAGACCAGGATGAGAAAGGCTGTACCCTTGGCCCCTTGGGGAGACCTACTCGCCTCTTGGCATTTGAAAGCCTCGGAGAAGGCTGACTATACAGACGGTGGATTTCATTTTGTTTAACCCAGAGTTTCCCAAACTGACTTTGACCACAGAACTGTTTTATCTTGGAACATGTCTTAACCCCTGTCCCTTCCACACGTGCCCTGGTTCACCGTGGGCTGCTCCCCTCTGAGCGCTGCTTACTCGACATCCTTCCAAAGCACAGGCTTCAAAGCCAGACCGCAGGCTTGTGCATCCTGGCTCCTGTCATATTCCATAAAAATGAATTCATTGCCCACACTTGAAAGCCAAGAGATTCCATAGGAAAATAAACTGAATTTCTAGCTGTTTCTGCAAAACTAGGAGGTCTGGCGACAAGTGGCTGGACCTATGTATGGGCCATGTGCCAGCAGGTGGACTGGTAGCCTCAGTGCCCACCACACCTTGTTGTGCATGTCTTACCTTTCGTCTGAGGCCGCTGACCGAACACGGAGAATGACAAGGCTGTGGTGGCAGAGGAGAGGATGCAGGGAGAAAACGGGAGAAAAAGGAGAGGCAGGTCAGGGGGTGGTGGGAAGTTAGTCGGCACAGGTGGCCGGGCAGAGGGGCATTCAGACCCCGGGCTGCCCCTCAGTGCAGACCGCCTTCAGGGGGTGGGGAGAGCTACACACCTGTGCACATGCCCTTCTCCCCACAGATGTTTATCATCGACAAAGTGGATGGGGACCTCTGCATTCTGAACGAGTTCTCTATCACGGGTTCCACTTATGCTCCAGAAGGAGAGGTGTAAGTTCCCCTGGAGTCTTCTCCTCAGCTCCTCATGCCCCCTCCACGCACCCCACTTTTCTCCCTGGGGCCCTCCCTCTAGTTTTGTCTTCCTTTCTCTGTCTTCTTCCTTCCCTGACCTTGTTCTCTGTCCCGCCTGATCTTGGTTGCCATCTCCCCGGCTGTGCCTCGCTGCTTTCCCCTTGCTCTCTCTATATCTCATTCCCTATTCTTCTCTACTGTTTCTTTTCCTTCCTTCCTCCCCACTTCCCTGCCAGCTTGAAGAATGATAAGCCAGTCCGGGCAGGGCAGTATGATGGGCTGGTGGAGCTGGCCACCATTTGTGCCCTCTGCAATGACTCCTCCTTGGACTTCAATGAGGTAACCTCTGCACTCCTGAAGCAGCCCCTCCTTCCCTTCCAGCTGGCTCAGAGTCCAGGCGTCTTCAACAGGTCACAAGGAAGGGATCATGGGAAGGGGGCCCTTGTACCAAGTCTTTTCCTGGGCATAAGGGGAAGGAAGTGGCTTGCTCCCTTCTCATTCTAGGTGGAAGGTGGGTATATTGGTGGGAGCAAGGGACCAGGAGCTCAGGGCACCTACTTCTCTTCCTCCTCTGCACTCTCAGGCCAAAGGTGTTTATGAGAAGGTAGGCGAGGCCACGGAGACAGCACTCACCACCCTAGTGGAGAAGATGAATGTGTTCAACACTGACGTGCGAAACCTCTCCAAGGTGGAGAGGGCCAACGCCTGCAACTCGGTGAGTCCGGCTGCTCCCTCCCGTGGGGTCCTTCTTCAACCCCGTCGCAGACTCCAGGCAGGACCCAAGGAGGCTGGACAGGGCCCTTGCACTTCATGCTGGGACCCCAACCAGGACAGACAGGTGGCCTCTCCACAGGTTTTCTCAGTCAGGCTGCCTTTCAATAGGACCCGCTGCCCCTGGACCAGTACTGTTCTTTCCACTGCCCAGCTGCAACATCCCTTGATGAATTTAAAGTCACTTCCCCCTGTTCTGTCCCTAGTCGAAAAGAAATGGAACTGCACACAGAAACGAGCGACCCATCCTGGGGCAGCCCCAACTTCAGCTATTACCCCCATGTCTCTAGAAGCCACTTGTTTTTATCAGATCTCAAGACCTGATCTAGGATTTGTGACCACTGCGTGTTCTTTCACTTCCCCTTGCCAGGTGGACACGCCCGACTCTGTTTCCCTCACTCTGAGTTCTTGCTCTTCACATTTACTCAGTGTCTACATCGAGTCCCTCTGGGGCGTCACGATCCCCACATCGCCCAGCCTCATGTACGCGCGTGTGTGCAAGATGCTCCTGTGTGTCTGTCAGTAGATATTTGATATCGACTTTAATCATTTACAAGTGATAATATTTACAAATGGAATTTTTTTAATTTTAAAAACTTTACAAGCCCTAGCCCTGGCTGGTGTGGCTCCATGGATTGAGTGCTGGCCTGCAAACCAAAGGGTCGCCAGTTCAATTCCCAGTCAGGGAACATGCTGGGGTTGCAGGCCAGGCCTCCAGCAGGGGGTACATGAGAGGCAACCACACATTGATGTTTCTCTCCCTCTCTTCCACCCTCCCTTCCCCTCTCTCTAAAACTAAATACATAAAAATCTTTAAAAAATTTTTTTATAAGCCCTGACTGGTATAGCTCAGTTGGTTGGGCATAGTCCTGCAAACTAGAAGGTCACCGGTTCAATTCCTGGTCAGGGCACATGCCTGGGTTGCAGGCCCAGTCCCCAGTCAGTGCCTGCAATAGGCAACCAATCGATGTTTCTCTCCCTCTCTTTCTCCCTTACTACCCCTCTCTCTAAGAATAGATAAAAAAATATTTTTTAAAAATTTACAAGTGATAATATAAACATAAACTTTATTTATTGTTATTTTTATTCTTGTTTTATTTTATGGAGCAACATCCATGATGCATTTGGTGAAAAAGGCTGTCATTCTTTTTTTTTTTTTTTTTTTAAGATTTTATTTTTAGAGAGAGGGGAAGGGAGGGAGAGAGGGCAAAAACATCAATTCATCCATGTGTGTGAGAGATGTATCGATCAGTTGCTTCTCATACGCCCCCAAATGAGGACCTGGCCCACAACCCAGGCCTGTGCCCTGATTGGGAATCAAACCAGTGACCTTTTGGTTTGCAGGCCGGCGCTCAAGCCACTGAGCCACACCAGCCAGGGCTCATTCATTTTTATGGAGCACTTATTATTTTATGCCAAGCACTAGGTCTGCACTGTCCCAACTGCACTCCTCAAGAAGCACACATGTGGTTGTTTAAATTTAAATTAAAATTAAATGGAAGTAAAAACTCAATTCTGCAACTGCCCCAGCCACATTCCCCGTGCCCAGTACCCGTCGCTCGGTCGCACCGTTACTAAATATTCTGCCGCACAGTGCCACACTGCACATCTTGTTTCTCTTGCACTTGAAAGCAGACGCGCTGTCACACAGTGGCGGCACTAGCCGCGGAAATCTCTCTGTTGGTGTTGACTGGGCTTGGGGTCCACTCGGCCTGCAGGTCCTCTTGATTACATTTGAAGGGGCCTGGGACCCTTCCCTTCTGGCACAGTATCATCGCTCTTTTACCACCCATCTCATGCCCGGCCTCCCTCTCCCTGTCTCCTCTCTACAGGTGATACGCCAGCTAATGAAGAAAGAATTCACCCTGGAGTTCTCCCGAGACAGAAAGTCCATGTCTGTCTATTGCTCCCCAGCCAAATCCCGGGCAGCCGTAGGCAACAAGATGTTTGTCAAGGTCAGAAATCAGAATGTGCCCCGGCCCCTTTTCCTCCTAATCCTGAGGCCCCTCCTATCCCTGCCTACTCACTGTGCCCTGGAAGGGAGATTGTCATCTCTGAATGCTGTTCTGGTCTCCCAGGGTGCCCCTGAGGGGGTCATTGACCGTTGTAACTATGTACGAGTTGGCACCACCCGGGTGCCGATGACTGGGCCGGTAAAGGAGAAGATCATGTCCGTGATCAAGGAGTGGGGCACTGGCCGGGACACCCTGCGCTGCCTGGCTCTGGCCACCCGGGACACACCCCCAAAGCGAGAGGATATGATCCTGGATGACTCCTCCAAGTTCATGGAGTACGAGGTGAGCAGGTGGAAGCCTCCCACTGTCCCAGAGTCATCTGCCTCACCTCCTCCACCACCCTTGTCATTTCCTACTTTGTCATGGACCCTAGAATCACCAGGCACTAGAGTTTGAAAGAACCCCAGTGCTGCTTTACATGTGACCTGTGGACCTGTGTGTGGTGAGGTGAGGTGCTCAGATGCACCAGGACAGAAATCAGCTACCATTAAACATACTCCGGTTCAGCTGCCGTGTTTCCACAGTGAGATTTTCCTGATGCAAGAAGCAGCACGTCGACCCGCATTCTGGCACAAAGCTCCTTTCTTTCTGTGGTGGACTGGCTCTCTGGAGAGCACCAAAGTCCACGCCCTTCACTTTAGAGAGGGGATGCTGTGGCATGACTGTTCACAGACTTGCTCAGAGTTGTAGACCAAGTGAGTGGCCCTTCTGAAAGCAGAAACCACTGCCCTAACGTTCAGTTCTTTCTGCGAAAGACACAGTCTGCCCCTTACAGTAGGTCTGGCGCCGCCAAGCCTGCAGATACACATGTGAACAAGGAGCACCTCCTGCCCCTGAGCTTATAAGGCCCTGCTGAGGTTTAAAAGCCGGGCCCGGAGTCAGCTCTTCCCCCAGCTCAGGCCTTTCTCCCCGGCTTCCCGAGAGCGTCCTCCCTGGATCAGTTTCTGAGTCCTGCCCTGACCCTGCCACTCTCTGCTCTGTCTCTCCAGATGGACCTGACATTCGTTGGCGTGGTGGGCATGTTGGACCCTCCACGGAAGGAGGTCACAGGCTCTATCCAGCTGTGCCGTGATGCCGGAATCCGAGTGATCATGATTACCGGGGACAACAAGGGCACAGCCATTGCCATCTGCCGACGAATTGGCATCTTTGGGGAGAATGAGGAGGTGGCAGACCGAGCTTACACCGGCCGAGAGTTCGATGACCTGCCCCTGGCTGAGCAGCGGGAGGCCTGCCGTCGCGCCTGCTGCTTTGCCCGAGTGGAGCCTGCCCACAAGTCGAAGATTGTGGAATATCTGCAGTCTTACGATGAGATCACAGCTATGGTGAGAAGACCAATGGGGCTGCCCAGGCTGGGGCCCCTGCGGAGTCTCGCATGGGGCAGTCTGCTTAGTGCCCACTGAGACCATTGTCTGCAGGAGCTGGGGGCCCCAGTCAGACACACAAGGGATGTGTGGGAGGAGCCAGGTCCCACCCTCTCTCCCCCTTCAGACAGGCGATGGTGTCAATGATGCCCCTGCTCTGAAGAAGGCCGAGATCGGCATTGCCATGGGCTCCGGCACCGCGGTGGCCAAGACCGCCTCCGAGATGGTGCTGGCTGACGACAACTTCTCCACCATTGTGGCTGCCGTGGAGGAGGGCCGGGCCATCTACAACAACATGAAGCAGTTCATTCGCTACCTCATCTCCTCCAACGTGGGCGAGGTGGTGTGGTGAGCAGCCAGGGAGGGCATGCGCGAGGAACCGAGGAACCGGGTCAGGGTGGGGGATGACCACAGGTCTGGGAGCAGGATGGACATGTGACCACTTCCTTCTGGCAGCATTTTCCTGACAGCCGCCTTGGGGCTGCCTGAGGCCTTGATCCCTGTGCAGCTGCTGTGGGTGAACTTGGTGACTGATGGGCTTCCGGCCACAGCCCTGGGCTTCAACCCACCAGACCTGGACATCATGGACCGCCCCCCCCGGAGCCCCAAGGAGCCCCTCATCAGCGGCTGGCTCTTCTTCCGTTACATGGCAATTGGGGGTGAGTAGGATGAGACTCTACAAGCTTTTCCAAGCCTTCAAACTGACCCCTCTCTGGGACACCAGCCCCTCCAGAGCAGCTGCCCTGATTGCTCCTTTTCCTCAACCAGCTGTTCGTGGCCAACACGTCCTCTTGACACCTCCCATTTCTCTGGCCTAACCCCCCAACTCCCACCTTTCTACCACAGGCTACGTGGGTGCAGCCACTGTGGGAGCTGCTGCGTGGTGGTTCTTGTACGCAGAGGATGGGCCTCATGTCAGCTACAGCCAGCTGGTAGGGGAGGACTAAAGAGGAATGACAGAGGGGCGGAGGGTGGCCTGGAGGCTTCGGTGGGACCCCAGTTCTTCCCCCCTCCCCCTGCAGACCCACTTCATGCAATGCACCGAGGACAACCCTGACTTTGAGGGTGTGGAGTGTGAGATCTTTGAGGCCCCTGAGCCCATGACCATGGCCTTGTCTGTGCTGGTCACCATCGAGATGTGCAATGCTCTCAATAGGTAGGGCCTGCACAGCGTCCCCTGCCACCTTGCCCTCGCCCTCCTCTCTCCCCCTTCACCACTCTTTCTTCTGTGTCCTCCACTCTTGCCTCCGCCTGGCCGTCCCTGTACAGCCTCTCTGAGAACCAGTCCCTCGTGCGGATGCCGCCCTGGGTGAACATCTGGCTGCTGGGTTCCATCTGCCTCTCCATGTCCCTCCACTTCCTCATTCTCTACGTTGACCCTCTGCCGGTGAGCCTTCTTTTGGCCAGGGCCACCTGCTCCCCAGCTCACACGGAGCCTCTGTAGGGGCTCGTGACCACTGTAACTACAAGCGCTCACAAAGGGAAGGTGGGGTCAGGTTGGGCTGGAACTGGGTCCTCTGGGCCCTGCCTGCCCCCTCCTCAGAGGGGCACTTGGCCTTCTCACTGCCCTGACTGCCCCTCCCAGATGATCTTCAAGCTCCGCGCCCTGGACTGGAACCAGTGGCTCATGGTCCTCAAGATCTCATTGCCAGTCATCGGGCTCGACGAACTCCTCAAGTTCGTTGCTCGGAACTACCTGGAGGGTAAGAGGCTTCCCTCCTCTGAGCACTGCCAGCCCCTGGGCCCTGAGTACAGCCCCTTCCCCTCTGCGCTGCGAAGGCGCCTGCCCCCACCCTTTTCCTTTTCAGGTGGGTGTGTTATTGGTCCACCAGGGAGTACCTAGGTCCCTTTCCTCCCATCCCCATCCCTCCATGCCTAGAGCAGACACCTTCTCCTCGGTGCCCCTACAACCACCTCAGCCCTCTTGGCCCCACACGCCCCCTCCAATAACGGCTGTCTCTCTGTCCTCTCTGGCCGTAGGATAACTCGTTCCCCCTCCTCCATGTCTTTGAACCGTGTCACAGGTATCTCCCTCCTTGCCCTCACGCCCAGCTGCTGTGCCCTCACCCAACCCTCTCTGCCCCACGGGTGGCACCAAGGCCACTTGCGCTCGCACACCGCCACTGCCGTGCTTCGAAGCCCGGGGGCTGCTGCCCTTACTCCGCGGGTCGGCATTGCCCTGGCCTCTGGGCACCACTGTGTCTGCTGCGCTGCGCTGCGCTGCGCTAGCTGGGCGCTGCGCTAGCTGGGCGCTGCGCTGTCTGCCGCTGGGGCTGCAGTGGTTGGGAGTGGGGTCTGGGGACACAGGTGGGTAAGGTGGTGCTGGGTGACCCTCCAGGTGAGTCTGGAGGGTGGGGGCAGCAAGCCTGAGATGGACTGTTCCCCTCCTGCCCCTGCTTCAGCCCTTTCTTTTCTCCTTCCAGATCCAGAAGATGAAAGAAGGAAGTAACCAGTCCTTTTGCTCCTTCTTCCCCATCCTGATAGTGACACGTCTTCAGCCTGAGCTGTGGCACAGACCCCACATCCCCTCCCCCCTACATTCTTGTTTATAAACACAGTGTCCCCTTCACTGTTCCTCCCCACCCCAGTGACCCTCCCTTCTACCCTGTAAAACCTCCCCTTCCCCAACCACGTGGGGCTTGCAGGGACAAGGCTACCGACTGAGCTGAGCTGCTTATTTATTGAAAATAAATGACAGAAAAGTCTGGCCTTGCCTCCATGCACATCTTGGGGCCTGGGTCAGGCCCTTGGGGACAAGCATCTTAGTGTCATGCAGTCCAGAAAGCAGCTGCCTGTCCAGGGTGCACGTATGGACAGAGGCTCCCAGCCACCACCCACAGCCTGGCTGTGCCTTAGGAAAGGGGACAGGGGATAGACTGGTAGTCTCGCTGGGGGACAGGGGCATGAGGATTGGGGCCCAGGAGGCAGCATAGCAGCCAGAAAGTCACAGGGCTGAGCCTACACCTTTGGTTCCAGGGGGGAGTTGGGACCCCTACCCAGTGTCATTCTCGGGAGCAGAAGGCCCAGTCGCTGCTGGGAGGAGGCCCTGGAGGGCCAGGGTGGTGGTGGCCCCATCCCCTAAACCCCAGGCTTGGAGAGGGGAAAGACTCCATCCTGAGACCCCCAAAGCTTAGGCCTAATGGTTCTGCAGTGGAGAAAGGCAGTCTCCACAGAGTGGGTGGGTTTGGCCTCTCAGGAGTCCTTGATGTCCCTGATGTCCCTGAGGGGCGCCTCGTCCATGATGCTGCGCACTTGCTCCAGACTCTCTGCCTGGCGGATCTGTTCTAGGCGCACCTGGGGGTCCAGTGAGGAAAACAGAGGGCCCTTGGTGCAGCCCCCACCCCACCTGCAAGCCCCCAAGGGGCAAGGGCCCAGCACCAACGTACGTAGGGGCCCCACCTCCCCCAACCTAAGGTGAAACCAGGTTTGAGGGGAAGAAATGGGTCCCGGGGAATAGCCTGAGGAAGTATGGGGCAGAGGCAGGTGCAGATGACATGATGAACACACCGCATGTCCGTGGGCCAGGCACTGGGCTAGGGGCTTCCCATGACCAACAAAGATGGACACACAAGAGCTTTAACGTTTTTGAGCAGCAGCTCAGGAAAGAACCATGCCAGCCCCAGAAAGAGAAAGAAGACTCTCCTAATTGGGGCACTGTCCTTGCATGACCCAGGGCAAGTCACCTGGGGTCACAGCAGCCTGGTGGTGAGGGGTCATGCCATACCTGCAGGGCCTGGGACAGTCGTACAAAATCCCTCTGCACCTGTTCACTGGTCTCCAACTCGGCCTGCAGCCGCAGCACCTTTGCCCTCTGTTCTGAGAGGAGGTCTGTGAGCTGAGCCTGTGGGGATAGGATGCAGGCTAGGGCCTTGGGCCAGATGGGAGGGTGTGTGGCCAACTAGAGGGATAGCCCCTCTACTGGCCCCTGACTGAAGCCTTCTGTAGGGCCTGAGCCTGTTGACTGCCTCGAGAGGCTTCCTGCCGCTTGGTCTGAGACAGACACAGAGAGCAGGAGGGGCTGGTTAGGGTCTTCTCCACTCTGCCACCGCCTCCCCATAATCCCATCTGGCCTGACTTCTGCCTCACCTTGCTCTGTTCCTGATCAATCCGCTCCATTTCTGTCCTCAGGCTGCACAGGGAGGCTAGGAAGTCAGGCAGGGACCAGATGTCAGGCCCACACCCTCCCTCCTTCACCTACCCCTGCCCCACCAGCTCCAGCCCATACTTACCCTCTAACACCTCTGTGTGGAAAGGAAAGAAAGAGAGGTCAGGGGTCACTCTTGCACTGTCTCCTCTCTCCCCTTCTGATACCCAAGTGGTCCACCGTGGGGAGGTCACCCTCCCAGAAAGCCAGGGTGGGGAGTCTCATCACTTCTTCTCTCACCTGTCTCCTCCCGCTGCACCCTCAGCTGCCCCTCCAGGCTGGCCCTTGCCGCAGTCTCTTCCTCCAGCGCCTCCCGCAGCGTCACAATTTCAATCCGAAGGCGCTCAGCCTCATGCTCCCGGGCCTGCTGATGGGCCCTTGCCTCCTGCCTCATGTGGCACACCAGCTGCTGCAGCTCCTGTAAGGGATGTAGTCACCTGCTGGGTGTGGGGAAGGAGGGGCAAAGGCAGCAGGGGCCACCAGCTACACGGAATTATGGAGAGGGGAAAAGAAGGGAGGAAGGAAACTGGGAAAAGGGGAGACAACCCAAATGCCTAGCATGGGGCATCCATTGCCACTGACGCAGCGGGTGGACAGGCACATTGTTCACCAGTGACTTCTGCAGCAAGCAGTCCCACCCCCAGGGGGCAGACCCTGAGGGATGATGCGGGAGATCACCTAGAGCAGAGACCCCTTAATAAAGCTCAGAAACACTAAAGTTAGCACTCCATTATTTAAGCAGGCACATATTTGTAATAAAAATGGTACCAAAGAAGAGCAAGGGGATGGTCAAATTCAGGAAGGTGGAAACAGAGCCAAGCAGTACAGGTACATATAAGGAGATTTAAGTTGTATTTTCAGGGTGGGCAAGGGTTCTGGGCAACCTTCGTATTTTTAATAAATTAACTTAATAATATCAACAAAGACCATGCATAGATCAACGAGGGCAGATTGCTATGAACCATGATGGATTCAACCTCGTGGATCTCAGGTCGCTTAACCAAATTACTGTTTTCACGTCCAGCGTTCTGTTAACTTATTTTCTTTCCATGCAAGGCTGGCAAGGGGATTGGTACCATTTTCAGATGAGGAAACTGAGCCTTAGAAAAGTTAAGTGAGTTGGCCAAGGTGATGCAGTTAAAACAGCAGCCTGGACCTGCCCCCAAGTCCCATGGTCCCAGGCCAAAGCTTTTCTGTGATGAAGAGGAAGCGCCAGCAGGGTGAACCCCGGGCTCTCAGTGCCGGCACTGCCCTTACCGGGACTGAGCTGGGCAGCGCCTCCTCCTGGCCCTCATCCTGCTCCAGGACCCGGGGGGCTGCAGGTGGTGGCTGCTCAGCCCGGAGCCCTTGGTTTTCTTCTGTCAGCCGCTTTACCTCGTGACTCAGGCACTTGTGGGAGGTGGCCAGCTCTGCCTGGGTACGGAGAGTTAGTTCGGGGCAAGGAGGGGCAAGGTGTTTCCATCCCCTGCGAGGCCAAACCCCGATCCCATCTCCAGACTTGCTGACAGACAGAAAGCCCCCACCCGGCTCCTCTGCTGAGAAAGGAAGGGACACCCTTTATTATGCGTCTTTGTCTCCCAAGTCCTTTATCACTCAGTGACTTGGAGGTCACGCAGTGGCAGCCATAGGCCAGGTTGGGTGTTTTATTTCGCCGATGTTTTTTTTTTTTTCTTTTTAACATTAAATTAGTTTCTAACTTTAAAAATCTGGAGACTACACACCAATATTCAGATTTCTGACTTCTCTTGGCAAATCAGTAAACCTGGCAGCATCAAGCTCAAATTCCCACGTGGGGAAGCCGAGGAGCAGCTGCCCCGTGCACCATCTCTGTTCGCCACGCCGCTCCTTCCAGCCCGACTCAATCATTTACAGCTCTCGTCTAGCCTTGGGAAGTTCCTGATTTTGCAATCCTTGCTTTTAATTTTCATGACTCTCTAAACTAGGTCCCATTATCTCAATTTCAAGGTGGCAAGGCTGAGGCTCCCTACCTGTGGGACCAGCTCAGGATCACAGAGCAGGTGTGTCGAGGGCTCTATCTGAATGCACAGCCCCGGTTCTGGCCACAGTGCCAACCCTTTCACCCATCCGGCACCAGCTCCAGGTGCAGCCCATATGGGACAGGGGCCTCTACTTTCCATGTGCCCTCCTCAATCAATTCCCATCACTCTCCTCTCCCTCCCGCCCCAGCTCCAAAGCCCTCACCATCTGCAACTGAACCCGCTCCTGAGCCTGGCTCACAGTCCCCTGCAGAGTCTGCAGCAGCTGCTCTGAGTTCTGGACCTGGGCCAGGAGCACCTGCATCTGTGGGTGGAAGAGGACAAGGGTGAGGTGAGGCCGGGGCCCAGGAGGAGGCATGCAGCCAGAGGTCCTGCTGGGGTTGGAGTAGAGGCTGGACCCACCTGCTTGGCACAGTCCTCATTGCTTCGTCTCAGGCCCTCTTGCAGCTCATCCCGCTCACGGCTGATGCTCTCCAGGTCTTTCTGCAGCTGCCGCCCCTGCCACAGACCTTGGCCTTGGTCTCAACTTCCAGGAGAGGCTTCTCTCCTCACTGTGCCTCTTATGCCTTGCCTTTTCTTTTTTTGCATCACAGTGGGTGGTGCCATCATCCTCACAGTTGCTGAAGCCCAAAGCCCAGGAATGGATGCCCTTCTCTTTCCTCCACTCCCCATGTCTAACCCATCAGCAGGTCCTGCCAGTCTGCCTACAAAGTAGATTCCAAAACCCCTTCTCTTCATCTCTGCTGCCATCTCCTGGTCCCAGTCACAACCCTCTTCTAAACTATGTCAAGTGTCTCCCAACTGGCCACCCCACTTCTCCTGTTGCCCTCTCCCCCCACTACAGCCCATTCCTACAGCGAGGCTAAAGTAGTCTCTTAAAAGCCTAAAGCAGAGCAGGCCTCTCCCCAGTTTAAACCCCTCAGTGGCTTCCCACTGCTCCTTGTCTGAAATGCAAACTCCATGGAACTGAGGCTGGCCTCTTGGGGACCCTGCCTTCCTTCCTGATCTCATCTCTCTTCTCCCTCTTGGTGGCCTTTCTGTTCCTCAGACACACCATGGTCTGCCCGTCCTCTGGGCCTCTGAACTTGCAGTCCCTCTGCCCCCAATCTCCAAAGAGCACCTCTTTTCCACCATCCAGGTTAGTGTCCAGCACTGACACGTCCTATATGCTAGTTCTGGGCCTGTCACCCTGTGACACTGACTTTCTCATGCACTCATGTGAACATGTGGGTCTGTCTCCCTCACTAGGAGGAAGTGCCAAGAGGGGGTTTTCTCTTCATTGTGGAATCCCCAGCTCTAGCTCAGCCTGGACATGGTAGGTGCTCAGGAAGCACCAATGCAGGGACAGATGGATGCATGCAGACAGGTACCCACCCATTCCACTCACCTCCATTTGCAGCTGCTCCCACTGGGTGTCTGGGACAAGCTGGTAACCAGGAGGGGGCAGGTAGATGCCCTCAGGGACCAGGGTGCCCGTGGACACCAGAGAGGCTGTCTCTTCCTGCTCAGGGCTCAGGGCCTGGCGGCTACGGGGCAGTGAATTGCTGCTGCCAGTCCCACCGCCGAGGGAGAAGGAGGAGATGGAGGCGCTGTCGTCACAGTTGTGGGCGAAGGCCTCGGCTGCTGCACCCCCATCTCCGCTCAGCTCCTCGAGAGGCTCCAGCGGGGGAGACAGGTCTCGGGACAGAGGCAGCAACTCCGTAGAGCCATGCAGGGAAGGGGAATGCCGGGGACGTCTCTAGGGAAGGGGGTCAGGGAAGACGCTGGGGGGCCAGGGTCCTGCAACGCCCCTTCTTCCCTCAGTGCCACCTGGCCTCCCCCTTACCTGGATCTCTTGAATCAGCTCCTCCGCCCTCAACAGTTTCGCCTTCAGCTCCTCTATCTCCTGCTCCATGGGCAGCACAATCTCTCGCAGCTTCTCTGAGTCCTCATGGGCCTGAAGAAGCAGGTGTTGGGCAGCGACATTCCCTCTCCTGACTTCCCGACCCCTCAGGTCTGTTCAGAGCTTTCTTTCCAAGCACTTCTAATCCTCCCAAGAAGGTTCTGTCCACCCCATTTTAGAGATAACAAAGGTTACGGGAGCTCCAAGACCTGACCCAGGTCACGCGGTACATAAACAGGTCAGAGTCACAACTAACTTCCTGTTGCCCACGGCCTCACCATACTTTTCTTCCCCAATATCCATTTTTTTCCTTTATCAAAGAACCTAACATTTTTAGGTGGACACACAGCCTAAATTTTAGAATGCCATCTACATCTCTCAGCTTCCCTGTCACTGGGCACGGCCACGTGACTAAATTACAGCTAACGAGATGGAGCAGGTGTGCCGTGTGCAACTTCCAGGACAGCTCCTTCACGGGAGGGGGCATGCTTTTCTTTACTCCTCCTCCTCACTGGCTAGAACGCGGAAGGGGCTGGCACTCCTGCAGTCACCTGGGACCCCAAGGCAGTAAGCTCCCTGTTTTACCTATGGCAAAACAGCATCACCGAAGGAGCCCAAGTTCCTAATGGCTTTTTGAAAAATTTGTATAGCAGTTTATTTGAGGCAAACTGAAGACATATGCTGGGGAGCAAGATCTCAAATGCTCTGGAGAGCAGCAGTTTTGCAGCTTCCCTAATGACTTGATGAGCTGCCGTATCAGTCCTGCAAACGACTACCTCTGGACTCTCTGGAAGAGAAACAAACTTCTACCTTATTTAAGCCACTGTTGACTTGGGGTTTTAAACCTCATCCTAACTGGCATGTCCCCGCACACTCCCGATCACCACCACATTGCTGGCTGTTTTATGGTCCCTTTTCAAGTTTGGGATCCTGCTGAGCATGCACAGCCAACAGCCTCTGGACAGCCCCACTTGGCTGTTGTACAGGCTCCTCCATCCCAGTGCAGCCACATCTGAACCGAGTCATGACGCCATTTCTCCTCCCACAAGTGCTAGGTCGGCAAGGACGGCCCTGCCAGCCACCCAGCTGTCCACGGCAGGAGTCTGCCAGCCAGCCGTCCTCCTCCAATTCATGCTGCATCTACTTCTTGAACCACCAACAACCTGTGTCAGACAAGTTCAGTCTAACCCTCCCATCTCCTCTGTGAACCACTGCAACAGGAGGCTAAGCCTGTGTGGCCCAAACAAAACACTCGGGCTCCCATCTGAAGCCCTAGAATCCACGTTCTGTAGACACCCAGGCCATGGACGGACAATGGCCGAAGGCAGGAGCTGGGCCAGGACTGGAACTGCCCAACCCCAGGCCCGCTGTCGCAGGTGGCTCTCTGTCAGCAGAGTCCTCCTTCACCGCCCTGGGGGGTGGCTCCTGGAGGAACCCTCTGAGTGCAAGCAGCAGCCTCTGCTGGGTGTGGGTTAGACACCTTCCTTTCTTGGGCTGCTGTTTTGACCTTTGTCTTTCTAACCAGCCAGTGGACTCCATCTCTCTGGGCATAAAATGAGCTAAGTACCTGCCTCACAGGGCTTCTGTGAAGATCAAGTGAGGGAATGATGCGGACTTGCTTTGAAAGGTGAAGGGATTGGTAGTATGTGCACCCTACTATTGTCAAAGGAGGTGATACTGTCTTCAGAACAAACTCTAGAACCAGATTGCTTAGATTTTTAAGTCCCAAATCTCCTTTTCACGTGCAAAATCAGGGGAGAATTACTGAACTTCTCTAAGCCTCACCTTTCTCATCTGTTACATGGATCTAACAGGCCTTGCTTTCGGGAGAAAGGCTGGGCAGTCTGAATCTGACAGGCAGTTAGCGGAGTACCTGGTGCATGAGAGGCATCTTTAAGTGTTAGCTCCCTTTCCTCTACTGTCATAATTTTGGAGGTAAATGGACCTAACAAAGCCACTAGTAAGTGGCAAGCCAGGCCCTTGATGAGTATAGAGCTAGCACGTGCTATACCTGGAATGATGACTGGTACCCTGCTCCCAATGAGCTGAGAGCGGCGCACCAACAATCCCTCTGCCCCACGGTCACCTGTGGCTGTCTCAACATCTTTATAAATCTCAGGGGGTCATAGGAAGGCTACCCGAACCCCAACCTTCTCCATCTGCTTCTCCAAGGACTCCAAGGGGTGAGCCCGGGACAGCAGCTGCTTCAGGCGGCCCAGCTCCCGCTCCTTCTCCTCGCAATCCTGCTGTTGCTGCTGCCGCTCCTGCTTCAGAGAAGTGATCTGGGCTTCGTAGCTGCTGATGGAGTCTGGCAGGGCAGGAGGGCAGAGGAGGGTCAGTGTGCTGGCCCTACCTATGGCTGAGTGTGGGGCTCTCTAACACTGATGCACTCTGTGAGGCAATTTACCACAGAGGAGGATAGGGGCTTTGTGGAGAGATGGCCCTGGCCAAGCAGTCTGCCTCTCTCTATCAGTGTCCTCAGCTGCAAAATGGGGGCAGTAAGACTACCTCACTAGGTTGTTACAGGATCGAAGGAAATGACATCTGGAAGGTGTTCAGTCCTCTTCCTGAAGATGTATGGTCTCTATTCCATATATATATACCAATAACAATGTATACATATATACCAATTGATATATGTCAATATATATCAATATACACCAATACCAATCAATACCTAATAATAGTAATACATTTTCTTTTTACGGGCATGGTTACTTTAATGGGCACTAACATTAGAAGTAAAGGTTCTGCCAAATCGGGACAGTTCAGCCAACAGCCAGGTAGCAACACATTATCAGGAAAACAAACAAGAATATGAGAAAAGAGTTTCAGCCATTGTTGAACAAAGCCGGAGTGACCCATAATAGACCATTTGTCTGTTATCGTTTTCATCATTGTTGTGTCTAATCTACCCCTCAGGAGAAAGGCTAACACGGTTTAAGTGCCACAGGTTTTAAGGATTCTGCAGGAAGAAAAGAATGTCATTTAGAATCTACAAAAGCTTGTGTTTCTAGATTAATGAACTTTTTACTACATGATGTGAACTAAGTTGTTGCTTACATAGGTTTATAATATATCCTGTTTAAAAAAAAAAAATAAGGGTTCTGCTGCCAGATTGCCTGGACTCAAATCTGCCGCTTTCTAGCTGTACAACCCTGAGCAAGATATCCAACATCCCTGGGGCACAGGGCCTCCTCCGCAAAATGTAGCTAGATAACAGCTCCTACTTCACTGGGATTGTTATGAATACTCATAAAGCATTTAGCTCAGTGCCTGGCATATGGTATATGTTAGCCATTATTGCTATCGCTGTCATGATGATGATTTGGGACAATTTCTCTTATAAGGACAGGAAATTTCCTTTGAAATAACTATATGTAAGTATTAAAAAGTGGCCCTACTTAAAGAACGAATATTAAGTAGACAGCAGGGTAAGTCATGGAGGAGACAACCATGTCGCACAGGTCGTATGTGGAAGGGAGGCGTCAGGTTGGAGGAAAGGGTACGAGTGGAATACAGCCCCAGGAGTCTGGAGGCAGGAGCAGGAGTCTGAAAGGGAAATGATGTGGTGGGGTGGGAATTTGAGAAAGTGGATTCTGGAAGCCAATGTCAAGGCCCAATTACAGAAGAAGACCTGTGAGAAGTCCAGGGGAGTTGTCCAGAGCTTCACCATAGCAGTGGCAGGGGAACCAGAGGGGTGGGACAGGACTGGAAGCTATTTTAGAGACTTTGGCTTCTGACTAAAGCAGAAGGGATAAACAGGAAAAGAAGCTAGGGGATCTGGGGCAAGGGATGCTGTTGCATCCCAAGTACACAGAGAGGATATAAGGGAGGGAAAGAAATCAGTGCATGTGTGTGTGCTGGGGTGGGATGTCGGGGGCAGATGTAGGGGTGCTTGGGGAAGGAAGGAAACCAGAGTTTAAGACTCATGGAGACCGAGCCCAGGGCTGAGTCTGAAGCCCAGAGGCTCAAATGAAGGTGCTTCAGGGAAGTGAGAAGTTGTTCATCTTCAGGGCTGATCAGTCATCAGTGAGGGACAAGAAATGACAGGGGGCAAGGAACAGGTAGAAGCTCAGAGCTAAACTTAGTTGGAACTGACACAGCTGCTGCTGCTAGCACAGGCAGCACCCCTGTGCAAATTAGAAAAAGGCATCCCCCCACCAAATGAAAGAAAAGTGTGTTCCTTCCTTTGGGTCCACAGGCCTGCCCTGGGTTAGGGAGTCCTGGTAACTTACACAGTAGCTTATCTGTCCCCTTGACCCTTTTCTTGTCATGCACTCCCCTCTATGGGACTGATGGGGAGTCTGGGAAGAGACCTTGTCTCACCTTTCAGGATGGCCTGCAGGGAGGCCACCTCCTCTTGGCATTGCCGCTGCACCGCAGCCACAGCCTCGGCCTTCGTGCTCTCGCTCACCTCGGCCACAGCCTTCATGGTCTCCATTTCTGCCAGGGCGCCTGCCAGCTCAACCCGAAGTCGGCCGAGCTCCGCTGATTCGGCCTCAGCCTTTGCCCCCTCCTGGGGCTGGGGATCAAGGGCTGTGGGAGACAAGGATCAGCCGCTCGTCCCATCACTCCAGCATTCCCAGTAACCCATGCTTCAAAATTCGAAAGTCCTGCAAACTAGTTGTATTGCAGCCGCGGTCCCCGCCCCTTTCCCAGACCAAACCCGCTCACCTGGCCCCTCCTCCTTCTCACCTAGTTCTGCCACGCGTCGCTTACAGCCCCGCCTCTTCCCCCCCCCCGCGGTTCATCCAATCTCCTTTCCTCTGACACGACCCCACCCTTCCAAGGGCCCCGCCCCCTCACTCGCTAGGTTCCACCGCTCACCTGGCCCTACCCCTGGAATCACCAGGCCACGCCCCCCCGCCGGTGGCTCCAGACCCCGCCCCTATCTCCGGTATCCCCTCACTACCCCCCATCTGCCGGCTGCTGAGCTCGGCCCCGCCTCCGCCTTTGCCGCTCCTCTCGTGCACGGACGCGTCCTTACTTACCAGTCCCCGGCTGTCGTCGCAGGCCGTCCTCGCCCGCGGCCGCCGGCGCAGCTGCCGCCATCGCCTCCGCGCAAACGGCGGGGTCCCGTACTCCCTGGTGACCGCGCTCACCGCTTCCGGGTCCGCTCGGCTGTTTCCGGATCCGCTCGGCTGTTTCCGGATCAGCCGGGCTTGAGGCTGAGGCCGAAGTTGGCTGACGGATTGCCGAACCTTGGCCGAAGATATCCGAGGCGACGCCGGGCCTGGCCCCGCCCCGTCTTCGCCTTCCTTCCTGGGTAGCGCTGTTCAAGGAGGTTACTTGTCCTTCAAGCCCCGAAGAAGTTCTCTTCTTCAAAGGCTTCCTAGTGTCTCCGTGTAACTTTCGAAGCTTTGTTCAAATTGTACTTCCTCCGGGACCCCCGCCGCTCAGAGGACAAAGTTCTCGCGGTCTCTCCCGAGCCCCGGAGCTGAACCCTGGCCGCTGTTCCGCTGGAGCCCAGCTCACCTTACAGAGAATTGTGGCCAGGCCTTCCTGCACCTCTTCCCTCCTGGAGCGTCCCTCGGCGCAGGGCTGGGGGGTTGGCTCCACTTTTCTGGGGGTCTGTGTCCCCGCGTAGTCGCTCGTAGAAGTCAGGAACTTACACGTCCCCCCACTTTGATATTCAACCATTCACCGCTTCCTGCTAATCCCCCTCCCCTTCCCAGTGCCTCTCAAATCCCTCCTCTCCTTCCGTCGCCCCTGCCTTAGATTAAGCTCTTATTTGTGACCTCTCCCTCCAGCAGCGAACCAGATATCTCCCGCTGGACGGGGATAGGCTACTCAAACTTAGGTCCAGAGCCTTGATTTCCCTTCTCTCGAACCCGTTTCTCCCTCTGTAAGGTACACTCCAGGAGCCTGGAAGTTCTGTAAACTCTATGTCCAAGGACTGAGTGTTCCGGAATCTGCCCCCTTTTCTTCAACTCCGATGCTAAAACCCAGCCCCCATCCCAATCATCTCTCTCCTGAACTTTCAAAATGTCTCCTAGCTCTTCCCGCATATGGCCTTTTGGTTCCTTGAGTTATTCTCAAAGCAACTAGAATAATCTCTGTAAAGCAGATCGTGTCTCATCCCTGCTTAAAATTTAGTCCAGTCCACTTTGAAAATGGGCACAGGACAGGAATAGACATTTCACTGATGTCACAGATGGCAAATATGCACATGAAAAGATGTTCAACATCATTAGCCATCAGGGAAATGCAAAGCAAAACCACAAGGAGATACCACTTGACACCTACCAGGATGGGTAAACTAATATACTGATAATACCAAGTGCTGGTAAGTGTGCAGAGAAACCGGGTTTCCCATATATTCCTGATGGGAATATGAAATGGCATAGCCACTCTGGGAAAGAGTAGGACAGTTTCTAAGAAAACTAAACATGACCTTACTTGAACACACCAAGCTTTAAGACCTCTCAGTTCTCAGCTCAGAAGTCTCCTCAGTGAGGCCTTCCCTGACCACCCTATCCAAAGTAGCCTTCCCCAATCATCTGTCCACCATTAGATTACATCAGAGACTTCTCACCATCTGAAATTGTTTATTGCTTGGCTTGTTTTTTATCTGTCTCTCTTTACCTTTCTGTGGCCTCAAAACTTGAATCATAGCTCCACGAGATCAAGAACTTTGTCCTCCTTGTCCCCTGCTGTTTCCCCAGCACCTAGCACAGTGCCTGAGAATTCACTCTGGTGAGTGAATGAACACTTTCCTTACTGCTCTCTCTGGCCTCCCTCCAATTCCCCACCAAGCTGCAACCAGGGGGAGTTTTTAGAAAGTGCAAATCTGGCCAGGTCAATGCCTGGCTTATAAATCCCAATAGTTCACTGCCTTTGGTAGCTTCCTGTCCTCAGGACTCCCTGTGTACACCGCAGGGTTTCTTGGGAAGGGGATGAACTGATGACTATAAATAAAGCTGCAGTCAACTCTCAGGCTTGGGTTTTATCCTGAGGCCCATGAAGCCACGGAAGTCTGTTGAGCAGGGGAAGCATATGACTAATACCAAGGAAGCTCTCTCTCTCTATCTGGGGAATGTAGGTGGGAAGCAAAACAGGTAGAAGACAGAGAACCCAAAGAAGAGGCTGTTGCAATGGTTCTGGTTGGGAAGGGTAGAGTCCAAAATGAGGAGAAAGTTGATTCTAGAAATAGTTAGGTTGGAAAATGGACTAGCCTTGGTAAACAATACGTGGGGGGAAGAGAAAAGAAAGTTTTCTTTCATGCTTCTTAACTTCCTTCCTTTATACAACAAAACTGGTCAAGCAACTTCTAGATGTCAGTGAACAGGACAGTAAAGATCCCTGTTGTCGCAGAGGGGACATTTAGGGGCAGGAGGCACATGAGAAGACTAACAAACAAGCACACTTTGGGATTGGGGAAAATGCCGGGCAGGAAATAAACAGGGTCAGAGAAAGCCTGTAAGAGGAAGCAACACTTGAACTGAGAGGCGAGTGATGAAAAGGAGCTGTTCAGAGGTGCAGAGCGAGGGGCAGAGTGGGAGAGGGTTGAGGTGGGAAGTATCGGTGTGGAAGCCTCACTCGGCCCTTTGGGGGCCATGGTTTGGAATGTTTCTGTTGGGTACATGAAAAGCCACTGAACTGTTGTAAGCAGGAGACTGACATGCTCTAGCAAGAAGACTGCCTGTGAGGCGGCTGGGAAGCTAATAACAGGATTGGAGAGATGCTGTTGAATAGAAAGCAAAAAAAAAAAAAAACAATCCAAAAAGAGTCAGGCTTTGCCCCATTCTTCCCCTGCCAGCCGCCCCAGCCTGACTGAAGGGAAGTGGAGGCCCTACCAAATAGAGGGTCCCCTGGGGTTTGCCTGAGGCAAACAGGAAGCCACAGCCCAATGAGGCGACCCTGGGAACAGGCAACTGAGAAAGCAGGTCTCCTGGGTCCCTGGCGCCTTTCCCTGAGTGACAGCATCAGTGAAAGACACAGATACGCGTATACTTACAGAGACAGACAGACAGACCGATAGAGAGGCACAGAAGAAGGAAAAAAAGAGGAGCAGGAGGAGGAGGGAGAGAGATGGGCAGAACAGATTTAAGGGGCAGGACTCCTGGGTTCTAGTCTCATTTCACCACCTGTTCAATCTCAAGCAACACCTGGGGCCTCAATTTCTTCATTCCCAAATGGGTTCCTTCTATAACTGAAGAAGGGGCTTTTTGGGGAAGAACTGGGAGAGAAAGAGGGATTAATCAGTCATTTGTCAGGATTGTTGCAAAGGAGCTATTGCAGCACTCTGGCTTGAGCTCATAGCCTTTAATTGATGCTGTCTCTCACTAACCGAGGGCCTCGCCTGTGCGGGAGCTGGGCTAACGTGTTATACATCTACTGGCCTGTTTAATCTTCACAAAAATATTTTACTATACTATTATTATCCCCAGTTTACAGAGAAAGAAACTAAGCCCGAGAAGTAGAGGTGGAGGATTCAAACTCAGGTCTGTCTCTGTGAGGGGCTGGTTGTATAGAAGTGGACAGTGGCCCAAGAAGTGTTGGCGGTATGAATAAATGAGGGGTGTGTGTGTGTGAAGGGAGGTGGATTTAGAGCCTGAGGTTGAAGGAAGGATGAGTGACAGGATTCACTCATCCAATAAATATTTTGTGGGCGTCTGCAGTGTGCCAAGCAGCACTCCGGGCCAGCATGCATACAGTGGTGAACCAGACGGTCTGCGCTACAAGGGGCTTACTCTGGTGGGGAAACAGAGAGTGAGCACCAGACTCAAATAAGATCATTTCACTGGTGGTAAGTGTTGGGACAAAAATAAGAGTGTAGCAGGGAGGAGGGGAGTTGTGTGGGTCTGGAGAGGTGCGTGGAGAAGGGGGCCTGAGGCGTGACCACCCTTTCCTCCCCTGGGGGACTGCCCACCCGCCCTCGCAAACACCCACGGTTCAGTGCCCACGGGGCCCCCACCTGCCCCAGCATCCCCTGCGCAGGGAAGCTGGGTGCCTCGGGGAGTCTGGCCACCATGCCACCTCCTCTCCTCCTCTTCTTCCTCCTTTTCCTTACTCCCATGGGAGTCAGGCCCCAGAAATCACAGCTGGTGAACGCTAAAGGTATGTCGGAAGGGCACAGACATAAGGAGTTGGAGGCTGGAAACCTGGGTTCTGGCTGGATGCCCTTGGCCAAGTAACTTACCTTCTCTGAGCCTCCATTTTCTTAATTGTAAAATTCAGGCCAGAGTTGAAAGGATTCTGAGGGCTCATCTGCTCCCAGTTGGTGTCCCAGTTGGTGGGGTCTGGGGTCATTGGATTTATAATCCAGTGTGAGGAGTGAAGGGGCTAGGGGCTCCTCTCTCCCCACCTTCTCTCTTTCCACAGAGGGAGGCAGTGCTGTGCTGCCGTGCCTCAAGGCTTCCTCAGACGGTCCTCCCGGTCCTCCCGATCAGCTGGCCTGGTATCGGCAGTGCCAGTCAGCGCCTTTTTTACAGCTGAGCGGAGGGCTGCCGGGCCTGGGCGTCCTGCTGCTCATCTCCAACATCTCTGACCAGATGGGGGGCTTCTACCTGTGCCAACAGGGGCCGCCTTCTGAGCAGGGCTGGCAGCCTGGCTGGACAGTCAGCGTGAACGGCAGCGGTGAGGTCCAGGGTGGGGCGGGGGTAGGATGGGGGCTAGAGGGTCTGAAGATCAAGCAGGAAGCCAGTAGTAGGTGGCTCCTAAAAATTCCTGTGGCTTTGTGACTTCAACACTGAACTGCTCTCCGTGCCTTTCAGTCTCATCTCTCTCTGAGATGCTGTTTCTCCGTCTCTCTCTGGGTCTTTCTTTCTTTCTTTCTTTCTTTCTTTCTTTCTTTCTTTCTTTCTTTCTTTCTTTCTTTCTTTCAGATTTCATTTCTTTTTATTTTTTTAAGAGATTTTATTTATTTATTTATAGAGAGAGGGGAAGGGGCAGAGAAAGAGAGGGAGAGAAACATCATTCAGCTGCCTCTTCCATGCCCCACCACCCAGGCATGTGCCCTAACTGGGAATCAGACCAGCAGTCCTTCCCTTTGTAGGACGATGCCCAACCTACTGAGCCACACCGGCCAGGGCTCTGGGTCTTTGTTTTTATTTATCTGTCTTTCTGGGTCTCTGTATGTCTCTGACTCTCCTGGATGTCTCTGTATCTGGTTCTGGTTTCTTCCCAGGGGAGCTATTCCGGTGGAACGCTTCAAACATAGATGCCCCAGGCTGTGACCTGGAGAACAGGTCCTCAGAGGACCGCAGGCCCTCTTCCGACCACCTCACCAGCTCCCAGCTGTATGTATGGACCAATGACCACCCTGAGATTTGGGAGATGGATCCTGAGTGTGGCCTACCTAAGGGCAGCCAAAACCAGAGCCTGGACCAAAGTAAGGAGCTAGGGGAGTGTCAGGAAGTGGTGGTGGTGGGGGGTCCAGGGGTAGGGGATGGTGATTGGGTTTGTGGGGGAGGAGACTCCAAGGCCTATACCTTCTTGGTTCTTCTTGCTCCAGACCTCATGGTGAAACCTGGTTCCACTCTCTGTCTGCCCTGTGGGGTGCCTTCTGCCTCCATGGCCAGAGGACCCATCTCCTGGATCTACGTGCACCCCAAGAAGCCTAACATCTCATTACTGACTGTAAACCTGAGCGAGGATGCTTCAGTGAGAAAGACGTGGGTCTTGGACTCCCTCAGGGGAGGGGCTGTTCTGTGGCTGCCCCAGGCCACAGCTAGAGATGCTGGCAAATATTATTGTTACCATGGCAACACTACCATTGAGATGCAGCTGAAGGTCACTGCCCAGTCAGGTAGAGTTTCTCCCAATTGTGGGGCCTGTGTGTAGAGCTATTGGGGAGAACTAGAAGCCAGCCAACCTTGGCTCCCCTTGGCTAGTATCAGCTTTAGCCTGAACCCCAACCGCCGCCCCTTTCCCTGGCCTTCCAAGGTACTACTTTTCTGGGTCTTCTCCTACCACTGGTTGCGCCTTCCCATCATCTTTGGTAGAGTCTTCCGTCCTCCCCCACACCTTACCATTGGCATCCTGAGCCCTCTCCTTATCCCTGTCTACACTCTCTCATTCTTGTGTACATACCCTTCCTATTTGACCTCCTTTACTTTTTTCACTCCTTGGGCCACCATGCCTTGGTGACTGGATTCTAGGCTGCAAATCCCCACACCCACCCATCTCCTGGAATTGCTATTTGATGTCCCATGGACACAGCGGGCTCAACATATACCACCCCCCAAAAAAGAAATCAAACTCAACGTCTTCCCTAAGCATAGTCTTCTTGGTAACCCTGTGTAAATGAACGACACTACCACCTGACCACATGCCAAAGCCAGGAATTTGGGTGTTCTTCCTTTGCCTGCACTTATCCATCAAATTCATCACGATGTTCTGGCCCATTGTCTCCCCCAATACTACCCTACCATGCTACCCTAAACACAGTTCTCAAACTTAACCTCAACTTTCACTCCAAACTTACCTCAGCCCTTTGCTGCATCCTATCTTCAACCTTGTGAATTCAACGTGCCCTTCATTTTGACCATGACTGTTCCTAACTACAAGAAGCTGATAATCATGCTCGCCTTAACCCTAACATTGGCTCAGACTATAGTGATGGATTTTCATGATTTGCTTAATAGATACCACTCTGGGCCCTGAGCCAAGCTCTGAGGCACAGTCCCTGACCTCAGAGGGAAGGAATAGAGAGCCCTTCTTATATCTTGGGAGTTCAAGGATCTATGTCTTGCCCCTGTCCCCCAGATTTATGGCCCTTTGAGGTCTTGAGGCTGGGAAATAAGATGCCAGCCCTGGTCCTTGTCTCATAGCTCCTTCCCCCTAGCAATACGGCATTGGCTGCTGGAGGCTGGTGGCTGGAGAGTCCCTGCTACGACTTTACTTTATCTGATATTCTGCATGGGTTCCCTCGTGGGCCTTCTTTATCTTCGAAGAGGTGAGTCATGTCCTTGAAAGGGTCTGACAAACCTTAACATCATCTCCCTCAGGAGAGTCCGCACTGGCCAGACACCTGTCTCTCTCTCCTCCCGTACCTCCCCCGCAGACTTCAGAACCGGCCCCCCTTCTCTGAATGCCCTCTGTACTTCCCTGGCCCCTTGGAATTTAAACTCCCATCTCTTCCATTGACCCACGTGACCTCCCCAGCCACCCCCCCCCCCAAAAAAAAAATCTTCACCTGGCCAAGGATCTACTCCTCTGATGACTCCCATTAACTCCTGCCAGCCCTGGTCCTGAGGAGGAAAAGAAAGCGAATGACCGATCCCACCAAAAGGTAATGATGCAGTGCCCCTCAGTGTCCAACTCCTGCACTTTCAACTGATGCCCTGCACTTACTGTTTCCTGTGCTGAGGGTGTCTCTTTTCCACCTGTGGTTGAAATACCACCTAGCCTTTAAAGCCCAGCTCCAAAGCTAGCTCTTCTGGGAAGACCTCCTTGGAGTGATCCCAGAGCCCTCTGTTGGCTGTCCCAGAACAAAGGAGCTAATTACAAGTGACCACATTTTAATCTCTGAGGGCATGGCCTGATTTCTGAGTGTGTCTCCTGGTACACTCCAGGCCTGGCCTCACGTTGCATCTTCCCTCCCTCCTCCAGGTTCTTCAAAGTGACACCTCCCCCTGGAAGCGGGGCCCACAACCAGTACGGGAATGTGCTCTCCCTTTCCACACCCACCACTGGCACGGGTAGGAGGCCTGGCCAGGTCTCTGACCCAAAGCTAGGGCTCCATCCATTTGACCCATCACTGAGATCTCTGGAGTTCCAGGCCTTCCGGAACTCCGAGAACTCGAGAACTCGGGAACTCGGAGCTCCACCTTCAGATAAGAGGCCCCCTGGGCGTGCGGAGCCCCGCCCAGATTTGAGTCCTGCCGCTAGGACGGTAGCCTGCCCCAGGACCTGGGACCAAAGTCTTGTTACAAGACCTAGACTTCACCCCTAGATTTGAGGCCACATCCCTAGGTTTAGATCCCGGGTGCCTAGATTCGGAGTTCTCCCGCCAATTCTGAAGCATCCTCTCCGGTCGCTCAGCCGCACAGAGACCCTTAGCTCTGACGGCCCCCATCTCTTCTCATTCGCCCCCTACAACGCTCCTCTCGCCAGGACGCTCCCTGCAATGGGCTGCAGGCCTGGGGGCCGCAGGCCAGTCCTACCGAAACCCGTGCAGCGATGTCCAGGAGGCTCGTGCAGCGAGGTCCCGGAGCCAGACAGAAGCTGGTGATGGCAGAGGGATCTTTACTCATATCGGGGGTGTTGGAGCGGTCTGTCTGTGACAGGAGTAGTTGGCTGGGGCCGGGAGGAAGGGGGCCATGACTCAGGTCCCCCCATCCCCAAATCCCAGGCCCAGAAGAAGAAGGGGAGGCCTATGAGGAGCCGGACAGTGAGGAGGGCTCGGAGTTCTACGAGAATGACTCCAACCTTGGGCAGGAGCAGCTCTCCCAGGGTAAGACTGCCCTCCCCCTTGACTCCCGCACCTTCTCAGCAAGGGGTAGGGGTGCTGTGGACCCTTGCTGGACCCCACTCCTTCTCCACCAGATGGCAGCGGCTATGAGAACCCTGATGACGACGGGGCCTTGGGTCCTGAGGATGAAGACTCCTTCTCCAATGGTAATTTGGGGTCCTGGTGGGACCTCAGAGACTTGGGAGGACCCACAGTGCTGTGGAGCCCCCACAGGGCAGGAATGGTCCCTGGAGTTCTCTCTTTGTTTTCCTGCAGCATCTGAGTCATATGAGAACGAGGATGAGGAGCTGGCCCAGCCGGTCACCAAGACAAAAGGTGTGTGTGTGTGAGGGTGGTCACACTCCAGAGGAGTGTGAGTGGTGCGATAGGCATGGTGTGTGTGACCTGGGGGCCGGAAGGAACAGTGACTCCCTCTTCCTTCTCCAGACTTTCTGAGCCCCCATGGGACAGCCTGGGACCCCAGCCGGGAGGCAACATCCCTTGGTGAGAAATGCGTGGGACCTGCCAAACTTTCCCACATTGGGTTGACCTGGCCTCAGCTCTAACTCCAGGCAGAACCTTGACCTTGACTTTGACCCTGAACCCAAGCCCAATCCTGACCTTAGATTTGACTCTTACCTCTAATCTCAACACTTACCCACCCCCCAACCCTGATTCCAGTATTTACCGCATCCCTAACCGTGAATGCCAACCTGACCCCAATCCTACTCCAGCCTGGACTTTGAGCTCTACCTCACCCCCGCCCCAATGCAGACTTCAGCTTTGAACCCAGCGCTCGCTACAACCAACCTCCTCACAACTCTTTGACTCCTTCCAATTCTGTTCTTGCCTATTTCTCTGACCAGGACCATAATCTAACCCATATCTGACTGAACCCTGCAATTAACAAGGGCCCCGAACCTTAGGCTGACCCTACTACAACCTGGGTCAGCCCTTCCACCTCTCCCTGCCCCTCCGACTCCCTCCACACCTTAGGCTGCGCTTCCCTTCCCCAAACCCCAGCATGGCTCCCAAGACTCCAACTCTCCGTCACCTGCCCACACAGGGTCCCAGTCCTATGAGGATATGAGAGGGATCCTGTATGCAGCCCCCCAGCTCCGCTCCCTTCGGGCCCAGCCTAGTCCCAGTCATGAGGAAGGTGGGTGCTTCCGTTATTCCCTGTCATCCTCCGAGGCCGACCCTCTCCTAGGGCCACTTTCAGCTCTATCTGTGTTTCACTCCTTCTTGGTCCTAACCAGATGCAGACTCTTATGAGAACATGGATAATCCTGATGGGCCAGAACCAGCATGGGGCGGAGGGGGCCACATGGGGACCTGGAGCACCCGGTGATTCCCTTCAAGTGAGCTGGGGACTGCTCTCTGCAGAAGGGGGAGAAGGAGGGAGATGAGGAGCAGGGATGGAAGTGGGGTTCTGGCTCTCAGGGAGGGAGAGGAGAAAGGGTTCCCAAAGCCTGGTGGGCAGGGGTAGGGTTCCTAGACTCCACCCCATTACAGTTTCTCCTACATAGCCTGGCCCTCCTCAGGCTCCTGAGATCCACTCCTGACTCTGAAATCTGGTGACCCAAAGCAGATGACGCCAGCCTCGAGCGACGCTGCTCAGGACGTGTGCATCTGTGTGTGTTCATGTACACAAGTGACACTTCCAGTTCCCTTTGCACTGCCCCAATAAACTCCATGAGTTCTTGCGATCCTGTGATGTGGTGCCCTTTGTGGGAGGGGAGGGAAGGTGAGGATGGTGCGCTCCCATCCTCTCTTGAATCCAGTAGGGGAGGGAGAGCCACATCCTGGCTACTACAGGAGCTTTTCCTTCCTGTGGCTTGGCCTGCACCCATGTCCCCTACTTGCCTGCCATTGCCACCATCCAGTTATTCAACCTTTGTCCGTTCAGCAGTTGTATTCTGGGTGTGCACTGAAAAGGGAGCAACCCAGGAATTGGCAGTCATCACTGACATTTTTGAACACCTGCTATGTTCTACCATCAATTAGCTTGTTTAATAATCTTTACAATAACCTCACAAGGTTATTAAGCGCTAATGTGCCAGGATTGTTTCAAAGTATTTTATGTGTTTTGCATATATTTTATGTATATGCATGTTTATGTATATTAGCTGATTCTATCTTCACAGACATCCCTATTTCATAGATGAGGAGACTGAGGCAGAGAAAGCTAAATAACAAGCCCAAGGCTTGCCTACTTAGTAAGTGCTGGGGTCTGGTCTTGAACTCTGGCCCTCTAATTTTAAAGCCTATACTCAATCTCGACACTCTCCCTTCCTAGGTACAATTCTGCAGATGGGAAACCAGGTGTCAAAGGGCCAACTAACATGTCTAAGGTCACTTCACAGAGCTGGATCTGAATCCAGAAATCTGGCTGCAGTGCTGGCCGCTGTGCCTACCACCCGATCCACTGCCTGCTTCTGATGTAAACCATGGACACAAGGACTTTCAAACTAAGTCTCCAGGCCCTGAAACCATTAAGCAGCAGGCTCCACCACACCCAAATTCTTGTCTCAGGCAGAGGCAGAATCAGTCAGTGATATTCCTGTTGTCCTCCGCCTGGTCTTCCCAGCTCGACCGCCCTTCTGAGACCCAGGACTGGCACCTGATACCCAGTCCCTCTCTGCTTAGGAAGTGTCAATGTCTTGGCAAGATTCCAGACTTTTTCAGTATCTACATTTTTATTTCCAGAATTTCTTTTCCTAATGCACCAGCTCTTTCTTCCTAATGTCCTATTTTTGTTTTAGAGACTCTAATCCTTCTTTATCTCTAACCCTTTAACACTTACTTCATCTCTGACCCTTTAAGACTTACTTTAACACTATTATTATGTGCCAGGCATTGTTCTAAGAAGTGCTTTACAGCTAGCATCTCACTTTATCTTTATAACCTACTATGAAGAAGGTACTCTAAAATTATTGTCAATTTACAACCGAGAAGACTGAGGCACGGAGAAATTAATTGCTTACTGACCTTAGGTAAGATACCTAAACTCAATGACCCTCAGCTTTCTCAACTATAAAACAGCACTAGGGAACAGGCGCGATGTTGGTTACTACTATATGTACAGTGGTGTGAACTCTCCTATGGCGGTGTCACCATGGAAGGTTTCTTTGACTTCTTTGTGTTTCTCCGGCCTGCAGGAATCCTGTGAGTTACGTAGGCCCCACTGCCACCCCCTGGGGCCACCTTGCTTTGGCTTGTGCCACAGTCTTACAGGCTACACAGGTTTCTGACTATTCTATTCATGAGTTTCTCAGCAGGTTTTTGCACCTGAGGCTTGGCCTGAGTCCAAGTTCATACTTTGGTGGTCCTTGGGATTCTGATTTTCTGCCGTGACTTTGTCCATCCACTGCCTATTGGGTGGTTTGCTTCCATATTGCACCTCAAGGCATACAGATGGATTTTTCCCTCTGTCTTCTCTGCCTAGAAGAGACAGCCCTTTCTCAGCGCCCAGCCTTGTGCAGTCAGTGTCAGCCTCCGCCTTGACCTCTGTCCCCATTGGGTGTTAAAGCTCCAGTCCTAGGTATCCCAGCCTCCCTGTGAGTTGCTTGACTTGCGCCCCTCTCACTGTTGCAGCTTTGCTTTCCTTCTTTGTTTTTAGCATCGGGAAGATTCTGTCTCGCTTTCGAGCTCAGAGGTATCTTTAAAAAGAAGGCAAGAAAACAATACTCCATGTTATATTTTGTGTAGTGTATGTTTGGAGTGTGGGCGGTGGCGTAAGAACCTCCAGCATTTCCTTGGGCTTCCGTCTTGAACACAGTCCCCATGGCAAGAAGTAAAGAATAAAAATAAAGAGATCTAGTTCAGCAGCCACACTCCCACCTTACCTTTCAGCTAAAATAAACTCTCCATATTGCCATAATCCCTGCCATTCCCTGTCACCTTTCACCCAGGCTGCCTCATTCCTTTAGGTTTCCTGCCTGAGCCTGAAGCATTCGAGCATGTGATTCCTGGTGAAAGCATCCTGCCTTCTTGGGAGTAAACCCTGTCTGAGTCTTCTCTGTGTCCCTGGTACCCAGCCAGGGGATGGAGTGAGAAAGGAGGAGTGAATGGAGGGAGGTCCTGAGATTCAGGGTGCAGAGGATGGAGACACTCGAGGGATCTGCCAGCCAGGGAAGTCTCCGGGACGGCTGAGGAACAGAGGCGTGCCCGCTCCAGCCCAGTGTTCTAGAGTCAGACTATCTGAGTGTGAGTCCACTCTCTGGCTGTGTGACTCAAGCTCTTTGTGCTACAGGCTCCTGGTTTGTAAAATAGGGATAATAAATATAGCTACCTTAATGAGTCTTAGATGTAAAGCACAGGACAGTGGCATAGTAAACACTGAAACATTAAGTATTATTACTATTATTATTATTATTATTATTAGGAATTTATTAAGGGTCTACTGTGTGCCAGGAGCCAGAGGGCACCCAGGCCGTTGGGATTGGGCATCCCTTGTAGGTGGGTGTCTACCAGGAGAAAGCCATACTCCAGAGCTTCTCAACTTCCCACTCTGTGTAAGACCTGGTTTTATGACAAGGGCTGGACCACTTACAGCCATTGAGCAAGGTTTAGGGAGGAGACTTGAGGGAAGTTTCAGGCCCTTACAGCCACGCCCTTCTTCCCTAGTTTGCAGTGGCCTCCCAGGTGGGCCCAAGGCTGTCAGAAGGGCTTTTAGTACAATCTCTATCCTTCTAGCCTGGCTATAAAAAGTGGTTGAAGGTTTCCTGAGAAGGGGAGGTCTTTCGCACCCCCTCTGCCAGAGCCTAGGAACTTGTTCCCCAGGAAATAGCCCCACCTGCTGGGGATGTGCACCTTTAGTCTTGGCCTGGGCAAATCCACATGGAGGATTTGAGATGTGGGCTGACTGCGTTGGGGTATGTGTGTAGGAGATAATCAGTGGGGCGGAGGAGAGGGATGGGATGGGATGTGGGTGGTGGTTGAGATGCTGTACTGGATGGATGTGTGAAGTGCATGTTATGTGAATATTATGTGTGTGAGAGGCAAGTAGCATTGAGTGTATGCTGCGTGGGTACCGTTGATAAAGTACGGTGTGAGATGTCAGAGGCCATGCAGTTGGAGGTGATGCTGGAGATGTGAAGCGCTGGAGATGAAGAAGTGTGTCCGCTGTGTTTGGGTGCACGCTGTGCAGGAATTGTGAGGAAGGTAGATGTGTGGAGGATATGTAGCCTCAGAGGTGTGCGATGTTGTTGGTGGGTGTTGGGAAATACAATGAGAAAGCAAAATCTTCTCCCAACCTGGAAAACCTCTCCATAAAGGTACCATATTTTGCCATGTCTAATGAGCACTTTTTGCCCAAATTTTTGAGGGAAAAATAAGGATGTGCATTATACATGGGTAGTACTGATTCTGTATCCATATAAATGTTTTTAATTATTTTATTTATGCTTATACGTTAAAAGTGTAACACTAGAAAGCAATAATGATATCCATATGCAAAATAATACCCTGGAATATGATAATCAGTTTTGTTCCTAAGTATAAATAAATAAATACTTGAAATAAAAAATTGAAAGTTTTTTTCCTGAAAATTTGGGCCGCAAACGTGAGTGTGCATTATACATGGCAAAATACGGTAGCAGAGACTAGAAAACATTTTTTAAAATTAAATAAGCATTTGTCCTGGCTGGTGTGGCTCAGTGGATTGTGTGCCGGCCTGCGAACCTAAGGGTCATCACTTCCATTCCCAGTCAGAGCAGTTGCCTGGGTTGTGGACCAGGTCCCCAGTAGGGGGCGCACAAGAGGCAGCCACACATTGATGTTTCTCTCCCTCTCGTCCTCCTTCCCTTCCCCTCTCTAAAAATAAATAAATAAAATCTTTTAAAAATATTTTTAAAAAGTTTAAAATTAAATAAGCATTAAATCAAAATGCGATGCACATCACAGGCAATCCACTAAGACATTGCAAAGGCAGAAAGAAATCTCACCCTTTTATGTATCCAAACAGGTGCGACCCATTATCTGGTTTTCAAGATAAATAATGACTATGCGTCAAGTTAGAGGACTTGAAAACACCTTTAGTCACACATAGTTCATCCTAACTTTATAATGGCAATCGGCTTTTATGGGAGGAGAGGGAGAAACAAACCCGTGGGGAGGTACTTTTGTGTATTGCAGCAAGGCTCTGCCCAAAGTTAGGCAGTTATTCTTCCACAGGAACTGAGGAGTTGAGAGCTATCTCCCGTGATGTTTGCATTTCAAAGAGATAGTTCCCGGTCCCAGGAGTTCCGGGGTTATGAGACTGGCAAGAGGCTTATTTAGCCATTATAAATATTTACATACATTTAAAAAATTCTGAAAGAAAAGGGAGCGGAGAGGAGTCACGTCCCTTGTTTTCAACAGCGGGAATTGAGGCTCTTGTTCATTTGTACCGTGGGAGGATGCTGCAGGGGTGCGGCTATGTTAACATTGTGTGTGAAGCGTGTCTGTGGGGATGTCTGGTGTGAGGGAGGGTTTGCATGCCTTGGAGGCAATTCAGAGAGTTGAGTGGTGTCAGTAGGTCCAGGGTGTGTAGTGTGTGAATTCTGCACACGAGGAGGGTGTGTGTGTGAGAGAGGGTGACATTGCGTGGCATTACCTCAGATCTCGCGTTTGGGAGAAACACTAATGGGGATAGGGTTAAATGTAAGGCCTAATCGCAAAATTCCTTTTTTTTTCCTTCCCCAAAACCTGCGGAGAATTTTTATGAGTCTGAGCCAGACTGACCACACATGCCAGGTGGTGGTGGGTGGGGGCGGTGGTAGGGCAAGATCTCAAAAGCTCTCCTTTTCGCACGATTTCTGATAGCAATTTCCAGTCCACTTTCTTCCATCCTTTAGGCTTGAGGACTACACTTCCCAGGCTGCCGGGCTCCTCCACACAACAGGAAAACGGATCTCTGAGGTGGGCGGGGCTGGAGGAAGGCTGGTCGAAGTGAGCCAGCCAATGGGTGATCCCTAACGAATTGAAGCCTACGCTGATTGCCCTCAGGCTCGCTGGAATCTTTGGCGCCTTGGTTTTAGTGGTGGATGTGTGATGAGCGAGTGAAATGACCAGTGAACAGGCGGGGAGGTGGCTACAGAGAATGTGGGCGGGGAGGAGTGGTGACTAGCAGACTGGTCCGCCAATGAAGGGCGGGAGGTGCAGGAGGGGTCCGGGTGAATAACCTAGAAGCGGGCGACTTTGGCAGTCGGGTGTATGCCATGGCGGAGCCGGTGAGGAAACGGGGTCGGTGGGCCCGAGGCAGCTGTGTCGGCCGAGGAACTCGGGGGACCCGGGGTGGCCGGGGCCTGCGACCTGGCGCCCAGCGGTCTCCAGCCCGGTGCTCCGTGGATTCGGTACTTGTGGACTTGGTCAGCGACAGTGATGAGGAAGTCCGGGAGGTTCCAACGACGCACAGCGCGGCGGACCCGGTCGAGGTCCCGCTCCCCGAGTCCCCCGGGCCGGCAGCGCCTCGGGACGACAGCGACAGTGACAGCGAAGGGGCGGACGCACGGCCGGCTGGAGCCCCTCCGGCCCTGGTCAGGCGGCGGCGGCGGCTACTGCTGGATCCGGGGGAGGCACCGGTGGTTCCAGTGTACTCCGGGAAGGTGTAGCCAGGTTCCCGGGAGGGTTAACGCGGAAGGGCTGTTTAAGAAGTACTGAGGCTAGGGTTTTAGGTTGGGTCCTGGGAGACTAACCCAAGCAGGAGCTAGGGCCTTGGAGGCAGAGAGATGCAGGTTCTTGGGGTTTCTGCAGACAGGGGAGATGGAGTTTCAAGTGTGTTGGCAGTTTGGGAATCTCGTCGGGGGCATAGAGAGGCCGTGGAGCTGGCATCCCTGAGGATTCAGAGGCGCTGGGAGGGACTGGGGTTTGCGGCATGTTCGGTTTTGAGGTTGGGGCCCGTTGCTAAAGCAACCTTAGTGAAAAAGTAGAACTGAGTCTGTATCCTCAGAGTGCCTTAGGGAAAGGGGGTGGGGTGTAGGAGTAAGGGCACTCCAATTTGCATCCTGGGAAAGCTGGGCTCCTGAGACCTGGGAGAAAGCTGTGGTATCTGTATACTTAGATTTGGGAGCTGGAGGAAGCCTGGGTGTGAGGGAAGAAGTATCCCGTTTTCCCTTTCAGTGGAGGGAGGACTTGGGCTGATCCACTCTTGTCTTTGCAGGTCAAGAGCAGCCTCCACCTTATCCCAGATCACCTGTCCCTCCTGAAACTGTGTCTCCCCGGGACAGAGGAAGGTAAGGTAGGACTTCCAGGAAGAGATGCCCAGGGCTGGCCTCCCTGAGGAGACTTGGGGGGTTCAACATCCTTGCAGTTAGCTGTTGCCTGTGGCTCAGGGGAAGGCGTAGGAGAGGTGACTCCTGCATCCTAGCCAGAAAAAACGCTGCAGTCCTCCTGAAAGGGGCGGGATTGTTAATCAGAAGGCACAGGACGTAACTGTCAAACCATTCTTCTCCCAACTCTGATAGGCATAAGAGTCTGCCAGACCCCTTCCCTGGCGATTCTGATTCTGTAACCCTGGGGACAAGGGAGGGGGAGGTGTCGAGAATCTGTAACACCTTGTTACATCTGCAGCAAGTCCCTTGGGAACACTGTGGAGCCAACAGGGTGTTCTTTGAGTCTTATCAGGGCTGCCCAGCCTTTGTCCTTCCCCCGTAATGTGACTTTTTCGGCCTGTCCAAGGACAATGACTAAGAATCCAGTTTCATAAGGAGGCGGGCCAGTGGGTAAATGCAGACCTTGGATTACGCCTTCTGTATCTTGGGGGAGTATGGTAGGATGATGAGGAGCTGATTTAGGAATCGGCTGGTCTGGGTTTAAACCCCAGCTCTACTGCTTGTTAGCTGTGTGACCTTGGGCAAGTTAATCTCTCAGTGTTTTCATTTCCTCATCAGGAAAATGGGGATAATAGTGGACCTGCGTCGAAGGATTTTACTGAGAATTAAACAAAGAGAACCTTTTCTTGGGCTACACACGTAGTTTAGGACAGTGCCTGGCATGTAGGCACCATATAAAATGCACCCCTTTCCTTGCTTCTCAAAAGGTGGGGCCAGCGCGAGCCCCACCAGTGCAGTGGGAAGCTCATCAGCCCTATACTAAAATGGGGGCCCAGTAGTGTTGGCCATCCCCTGGGAGCTTGTCAGAAATGCAGAATCTCAGGCCACTGGCAGCTGCCATATTTAGCTAGGACAAGGTTTCTTAACCTCAGCACCACTGACACTTGGGCTGGATAATTCTTTGCTGTGGGGTCTGTGCTGGGCGTCGGAGTGTGTGTAGCAGCGTCCTGCCCTCTACCCGCTGGATACCAGTGCCACAGCCGGAACCCCCCCCCCCCATTATGACAACAAAAATATTCTCCAGATACTGCCACCTGTCCCCCCGGGAGGCAAAGTTGCCTCATACTGAGAACCACTAATGTAGGATTTATTATCATTGTTTTGTTTACACAGTATTTATTTTTATGGTTACTGATGGTCTCTTATTGGTGGCAAGCAAATAGAAAAGAGCCTCTGTATTCTAGAATAATACCTGGTTTCTGATCATTTCTCTGTGTACACAAATACTGAATCATTATGCTGTATACCAAAACGAATATAATGTTATATGTCACTTATACCTCAGTAAAAGGGAAGAAATACCTAGTTTCCCTTTATAAATAGGAATTACTGTATTTTGCTGTGTATAATGCGCTCCTGTGTATACTGTGCCCTGCGGTTTTGGCCCAGACTTTCAGGGAAAAAATTTGTTTTAATATTTTTTTAAAGATTTTATTTATTTATTTTTAGAGAGAGAGGAAGGGAGGGAGAAAGAGTGGGAGAGACATATCAATGTGTGGTTGCTTCTCACATGCCCCCTACTGGGGACCTGGCCTGCAACCCAGGCATGTGCCCTGACTGGAAATCGAACTGGCGACCCTTTGGTTCGCAGGCCAGTGCTCAATCCACTGAGCCACACCAGGCCAGGCTCGTTTTAATTTCTTCATTCAATTTTTTAATATATTTATATTTAGAAACAAAACTGATGATCTTATTCCAGGTATTATTTTGCATAGATATCATTATTGCTTTCTAGAGTTACACTTTTAATGTATAAGCATAAATAAAATAATTAAAAACATATAGATACGGAATTAGTACTACCCGTGTGTAATACGCATTGTTATTTTTTCCCTCAAAAATTTGGGCAAAAAAGTGAGCATTATATATGGCAAAATATGGTAAGTGATTTAAGGAAAGATACTGCCCTGAATGGTGTGGCGCAGTTGGTTGGGCATAGTTCCACAAAGCAAAAGGTTGCCATTTTCATTCCCAGTCAGGGCACATGCCTGGGTTGCAGGTTCGATCCCTGGTCAGGGTACTTACGAGAGGCAACCGATCGATGTTTCTCTCCCTCTCTTTCTCCCTCTCTTCCCCTCTCTCTAAAAATAAATAATTATTTTTTAAAAAGAAAGATACTAAATGACAATGCAGAGATATGGCAAAATGTGACAATGATACTCACGTGGATGAAATGTGGGAAACGTGGGCTTAGAGGGTCTATATTACTTTCTTCTTCGCCTGATTCTCTTCTCGCCCCAGTGCCCGACTTACACAGTCTCTCTCTGTGCCCACCAAGTTGAGTGCATTAAGAAAATGAAAACACTTTTTAAAAAAATCATACTTTGACAACATGTTTTAATGTATGTTTTATAACATACATAATAATATAACATACATAAAATGTAGTAGTACATAATAGTATTATCATTGTAATATTAAATAGTATAATAATATTAGGTAAATATATTCTTTCTGGGTTGGGTACTTGGTATTTTTTATTTGTGGGATACAAGTGACCAAAAGAGCGAGGACACTGCTTTGGCTGGAGTGGGCCGCTTTTCAACTGTCCACGCTCGCCACGCCGTCTCGTGCCTCATGTCTCACTCACGAGGCCCGGGCACTCTCCTGCTCTCATCTTTCAGACTCTGCCTCGTGCTTCTGTCTGAGTCAGACATTTCCTTTTTGACCCACGTCCCTTCAGCACTTCCCCAGCATTGTGATGCGGTCCTGTGTGTCTGGGGTCCCCACAGTCCCCTCGTTTCTGAGATCTACTGAAGCCGGTGACTTGTATCTCCTCTCCTTGGCCTCTTGCCACCCTCTCTTGGCTAACCCTTTGCACTGTCCCCTCTGTCCCCAGAGGGGGATATGGCAGATTCTAGCAGTCCCCATGCGGAGGATCCCCCAGTTCCAGATTCTCCCTGGAAGAAGAAGCTGAGGAGTAAGGCTGAAGAAGGAAAAAAGAAAAAGAAGGTGTCGCTGTGAGTGAGGCTGGGGCACTGAGGCCCCAGAAGCGGGAAAGGAATTGGAGGGGCAGGCTGAGGCCGCAGGACCCTTGGGCGGCTCTTGAAGGAGTATGGAAAAGGGATAGAAGGAGTGTTGAGGCTCAGGTGAGGCATGACGCTCTCAGGAGAAGAGGTGGCCCACACGGGAGGATGACGGTGGACCCTCCAGGACTGCCGTGGGAGTGGGGGCGTTTCTTCTTTGTGCCTGAGATGGTAGTAGTGCAGGGGGGAGGGGTGTGGCTCTGGAGACCGCCCTCGTGGCGCACATCTCACCAGCTGCCTCTCGATTTTCCTCTCTGCTTACTTTCCTGTTTTGTTAAATGGGCATCATAGTGGTACTTGTGTCGGAATTTTTGAGTAGGTTGAGAGTTAATACTTGGCATACACTAAGCGCTCGGTGTTAGCAGACAATTGACCTGCAAAATGACTTGCCTGTAAGAATGGTGCTCAGGTCTCCCTCTCCTTTCCTGTCTTTGTCTTCCAATAAGATGGAGGTTACTGGAAGGTGTTCCCTCTTGATTCTCCAACTCCCCTCTGTTCCCAGGGGTCCATAGCCCATGAAGAGAGGTGTGGGGCTGGGGTGTCTCCTATTCCTCCATCTTGCCTTTCTCTTCTCTCTGCAGGGCTCAGGACACCTCCCCTTTGCCCCCACCTCTGCCAAGGACCAAAAGCAGAAAACATACCCGGGCACTCCGGAAGTTAAGGTGACAGGGACAGGAGGCTGTGGCTGGTGTGGAGAGGGTCAGTATGGAGGTGTCCCACCCCAGCTGACCTGAAGTCCTTTTTGCACCCCAGGGAGGTGAACAGGCGCCTCCAGGATCTCCGTTCCTGCCTGAGTCCCAAACAGCGCCAGGGCCAGGACCACCAGAGCCAAGATGATGAGGTGGTCCTTTTGGAGGGGCCTGTTCTCCCAAGGAGCCCCCGTCTCTTCCCACTCAAAATCCGGTGCCGCGCTGACCTGGTCAGATTGCCCCTGGGAGTGGTAAGTGCCGGAAGGACCTGCCGGAGAAGGCCCCCAGGCACTGCCTGCGGTGAGGCTGCCTGTGGCGTCTGTGCAGAAGGGACTGTGTCTTCCTTTGCCCGTCTGCTCTCTGGACCTGCCCAGCGCCCTTTCAGGCCTCCGTACCTTTGTGCGCGCTACTTCATGTGTCCGTATCGTCCTTACTCTCGCCTCTCTTGCTGGCACATTTTCCACCCATTTTTCACGGCTCCATGTAGGCATCCTAAGAAGCTTTGCTTGGTAGCCCCTTCCCCAGGGTATGTACCCCTCTTTCTTTCCCTGGGACCCTGTGCTTCCCTCTTACTTAATGCTCTTAATGTGCTTAATGCTCGTATTGCATTAAACACACAGATGTTTCCCAGTCATTCTGAGCTTCCCCACCTTCCTAGTAAAGACTGCTATTTTTGTGGGGATGACTGTATCCAGAAGTATGACTGATAATAGAAATGAGCCATAACCATGCATCGGCAAGCAACTAAGCCAGGGGTTGCAAACTGGCAGCCCAGGGCCTTATAACAGCATCTTCTTTTTTGCCCCGTAGAGTGCTTTTAAAACATAGGGGTTTATGGTCAGCCTTTGCATTGGGTGATTTCACTAGATTCCTTCTAGTCCGGCTTCTCTTAAATAGGAAGACGTAGCCATAGCAGCCGAATTCTCACTTGGCACCAGTCAGCTGGAACCATGGGCACGTGAGCTACACCTTGCTGCAGTCCCCACAACCCCTTTTCTCCAACCCGTGGTTGCTTCACTTCTTTGTGTTACTTGCCCGAACCCCTTATTGGTATGATTGTTCTCTATATTTTCCCAGGTAAATATGATGAAACTCAAAGCTAAGGAGCTCAGCGAGTAGCAAAGGCCATAAACTCGTTTGGGGGGTGGGGTGGGATGGGGTACATCAGGGCAGGGAGTCCTCCTTTGCTTCTTATTTCCCTCCCCAGTCGGAGCCCCTACAGAGTGTGGTGGACCACATGGCCACCCATCTTGGGGTGTCCCCAAGCAGGATCCTCTTGCTCTTTGGAGAGACAGAGCTGTCTCCTACCGCCACTCCCAGGACCCTAAAGCTTGGAGTAGCGGACATCATTGGTGAGAGGAAGGCAGGGAGGTGGAGCCCTGAGAAGGCTTTTGCCACCGGGAGGGGGAAAGAGGGAAGGCCCAGGGAGGGCCCTGCTTCCGACCCGTGCTGAGGCCTGGCATCCTGATCCTGCCTCCCACAGACTGTGTGGTGCTAGCAAGTTCTCCAGAGGCCGAAGAGACATCCCATCTGCTGCAGCTGCGGGTGCAGGGGAAGGAGAAACACCAGATGCTGGAAGTCTCGCTGTCTCGAGTGAGTGAAAAAGATGACTCTCCCTGTCCCTTATCCTTTCCTCTGCCATCTGTCTTGTCACTTAACTGAGGATAGATTCCTTCTAGTCCTGATTTATCAGAGACCACCCTCCCTGGCCTTGGGTTCCAGCCCGTCCTTGATAGTAGAAAAAGCCCATTGTTTAACTTCCATTCTCCCACTTCTGCTGGGAACTTCTGCTCTAGTCTCCTGTCTCCTCCTTCTGGTTGAAATGGAAAGGACCATCCCTGGCTGGGTACTCAGTCGGTTACAGTGTGGTCCCAATGCGCCAAGGTTGTGGGTTCGATCCCCGGTGAGGGCACCTACCAGACTCAAGTAAGTAGAACAACAAATCAATGTTTTTTTCTCTTTCTCAGTCTCCCCCTTCCTCATGCTCTCTAAAATCAATACAATAAAATAAATTACATTTTTAAAAAATAGAAAGGACCCTTGGACAATAACCACCAAAATCCATCAAAATAACAATTAAAGCCACACTTCTAAGTGACAGACCCCGTTCCCAGAATAAGTACTTCACATTGAGGATATTACTGAATTTCACAACAGTCTTACGTGGTAAAGCACTGTTACTCCCAGGTGCCAAGGGAGACCGTGGAGACCTGCCTGGGGGGGAACTTGCTGTGTCAGAGTCCTTGGGCTGCTGTAACAAAGCACCACAAACTGGGTTCCCGAAAACAACAGAGACGCATTCTGGAGGTTAGGAATCTGAAATTAAGGCCCCAGCAGGCTCATGCTCCCTCCGAGACCGCGGAAAATCTTTTCTTGCCTCTTCTGGTAGTGGCCGTCGGTCCTTGGCAGTCTGTGGCTTGCAGCTGCATCCCTCCGATCTGCTGATTTTGTCACCAGGCATTCTCTCTGTGTGTCTCTGTTTTCTCTTCTTACAAGGACACCAGTCATGTTGCATCTGTGCTCTCCCTGATCCAGAATGACCTCGTCTTAACTCGATTACATCTCCAAAGGCCCTACTTCAGAGTAAGGTCACATTTACATTTACCAGGAGTTAGGACCACAAAGTGTCTTTTTGGAGGGGACACTTTGAAATTATAACACTCGCCTGAGGTCACATGTCCAGGGACGTTAGGGAGCCTGGCCTCCAGCTTGGACCGTCCCCGCCCTGGAGTCTGGGCACTCCTCTCTGCTGCAGGATGCGCCTCCATTGGTAGGCGAGGAGACTGGGACGTGGAGGTCCTGCCTGACCCAGCGCCTCAGCCTATGCTTTGGGCTCTGTGACCTGGGTCCCTTGAGGGGAACCAACTCTACCGGCCTTCCCCTCCATAGGCACTGACTTTACTTGTCCCAGGTCCTCTGTCCCTACAAGTTTTCCCCAGCTCTTCTTTTCATTTGCATTCATTTTTTCCTGTCCGTCCAGGATTCTCCTCTCAAGACCCTCATGTCCCGCTATGAGGAGGCCATGGGACTCTCCGGCCACAAGCTCTCCTTCTTCTTTGACGGGACAAAGCTTTCAGGCATGGAGCTGCCAGCTGATCTGGACATGGAATCGGGGGACCTCATTGAGGTCTGGAGCTGAAACCCCACCCCTTACTGGGAGGCCCAGCTGGACTTGGGGAGAATGGCTGTCCTCTTTGGGCCCTATAAGGGCTGGCTGGAGCTGAGGTGGAACTTATCTTTAAGCTGAAGCAAAATCAAGGCATGGTATTTGATCTCCTCTCTCGTGGACCCTGGATTTAAGCTGTTAGGTACCTGGTTAGTTGTGTGGTCCTCACTGCTGCCCTGGGCGGACTCCAGCTCATTCACACGGTGTGCCGAGTTTCGCAACCTCCTGGGACATCCCTCACTCCCACCCTTTCACTTCCCCCACCACCTTTCCCTCACCAAAATGTCTGTTTTATGAAACTGCTCATGTTTGAAGAGGGAGTTGATAAATTAGGGCTGACAATGGGATTCCAGGCCTGGGATTCACACCACATCCAGGGCCAGTGGTGGCCTTAGCTTCATTAGGGAATAAGTTTGCTTGCGGCACGCACACCGGTGTGGTTCCTTGGCTTGCAGGAAAATAAACGATCGAGCTCGCGTGTGCATGAGCTTAAGCACAGGCAGACTGCGGGTTACTCCTTTGAAAGGTATTGAAGGGCCTCAGCCTTGGGTGTCTCACTCTCCCCAGGACCCTCTACAGCTCCCTTTCTGATGCACACACAGTATTTAAGGCACAGCTGAGCACAGGGGGCCTTTGGTTTAGGATCTCAGATTCTAGTCCCTGCGAGGCTTCTCTGGTCTTAACGGCTTTTCTCCTCTTCCTCACGCCATCCTATCCCTTAAGCACCACCCTAGGGTGTTGATTGCGTGTCTTTGAATGTGAATGTGTCCTTGTAAAATGCGACACTATACGTGTGAACATCCTCCTTATATATGTGGTTTTGTGTTATAGATGTTGTGTGGCTTTTTTTTTTTTTTTACTCAACGCGTGCTGCTTGTTTTACATCTGCTTCGAGCTGATCTCCAGCATCCCACAGTGGGCGACAGCTGCATGTTGCTCGCCTGTTCACTGGCGGGCTCCCAGGCGACTGCAACCTTGGGTACCTACAACATCTTGGCATGCAGACAAGGGCACGGAGAACGTCCTCTTATATGTCCCCTTCCATGCTTGTGTGGGAAGTTCTCCAGCATAGGCACCCGGGCTGGGATTACAGGTCAGACAGGTTAATTTATCTATGGAACTGCCAAGTTTTCCTTTAGATGGTCACTGACCCTCCCCCTGGAAGCTCCCCTTTTTCTCACCCTCGCTAGCACTGTCACCGCCTAGCGTTCCGTTTCTGCCAGTCTGATGGGTGTAAGTGGCTCTGTGCTTTCATGCAGATTCGTTGCATCCCTGGGACTCGGGGGATTTCTTCCTATGCCTGTCAGACTTTCTGGCTTCCCTTCCTGTGAACGGTTCATTCCTCTTAGTTCGTTTGCTCCTGGCGGCTTCCTGTGTCTCTGTTCTCAAGGGCCGTTCGTCTGTTCCCGGGCAGCTGCAAGTGCTCGCGGAACGGCGCTCGGGTTTGTGTATCTAGGGGCGCCCTTTATGGGACAGAGACTTAATTTTAATGCAGGTGAATTAACTCTTCTGTCATATCATTGTTGCTTTTTGACCTCTTATTTATAAATAGTTAAGATATTTTACATTTTTTTCCTGTTAGCTTAGTAGCTTTTCCTTTAACATTTAAGCCACTAGACAGGGCTGCAGTCCAGCTGGCACTGCTGGTGTTTGCGATGGCTGGTGCCCGCCCTGCAGGGTCCGGTGTCTGTTCTCATTGGTTGGTGCCAGGCTGCACTGGTTGCTAAATATTGAATATGACTTTTAAACTATTTGAAGTTCACATTTGTATAAGAGATCCAAGTTTTATTTTCACCACATAAATGAGCCAGGTTTCTCAGAGCTGTCTACTAAAAAGGCGTTGGCTTTCCACTATATGGTATAATTTTGGCACTAGTATCACATTCTCAAAGTTTCTTTTTGTTGGAATGTGGCATTCCTTTGCCTTATATCGTAGGAAAGAAACCTTTGTAATATTTAAATAATATGTAATATGGTATAGCTCTAATTTTTTTCAGATCTTTTATGTCTATTAATAAGTTTTAACACAGTAAAATTATGTGTTCAGTCTCAGCAGAATACATGGGGATACGTCAGCTGTGTGCTCGTGAGGACTTCGGTTTGTGTGGCCCGCGTGGGCCCCGCTCCGTCTCTGTGACTAAGACCATTAGCTGTTCCCTCACACCCATTCTTTCTCCTTCAGGGCAACAGAACCCCTGGTTTTCAGCAAAGCACAGAGACTTCGAAGAAAGACAGTACTTCCCAGCCTCTGTTGTAGCTGGGTGTGACCAACTGCCGGGTCAGGCTCTTGGGCCCGCGGGGCGGAGGGCTGCAGTTTCCAGGATGTGACCGTACGCGGGCAGCGTGCGCCCCTCTCCTTCACTTTCTTCCTGGAAGTGGAGCAACCTGACTGACATGAGGTGACCTTGGCAATGGAAGCCACACAGGGAAGGACAAGGAGAGAAGGAACATGAGTCTTAGTTCTCACGCAGTGTTTTACCAGCCCCATGCCACTGCAGGGGAACTGCTGTCTGGTTTAAATCACTGCTAGTTGGGGATTTCTGTCCCTCATAATGAAACCCAGCTCTAGCCCCAGCATGTTGCTATTGCAAGTGACGCTGTGATCCGCTTTGGGAACCTAGGTGCGATCTCAGGTTTATATCCAGCTGTGAAATCGCTGGTTGGTGAATGTGCACCTCCCCAGTTTCTCTTGAGCGCTCACAGATTTCTGACCAAAGTGGCTGGACCTCTCTAAGCCCATGAGCAAGTGCTAGAAGGTTCCAGTTTCCCCTTGTCTTCCCTAACACTTAATCTGGAGAGGATACGGGAAAGAATTGTAAAGAATTTGCATTTCTTCTGTGAGGAGAGAGACCGGTCACTTCCCAGGTGATCTTTCTAAAACTCCCCTAAGGTTGGAAACGTGCAGACCCACAGCGAGCGCTTACTCGGCGCCGCACACCAAGCTTGGCACGTTTAACCTCCTTCATCCTCAGAGCAATCCTGAGAGGTAGGTTTTGTTGTCACAGACGTCCCCCCACTCCGCTCTCTGTGGTTCTAGCTACCCGGGGTCACCACAGTCTGAATACATTAAATGGAAAATTCCAGAAATAAGCGATTCATAAGTCTTACATTGCGTGCCATTCCGAGTACCTCACTGTGTCTCCTCACAGAGGCAGAGTCGTCTCACATCCTCCCCAGAAGGGTGCGTACGATCCAGTAAGATGCTTTGAGAGACCCATTTCACATAACATTACAGGACAGTCGGGTGCCACTGAGTGACAGGAAAACATTCTGAGAAATGCACCATGAGGTGATTTCGTTGCTGTGCGGGCATCACAGCGTGCATCTAGTCTCACCTAGAAGGCACGGCCTGCACATCTGGGCTGCATGGCACGTATGACCTGCTGCTGCTAGGGTACGACCCCTACACAGAATGTCACTGTGTAAACGACACGAGGTCAAATCGGGCAGGAGAGAAAGTGGAGCCATCCAGAGACATGTACGTGACTACGCAGTCAAACCTCGGTTCTCAGACCTCCCGTCTCAAATCGCTTCTCGGACAGCTTTCTGGAACAGATTAAGTTAGAGAGCCAAGGTTCCACCGTGTTGTTATAATTGCTCTATTTTGTTACTGTTAATCTCTTACTACTCCTAATTTATAATTAAACTTGTTCATAGGTATGTTAGGTACAGGAAATATGTACAGGGTTCGGCACTCTCCACAGTTCCAGGCATCTGCTGGAGGTCTTGGAACACGTCCCTTGTGGATAAGGAGAGCCCACTGACTCTGATCTTCAGAAGAAGAACAAGCACAAAAAGATCAATTAACCTGCCCTAGACCACACAGCCAGATGTAAAACCAGGGGCGCCCAACATGCGACTCAGAATTCTTACGAGACCAGCACTTGCTGCTCTTCAGTGGGCACACTTATCATCGGGGGAGCTTGTGGAAATTCAGATGTGGGGTCAGCAGTGCTGGGGTGGGGTCCAAGAAAGGCGTTTCTGACAAGCTCCTGGGGTTGCAACACTGCCGACCACACTGTGAGAAGCAAGATGTTATCTTGCCTTTTTTCTAAAGCCTCACACCTTTAATACCTCCCACCTCCCTACCCCCACCCTTCCCTCCATCAGGCCCCCATAGGACTGGCCATGTGTCCCACCTCGGCCTAGAACGGGTCTAGCTCAGCATCCTCTCACACCCACTGGTTTTTGTCTTTCTCCCCTGCTAGACTGTAAGATCCGTGAAAACAAATGCCGCCGTGCACTGCCTGGTGACGTGTGGTCAAGGACGGACCTCATATACGAGGTCTGTCCAGAAGGTATCCAGCCATGTAATATGAAAAATAGAGGCATTTACTGAAGAAGATACAAGATACAAGAAACATTGTACATAGAACAATGACACCTCAGTCCCCTTCAAAGTAGGCAACTTGGGACCTCACACAGTTCTCCCAGCGTCTCTTCCACTGGTCAAAACACTGCAAAATCCTTTGTTGGAATCACCATCAGCTGCCCCGTTGTATTTTCCTGACTCTCATTAATGGTCTGAAATCCCTTTCCTTTAAAAGGTGATTTTCATTTGGGGAAAATCCAGAAGCCACAGGGCGCCAAATCTGGGCTGTAGGGGGGCTGAGTCACCTGGGTGACTTGCTGTTTTGCTAAAAACTGCACAAAACGCGATGCATGAGCAGGCGCATTGTGATGAAGCTGCCAATCACCAGTTGCCCATAGCTGCAGCCATTATCATCGTGTTACATGTCTCAACCGACAAAGAACATCGAGGAAGTATTCCGTATTCATTGTTTGGCCTGGGGGGTATACTTGGTGATGGACAACACCTTTCCAATAAAAAACACAGTTAACATGGTCTTGATCTTGATGCAACTTTGTTGCGTCCCCTTCATGTGTGGAGAACCAGGTGACTTCCATCGGGAGCAACAGGGCCTTCCTTACCAGATCAAGGCTGTCGACCCACCATTCATCTCTGTTTGTGACCTTGAGGAAATCTGGTTCATTGGTGGTGGTTTGAATCAAGTCATTAGCAACTGCTGTGCGGTGTTTCTTCTCCTCTGATAGCAGAAACTGCAGAACAAATTTTGCCACAACACGTTTCGTGCCCAGATCCTGCATCAAAATCTCGGACACAGCAGTGTTTGGAATCCTGGGATCAGCTTCTAGGTCTCGCACTGTCACTCACCGATCTTTGTTGGTTGCAGCCCATACACGTTCGACATTCTCAGGTGTTCTGCTTGTTGCAGGCTTTCTAGAATGTGGATCACTTTCAACAGATTCTCAACCATCTTTGAAGTGTTTGTGCCACATTTTTATTTGCAATTCACTCATTACATTGTCCCTGAAAGCCTTCTGAATTATCCGAAAAATTTCCGCAGAGGAATGTTCAAGCTTGATGCAAACTTTCATGCAGAATCGTTGCTGTACTCACTCAGTCATTTTGAATGTGATGGCCACACAGTACACAGGCTCACTCAACAGCATCTACCGCCCCCACTGACTAGTACAGTGAAGTCGTCATTGTTCACATGTGCATTCCAATTCACTCTCCTTGGCCGCCAGGTTACATCAACGTTGCGCAAACCATTCTTGTTATATTAACAATGGCTGCACTTTTTCTGGACAGACCTTGTACAACGGTGGTCCCATAAGTTTATAATGGAGCTGAAAAGTTCCTAAGGTCTAGTGACATGGCCACAGAGGCTATAAAGCCAAAGTCAATGCTTTCTGAAAAGAGTAACATGTCCCTGAGAAGAGCCTCAGGCAGGTCCTTTAGGGTATATTGCGGAGAAGACACTGCTATCATAGGACAGGACAGCGTCATCCTGGTGTGGGCCCCGGATGCCTCCCAGTGGGATACAACGTGGAGACGGAACACAGCAGCCCGACCCTGTACCTGCTGAGGCTAATACGTGTTTGTCTTTGTTTTTAACAAAAAGTTAAAAAAAATAAAAATAACAGAAAAAAGCTTATAGAGTAAGGACATAAAAAGAACATTTTTGTATAGCAATACAATGTGTTTTAAGCTAAGTTACTACAAAAGAGTCAAAAAAATTAAATGAAATATAAAGTAAAAAATTTATAGTAAGCTAAGGTCAACATATTATTGAAAACAATTTTAAAATGGTGTAGCCTAAGTTTACAGCATTAATAAAGAATACAGTATTAGTGCATCGTCCTAATAACCCAAGGTTGTGTGTTTGATCCCCAGTCAGGGCTGATACAAGAATCAACCACTGAATGAATAAATAAGTACAACAATAAATTGATGTCTCTCTCTTTCCTCCTTGCCCCTCTAAAGTCAATTGTAAAAAAGACTACCGTAGTGTACCACAGTGGCCTAGGCCTTTACAGTCACTCACCCGGTCTTACAGGGTTCATGCATGCTAAGTGTCCTATATAAGTATACCATTTTTTATCTTTTTTTAAATATATTTTTTAAAAGATTTTATTTATTTATTTTTAGACAGAGTAGAAAGGAGGGAGAAAGAAAGGGAGAGAAGCATCAATGTGTGGTTGCCTCTCACATGCCCCCTACCGGGGACCTGGCCCACAACCCAGGCATGTGCCCTAATTGGGAATTGAACTGGTGACCCTTTGGTTCACAGTCCAGTGTTCAATATACTGAGCAACACCAGCCAGGGCTTATTTCTTATCTTTTACACTATATTTTTACTGTAGCTTTTCTGTGTTTAGATATGTTTAGATACACAAATACTTACCTTTGTGTTATAATTGCCTACAGCACATGTGGCAAACACCAGGCCATGGCCGAATCCGGCCCTCCACCTTGTTTCATCCAGCCTGGCACCTTGTTTCTACCCCGCGGCAGCGCCGAGCTCTCACTTAACAGTTAAGGAGCAGTTACATTTACACAGTCCTAAAATTACATTCGGCCCTTTGAAGGCAACCCAAAGGCTGATGTGGCCCCCGGTGAAAATGAGTTTGACACCCCGGCCTACAGTATTCAGCACAGTAATGCGCTGTACAGGTGTGGAGCCTCGAGGCATTAGGCTACACCATGTGGCCTAGGCGTGTAGCAGGCTCTGCCATCTGTGCTGCGTAAGTGCACTCACTCTGTGATATTGGCACGATGAAATCACCTGGGGACCCATTTCTCAGACCGTATCCCCCTTATTAAGTGATGCATGACTGTACCCTCTCTTGGTTTTCTCAAAGATCCATGTGCAGTGTCTGGCACAGGAGTTACCTAGCAAATGTTTGGTGAGTGAATAAATAAGCTCTTTGTCTCAAACAATCTCACTGCCACCCATCTCACTGCATAAGCCAGGAACCCTAAGTTTCACTCCTGATACTTCTTTTACCTCCTTTCCACTCCATCGCCAAATCAACTTAACTGGCCCCGAAGGCTCTCAAAGCAGTTTAGTTCTCTCCCTGCACCCCACCCTGGTGGCTAGTGCCGCAGCCCTCTGATAGGCTGCTCTGCTGTCCCCCTGGCCCCTCCAATCCATCTACTCTTCAGTCAGAGTGATCTCAAATGCAAATCTGATTTTTAAATGAAGATCCTTCACATGGCCTTGGCCATCCAGCCTGACCTCTGATCGCTCCCCGCCAGCCTCTCGCTCTCACTGCCCTTCTTTCAGACCCATGAGTTCATTATGCTTCCTTCTTCTTCTTCTCTTTTTTAAAAATAATTATTTGATTGAATGAAATTTTTAAAGACTTTATTTATTTATTTTTAGACAGAGGGGAAGGGAGGGAGAAAGAGAGGGATAGAAACATTGATTAGTTGGCTCTCGCACGCCCCGAACTGGGGACCTGGCCTGCAACCCAGGCATGTGCCCTGGCTGGGAATCGAACTGGCAAACTTTTGGTTTGCAGGCTGGCGCTCAGTTGACTGAGCCACACCAGCCAGGGCCATTATGCTTCCTTCCTCAGCAGCGCCTTTGCATGTGCTTCCCACTGCTTGGACTGCTCTCTCTTCTTTCCCTGGGAAGTCAGTAATTGTCCCTCCCCCACATCTGAGCTCAAGGACCACTTCCTGAGAGGCTCTCAGCCTCCTTGACCAGGTCAAATGTCCCTGTTATCAGGCCTTTGTAACATCTGTATATCAGACTTCTTTTTCTGTGGCACTTGTCATAAGTGAACTTTTTTCCAAGATGTTGATGCATGCTTATATTTCAAAAACCACAACTTCCAAAGCAAAGAGAGCAAAAGTTGGGCTCTAGTTTAGCCCAAAAGACCTGTACAGACATATTTATTTATCTGACCTTAGAGAAATTTTAATCAAGAGATCCATCAAATTTTAAAAAGCACCTGGCCATAGCCAGTGTGGCTCAGTTGGTTGGAACATTGTCCTGTAGACTGAAAGGTCATGGGTTCGATTCCTGGTCAGGGCACATGCCCAAGTTGTGAGTCTGATCTCTGGTTGGGTGGGTATGGAAGGCAACTAATTGATGTTTATCTCTGACATCGATGTTTCTCTCTCTCTCTTTCTACTTTTCTTTCTTCCTTTCTCTCTAAAAGCAATGAAAAAAAAAATGTCCTCAGGTGAGGATAAAAAACAATTTAAAAAAATTAAAAAGCACCTGTATTCAGAGAAGAAGACCTGAATATTTTCTCCATTTGGAAAAGCCAATTAGCATCAAAATATTTGCCTTTATAACCAGAAAGTTTTATTTTCATCCAGCTTTTTTTAATTCATAACTTATTGGAGTTTAATTTATGTGCTTAAACATTCACTCATTTTAAGTCTACATTTCAAGAGTCTCAGCAGATGCACACAGCCCTGCAGAGGTTTCCCGGTGCCTGTGTTTGCGTCTTCCTCCCTCTGACCCCAGGCAACTACTAATCTGCTTTCTGCCACTTTAGTTCTGCCTTTTCTAGATTTTCCAGTTTTGCTTTCTTTTTTTTTAGAGAAATAACGTTTTAAAGATTTTATTTCTTTATGTATTTTAGAGAGGGGAGGGGATGGAGAAAGAGAGGGAGAGAAACAATAATGTGTGGTTGCCTCTGGAGCGCCCCCTACTGGGCACCTGGCCTGCAACTCAGGCATGTGCTCTGATGGGTATTGAACTGGTGACTCTTTGGTTTGCAGGCCTGTGCTCAATCCACTGAGCCACACCAGCCATGGCTAGATTTTCCATTTTTTCATTAGATTTTCATGTAAATGGAATAACACTATATACAGTCTTTTGTGTCTGGGTTCTTTCACTTAGCATGTTTTTGAGATTTATCCATATAGTGTGTCTCATTGGGTAGTATTCCATCATATGGATAGACAATTCATCTGTTGATAGACATGTGGGGTTCCCCGCCCCCCCCCCGCCCCATTTTCTTGGCTTCTTTGAACCTTCACATACAGGATTTTGTTTGGACATGTTTTCATTTCTTGTTGATAGCTACTCAGGAGAAGAGTTGCTTGGTCATGTGGGGAGTGGATGTTTAATTTTAAAGAAACTGCCAAGCTGTTTTCAGAGTAGCTGTACTGTTTGCGTTCCCACCAGCACTGTGTGAGGCTTCTAGTTGCTCCATATCATTTCCAGTACTTGATTTTATTAGGTTTTTTTAAAGCTCTTCCAGTACAGCAGTATCTTATTGTGGTTTTAGTTTGCATTTTTCATGACCAATGGTGTCATATACTTGTTGGCCATCCATATATCTTTTGTGAAATGTCTGCTTAAATCTTTTGCCCGTTTAAAAATTGCATTTTTGTCTTTTGGAACTTTAAGTGTTCTTTGTGCATCTGAATGGACATAAGTCCTCTGCCAGATACACGCCTTGCAAATATTTTCTTCCAATCTGTGGCTTGCCTTTGCATTTCACAGGTGCGATTTCACATGTGTATGGTTATCTGGCTCTTCCAGATGAGACCCATGACAGTAGGGACTAAAACTCTTTTAGCTTGACACAATGCCAGGCATAATAGATGCTCAATAATATTAAATTTTTTATATATATTTTAAAAGTTTTTATGTATTTATTTTTAGAGAGTGGAGAAGGGAGGGAGAGAAACATCAATATGTGGTTGCCTCTCACTTGGTCCTCCTGGGGACCTGGCTCACAACCCAGGCATGTGCCCTGAGTAGGAATCGAACCAGCAACCCTTTGGCTCCCAGCCTGTGCTAAATCCACTAAGCTACACCAATCAGGGCTAAAATTTTTTTATTGTTGTTCAATTACAGTTGTCCCCATTTTCCCCCCATTACTCTCATCTCCCCTGCCCTACCCACCCCCACCTTCCACTTTCAATTCTCCTCCCCACCCTATTGTCTTTGTCCATGGGTCCTTTATACATGTTCCTTGACTTGACCCTTCCCCTTCTTTCCCCCATTACCTCCCTCCTCCCTCCCCCTGGTTACTGTCAGTTTGTTCTTTATTTCCTTGTCTCTGGCTCTATTCTGCTTGCTTGTTTGTTTTGTTGATTAGGTTCTACTTATAGGTGAGATCATATGGTATTTGTCTTTCACCACCTGGCTTGTTTCACTTAGCATGATACTTTCCAGTTCCACCCATGCTGTTGCAAAGGGTGGGAGTTCCTTCTTTTTTCTGCTGCACAGTATTCCATTGTGTAAACGTACCACAGTTTTTTTCTCTTTTTTGTATTGTTCTTCAAGTACAGTTGTCTCCATTTCCCCCCCACCACTCCCCACCCACCCCCTCCCCGCCCCACCCCAGCCATCCTCTGCACCACAGTTTTTTGATCCACTCATTTACTGATGGGCATTTGGGCTCAATAATATTTTGTTGAGGAAATTCAGTGAATACAATCTGAAGTTCCTCTCCATCTCTTTCCTTTTTTAAAAAAAGGTTTTATTTATTTTTAAAGATTTTACTTCTCTATTTGTAGACAGAGGGGAAGGGAGGGAGGGAGACAAACATCAATGTGTGGTTGCCTCTGGCACACCCTGGCCTGCAACCCAGGCATGTGCCCTGACTAGGAATTGAACCTGAGACCCTTTGGTTCCAAGGCCGGCACTCCATCCACTGAGCCACACCAGCCAGGTCTCCACCTCTTTCCTTTATACCCTCAGGGGAGACCTGGTTTAAGGTTCTAAAATGTGAAGTATCTCCTGGAACAATGACAATGGGGTACCCATGACTCAAAATAGTTTCTGATAAGCCACCTTGGGGGCCTCATGCTTTCTCCAAGAGACTCCAGAATTTCAGTGGGTCTGATTGGAAGATGGGTCTTGAAGCAGCATTTGCATAGAACTATACTAATTTTATTTAGAATGTATGTTTAGCAGCTGTATCTTGGAGATTGGGGTGGGGTGACAAAAGGAACCACTCCAGGCTCTCCTTTTGGTGCCAGGGCTCTGTAGTCCGTCAGGCTTCAAGTCCTGGCCTGCCTTAAATGAGACCACCAGAGGGCGCAAGAGCGAGAAAAACCGCTGCAGACCGTCTCGGCTGTTCTGAGACTGGGAAACCTCAAGGGTTTAGTTTACAGCAGCTGGGTTGGGGGATCCAAACGACAGGCGGGGGCCGAACGAGAGGCCAGGGCTGAAGGTCGCTGCTCAACATTCATTCATTCATCACTGAGTGGGTATGTATGAAGCCCAAATCAGACAATGAGGAAGACAGAATAATCACTTAGAGCGAGAACTGTTCATTGGCATTTCTAGAGATATAGCTCCAGAGCCTTTTAACATTCCATTATCTAGTTTGGAAAGAGGTCAGCCAAGAGGGTGCTGCAGATAAGGAAGCCGGGACTCAAAGGGCTGGGCAACTTCAGCAATTCCCCTAGACGGCCTTAGGGGTAGCAGTCTTGGCGGGGAAGCGGCCGCTGGTTGCCAAGGCGGTGCAGGAGCTGAGGGGCTTGGGGTTGGGGGAGGCGCCGGGCGCTTGGAGTTAGTGGCCCCTCCGTAGTTGGCTGTCACGTGGTTCAGGAGCCTGCGGCAAGGCAGAAGGAGCATGCGCAGCTCTGGGCTGCTGCTTCAGTAGCCTGGCAGCTGGTCATGTGTCAAAGGCTTGCCTGCAGTACCATGCCACCACGGCTCCGCCGTCACATGACCGGCTCTTAAACATCATGGCGGCGGCCGTGGTGCAGTGTTGGGGCTGAGCTACAGCGAGTGTGGTGGGCTCCTACCCGGGGTGAGGGGTGGCCTCCCCCTGGGGGGTGGGGAGGATCGGGCCCTCCTCAACCCTCTGCTCTCCCCGACATCACCTGAATTCCACGCGCCCCCTTCGCGCGATGTGCGCCGGGACCGGGGAGCTTGACAGGGCCCGGGTTCCATCCCGGCCGTGCTCTGTGCTTTGGGACAAGCTCCTATCCCTCTCTGTGCGCACCTCCGTCGCCTGAGTTCCCTCCACCCTCCTTTCTCTAGCTTCACACGTAGGATCGTCGGTGGGACCGGAGCGCGGGCGGGCGCGGCCCCCGGGACCATGTCCGGGTCCGAAACCGAGCCCTTCCTCAGCCAGGCGGATGACACAAACGACAGGCCGGTGCCCGGCACCTCGGTTTTACCAGGGTCCAAGGGGAACCCGAAGTCCGAGGGTCCGGAGGTCCCGGACCGGGAGGAGCTGCAGCGCATCACGGGCTTGTCTGCGAGCCATTCGGCTCTCATAGTGGCCGTGCTGTGCTACATCAACCTCCTGAACTACATGGACCGCTTCACCGTGGCTGGTACTGACTTTTGGGAGGAAGTTAGACTAGGGGAAGAGAGCGGGGTCCCGAAGGTGAGGCTGCCTCGCGGATCCCATCCTGAGTCTTCTTCCCAGGCGTCCTTCCGGATATTGAGCAGTTCTTCGGTATCGGAGATAGTAGCTCCGGCCTCATTCAGACCGGTGAGTGGAGGCCCCTCCTGGGTACACAGCAGCTATTTCCCCTTTTATTACCCCAGTAGGGACCACATGCTGGTGTGCCTGGGGCCTCATTGATGGAGGAATAGTGGTCAGAGCTAGGGGAAGAGATGGCCCTGATTCTTCTCTGAAATTATTCTAGTTAGCACACCTCGTTTAAAAGAGGGAGTCAGCTTAGTGTGACAGTTAAGCCAGACCTGGGTTTAAATCTCAGCATTCTGCTCACAATGTGATGATGAGCGAGGTCCTCAACCTCTCTAAGCCTCACTTTCCTTATCGGTCAGATGCAACCAGTGATGACCCAGAGCGTGTCAGAGGGCTGGTGCGAGGGTTAGCTGAGATAATGCCTGTGAAGTGTGTAGGGCAGTGCGAGGTCATGGTGGGCGCCCAGAAACAATGGCAGGCAGAAGAGGGTGTCTGGAATGGAGAGAGGTGAGTTTTACTTGTTCAGAACTTTGGGATTTGTGAGAGAGGGACAAACAGGCCCAAACCCCCCTTTCTTTCCTTCCCTCCATTCATCTGGAGTGTTTCTGAGCACCGACTGTGTCCCAGGCTCTGGAGAAAGTGGTGATAACATTTACGTAACTTACTCAAGACCTTTGATAAACGTCCATTGTTTTCAAATTCTTCCATCAGCCAAGGAATAGGTGTTCCTCTTAATTCACAGAGGAAGTAGTTAGGATTATCTACATTTTAAAAAAATGTTTTTAATTTATTGATTTTAGAGAGAGAAACATTCGTTTGTTGCTTTACTTATTTACACATTCGTTGGTTGATTCTTGTATGTGCCCTGACCGGGGATCAAACACGCAACCTTGGCGTAATAGGACGATGCTCTAACCAGCTAAGCTACTTGGTCAGGGATATAAAGAAACTTGAGGCTTGGAGAAGAGTAGGGACTTGCCCTGAGTCATACAAGTTAGAGGCAGAAGAGGGATTTGAACCCAGGCCTTGCAATGATCTTTGCTCCAGTCCAGGCCAGTAAGCAACTGCAGGTATCTAAGGCAAGTCTAGAGAAATGAGAATGGAATCCCAGGTACCTGGTCTGCCAACTCTAAAGAGCTGTTGAGTTAGAGAAGAGGCCAGTCTTTCTCGGCAGCCCCATTCACTTTTTCATCTGGCCCGTTCACTGAGCCCTGCTTTATGCTGTGTGTAAGAGCTGGCGTTCTGCTGTGCCTGAGGGGCAACAGCCCATAAAAACCTACACTGGTGATGAGATCATTTTCCATAGGAATAAGTGTTACATAAAAGAAAACAGTGTGGCAGAGACTGTATGTGTGTTGGTTGGAGAAGTGTCTCAGCTGGAGCCTGAACTTGCTAAGCTCTGTGAAGCTCAGGGGAGAAAAGAGAATGTTCCAGACAGAGGACAGCAGTTGCCAAAAACCCTAAGATGGTATTGCGCATGGCCATTGGGCTCTTGGGGTGCAGAGAAAGGAATGGAAGAACATGAGGTTGGAGAGGTTGGGAGGGGTTAGATCCCACAGCGCAAAGTGGGCCATGATACGGAATTTGGATTTTGTTCTTGGCTGGATGGGAGGAAGTGATGAGTCAGCTGGGCCGTGCATTATACAATGGAAGGTTTGGAAGGTTTAAAATGGAATTGGACTCCCCCTGGCTGGAAGCTCTGATAGTTTCAGGGGTGGGAGTTATGCCTGCCCCCCTGCCCTCCCTGAGCTGGGGTGGGGGTGGGGTGGGGTAGGGGTACTGGGGCTGGGCTGTGACTCTCTGCTTCCCCTCAGTGTTCATCTCCAGTTACATGGTGTTGGCACCTGTGTTTGGCTACCTGGGTGACAGGTACAATCGGAAGTATCTCATGTGTGGGGGCATTGCCTTCTGGTCCCTGGTGACACTGGGGTCGTCCTTCATCCCCAGAGAGGTGAGGCCCCACAATGACTCCTGCTTCCAGCCCCTCCGGTCCCCCATCAATCTTTGCTTCTGCTCCTTAGAACCATCGCAGACTGGGCCTGGGGAACATCTGCAGTTTCCTTGGTCCGTGCCATCAACCACCCCCCCACCCCCTGCCTTGCTAAATTAATCTGCCCACGCCATCCTTTCCCCGTTTCTTTTCTTTCTTTCTTGTTTTTTTAAAGATTTTATTTATTTATTTTTAGAGAGGGGGAGGGAGAGAGAGAGGGGGAGGGAGGGAGAGAGAGGGAGAGAAACATCGATGTGAGAGAGAAACATCTGTCAGTTGCCCCACCAGATGGGACCAAAGCCGCAACCCAGGCATGTGCTCTGACTGGGAATCGAACCAGTGACCCTTCACCTTGTGGGACCACGCCCAGCCAACTGAGCCACACTGGTCAGGGCTTCTCTTTCCTTTCAGAACCTTCTCTCCATCATCCCCACTCCCCCTGACCATTGACTCCTTCCACTCAACACCTAAACACTCATGTTTCTTCCTCTACCTTACCTAGAGTGCCCTCTCCCCCTCTTCCCCTTCCTAGTCAGACTTCCTGCAAGGCCTCCTTGACCAAGCTCCAGTCTGGGTGAAAGAGCAGCCAGGAGGAGGCTCTCACTTTGCCTGCACTTCCTCTCCCACTTGCTCCCGAGCACTGCCCGCTGAGCTGCCCCCAGCAACCCATTGCCAAAGTCAACAGTGCCCTCTCAGTTGCTAAATGTAGCTCCTACTTCCGGGTCCTCCTCTCACTAGATCTCCCAGGAGCCTCTGGCTCTATTGACCCACTTCTTCCTCTGGAAACTCTCTTCTAACCTCTGTGACGCCATTCCTCTGGTTTTTCTCCTGCCTCCCTGGTAGCTGCTTCTTTGTTCCTTTAAAATCCCCTGTACGTTCTCTCTCTGCCCCAGAACTCTGTCCTCAGCCCTACACACCCTCCCTGGGTGACGGTACCCTGTCTCTAGCTTCAGGGGTCTTTGCTTGACAAATGAAACCCCACCTAAGATCACTATTCAGTATTGGATGGAGCAGGCAAGATAGAAATTAAGATTTATTTTGCACTTACTGGGCACAAGGTAATGAATAGACCTTTTATTGTCCTATCCTCACAACAGTTATGTGAACCTGTCGTTGTCTCCCTTTCCAGATTAGGAAACTGAGGCTCAGAGAGGTTAAGTTGCTTCCTCAAAGACACAGCTAGTAAGTAGGGGAGCCAGAATTCAAGCTCAGGTCTGTCTGATTCTAAAACCCTGGCCTCTCCCGCCATCCCTGCCACCTCTCCAGAACTGGCTGGTGAACTAGACAGGGAGGCTGGCTGTAGGGTGGGGTGCCACCTCCCCACCCCCGTCTCCTTCCCCAGCGGTTCTGGCTGCTCCTCCTGACTCGGGGCCTGGTGGGGGTCGGGGAGGCCAGTTACTCCACCATCGCACCCACCCTCATCGCCGACCTCTTCGTGGCCGACCAGCGGAGTCAGATGCTCAGCGTGTTCTACTTCGCCATCCCAGTGGGCAGGTGAGTGGGCCTCGGGCCTGCCTGGTGGGGAGGCAGAAGGGCCTGGCATTGGGCATGACTGACCAGCTGCCCCTTCTCCTCTCCTTCCCCTTCCCTCCAGTGGTTTGGGTTACATTGCAGGCTCCAAAGTGAAGGACGTGGCTGGGGACTGGCACTGGGCTCTGAGGGTGAGTCTGGTCCCAGCCTGCGGGAAGGTCAGCAGCATCGTCACTGAGCCCCCTTTTTACCTTCAGACACCCCATTTCAAGGCAGCACTCACTCTGCCAAGCCTGCAGAAAGCCTGGCTACCCCTACCACAAAGCCGTGTGCTAGACAGAGCTCTTGGTTGCAGGTGACAGAAGTCCCCTGTGAAAGTGTAAGCGCCCTAATGGCACCGTGTTGGCCTCACAGCAGAGAGCCCCAGGGTGCACTTCCGCTCCGTGCCCCCCATTGAGTCAGTCATCGAGGCTGGGGAGTTAGCACTGCTCTCGTTGACTTAGTCTGGGTTACAGGCCCTGCCCTATGTGAACCACACTGACTGCGAGAAAGAAGTGAGGGGAGTGGTTTCCCAAAAGAATATTAGGGTGCTGTTACCAAACAGGGAGCAGTCAGGCTTGCAGAAATGGGCGTGGCCCCTAGTAGCAGTCACCCCTTTGCCCAAGTTGCAGGTTCAGCTTCCTGGAGCAAGCACTTACCCTGCTGTCTGAGGTCTCGGTGCCTGCGCTGCCTTTACACACCTCTCCTTCTCCCAGCCCCGGGGGGGGTTGGGTGTGTCTCTGTCTCTGCCTGTGCCTGTGCAGAAGCCCACTGTCTCCGCAGGTGACACCAGGCCTAGGAGTGGTGGCCGTACTTCTGCTGTTTCTGGTAGTACGGGAGCCGCCGAGGGGAGCTGTAGAGCGCCACTCAGACTCACCGCCCCTGAACCCCACCTCATGGTGGGCGGATCTGAGGGCTCTGGCAAGAAAGTGAGTTTAATTCCATCCTGGCCCAACATCCAGATCCCCAGGAAGGCCGGACAACTGGGTTGAAACTTCTGTGGGGGTGGTCTTTGTTTTCTTTCCTGTCCCCTGGCCCGAGGTCAGGGCCAGTAATTCAGTCACTGCTGCCTCCTGTGGCAGCTGCTTGGGCTATAGGCCCAGACCCTAGCGCCCTGACCTTACTGAAGTAGGCCGGGACAACAGAAGAGAGTCCCCCACTCCGACACCTCAGTGGAGTTTGACTTCCTCCTTTCCAACTGTCCGCAGCCCCAGTTTCATCCTGTCTTCCCTCGGCTTCACTGCTGTGGCCTTTGTCACGGGCTCCCTGGCTCTTTGGGCTCCTGCGTTCTTGCTGCGTTCCCGTGTGGTTTTGGGGGAGACCCCACCCTGTCTTCCTGGAGACTCTTGCTCTTCTTCTGACAGGTACCCAGATGGGGGCTGGAATGGATGGCCTGCAGGTGGCAGGGGATGGAGTGGGAAGAGTGTTACTGAGACTCAGACAAGGAGAGCTTGACTCCCAACTCCACAGGCTGTTTTGCTCTCCCAGAGTTTCAGTTTCCTGGTCTGGGAAGTAGGTGACGGACCTTCCTGAACCATGGTGGGGTGTGGTGCCCGGATACACCTGGGTTGCGAGGGTGGCTGGAATGGGTCATCTTCCTCTCCAGGCCATAGGGGCGAGGCTAGGGGGCTTTGCAGGCAGACGGACTAGCCCCCGTGCCCCTGATCCTGCTCCTGCCCCCAGCCTCATTTTTGGGCTCATCACCTGCCTGACCGGGGTCCTGGGTGTGGGCCTGGGCGTGGAGATCAGCCGCCGCCTCCGCCGCTCCAACCCCCGGGCTGACCCGCTGGTCTGTGCTGCTGGCCTCCTGGGCTCTGCACCCTTCCTCTTCCTGTCCGTTGCTTGTGCCCGTGGTAGCATCGTGGCCACTTATGTGAGTAGCCAGCAGGTATCAAGGGGGCTGTTTTCGGTCCAGGGTGGGGGAATGGTGCACTGGGGCAGGACTGAAGTCAGCCAGCGTCGTGGCTCAGAGCCAGCTCTGGGGTGGGAGTGCCCGGTTTTGAATGTCAGGTCTCGCCCTCCTAACTGTGTGGCATTGGGCTGTGCCGTTTCACCATCTGCGAAAAGGGAATACTGGTGGCTCCTGTCTCAGGCGTGCTGTGAGGACTGAATGAGTTAGTAGATGGGTCTTCATGTGTTGGTTCTTGTGATGAGATCAACCCTGCCCCCCCTCCTCACTTCCTGGTCCCCCAGATTTTCATCTTTATTGGAGAGACACTTTTGTCTATGAACTGGGCCATTGTGGCTGATATTCTGCTGGTGAGTAGGTGGGCCATTCCGGAAGTGGTCCAGAGGCTGATGGGAGCAGGGAGGGGCTTGAATTGTGGCCTTTACCCCTTCTTCCAAACCCAGCCCCGGTGTGACTTCAGAGTCCAGCCCAGGTGGGCCTACAGTCCAGGCCTGCCCTGTTTTTCACCCTAGTCACCCCTCTGAGCTGGGGCTCACCTCTGACCTCAGCCTGGGCTGAGCATTGCCCCATCTGTGCCCTCTGCCCCCTGTACCCCCTCCCCCCAGTATGTGGTGATCCCTACCAGACGCTCCACGGCCGAGGCCTTCCAGATCGTGCTGTCCCACCTACTTGGTGACGCGGGGAGCCCCTACCTCATTGGCCTGGTGAGCACTGCCCTCTTGCTGGGTTGGGGTCAGACACCCTGTGTCCCCAACGCTGGCCAGTGGCCAGGGGCCTCAGCTGGGCTGAATGGGAGGGCCGCCCCAGTCAGGCTTCCGAGCCGGGCGCCTGTCACCGTGGACCCGCAGCTAACGGGAAGGGGTTTGTCTTTGCAAGTTTCCACCGGAGGCCATGGACCTCTCTCTGGACGCCCAGACACCCTTCCCTGACTCCAGTCTGTTCTGGAGTTTGGGGCCCCTTCTCCTCAGTGTCCTCTTTAAGACTCTTTCTCCTTGCTTTCCTTCCCTCATCTCCCCACAGATCTCCGACCACCTCCGCCGGAACTGGCCTCCCTCCTTCTTGTCCGAGTTCCGGGCCCTGCAGTTCTCACTCATGCTCTGTGCCTTCGTCGGGGCCCTGGGCGGTGCAGCCTTCCTGGGCACCGCCATCGTCATTGAGGGTGACCGCCGGCGGGCCCAGCTGCATGTGCAGGGTCAGTTGGACCTTCCCTCCATCCGCGCACAGCTCCTCGCCCAACTTCATGACGTTGCCTGCTTGTTCTTTCACCCGTCCGTCTAGTCCTGTGGACCTGGCCTCTCTCAGGGCACAGCTCTCCCTTCACCCAGCCTCGGGTCTGCCTGGCCGACAGGCTGGTGTCCCACTGTCCACAGCTCTGGGGCCCCATCCACTTGCCACTGCCTGTTTGTCCCCTCCCAGGCTTTGTGTCCATCTGCCCATCTGACCCCAGCGCTCACCTTTCCCCCTGCAGGTGTGTTGCACGAGGCAGGGTCTGAAGATGACCGCATTGTCGTGCCCCGGCGAGGCCGCTCCACCCGGGTCCCTGTGTCCAGTGTGCTCATCTGAAGGGCCGTCACTCACCTACCTGCATACCTACCGCAGCTGGTCCTAGGCCAGCCCCACAGGCACCCGGGCCCAATCCCTCGGCCTGGCCCAGCATCCAGGAGGGGTCTTGGGCCATGTTCCAGCCCCCCCACACTACATGGGCAGCCACGGGTGGGCAGTGAGGGCCTGGGAGGGGACCCCCCCCCTCCACGGGAGCAGCCCCGGTTCTCGGTGCTATTTGTACTGAATAAAATTTGTAGCCAGACCCCAACTGTCTGCTTGTGTCTGTCTGGGTGTGAGTAACCACCAACCACTGGACTGTAGGGGGTGTCCCCTCCCCAGCCCCAGGGCTCCTGGTGGCTGTTGGGTCACTCCTTTGGGTCTTCTGAGCGGGTGAACAGGGTGGAGTGAGCTGGCTTTGTGTGACTGTGAGTCACGCCCCTGTTTCCCCAAGAGCCCGCCCCTCTTGGCCAACTAGGGTGAGGTGTGGGTAGGCCCTGTGCCCCTCTGAATTCCCGGGGTCCACTTCCCTCCTTGCCGCCCCCTTGAGCCAAGGCTGTGGAGGCCGTGTCTGCTAGCTGGCCTGCAGTTGTCTTGTCCTTTTCCCACTGGTATGAGTTGTCCTTGTCCTGGAGACCAGCACACCCTTCTCGAGGACCTGAGGGTGGCTCCTTAGGCCTCCTCCCCCCTCCCCCCCCCCCCTGCTGGCTGGGTGGGGGTAGGAAGGGGGTGGATGCAGCCGGCTGAGGAGCCTGATGATTTCCTGCCCTCACCCGGAGCTCACCACAGCTTCCTGCCGCAGGCGGGCAGGCAGGCGCTGAGGAGAGGCGGGCGCCGAGCGGAGGGGCAGGTAGGCCTGTGTGCAGGGTCCATGCAGGGGTGGCTGGTGCCCCAGACTCCAGCCCAGGCCCTGGCCCGAGTGCTCTGGGATAAAGGGTCTTCCAGAGCCACCGCTGACCCCCACTCATCCCAACGAGGGGAAGGGATCCAGGGAGCCCTCAAGGAGGGTGCAGCTGCCCCTCACCAGGCTTCTAGCCTGGGGCCACTGTGCCCATTCTCTCTGCTGGCCCAGCCTGTGCTGTGGGGCAGATCTGTCCTGGAGGGGCGCACAGCGAGCAGTCAGGCCTGGTCCAAGCTCTGTCCTGCAGGTAGATGGAGGTGGCCACCCTGCTCCCTCTCGTGCCGGGCCTCCTGCTGCTGCCGCTCTTGGCCGTTTTGCTGATGGCCCTCTGTGTGCACTGCCGGGAGCTGCCAGGTGAGTGGGGGCTGGCGGGTGGGGGGGCGCTTGGACACACGGACAGGGATCCTCAGCCCACTCGTTCCCCAATCCCTCACATCGTCCCACTGGCCCTCATGGTCCTGCCTGCGGAGACACTGAGAGCCCCTGACTCCATTACCCGCTCCCCTTGTCGCTCCCTTTTCCTGCCTCACTGGCCTTCTCTCCCGCAGACTCATATGACAGTGCTGCCTCCGATAGGTGAGTCTGCCTTCGTGGCTGGTGTTGATCCCTTAATACCCTGCATGGGGCTGGCCCTGGGGCCTCTCCTGGTCCCTTACCAAGCTGTGTCTCTCCTGCCAGTGGGATTCTACATAGCATCACGATCAAACCGCCTCGTGAGTACATGGAGGGTCCTCTGCCTCTGGGGTAGGGAGGAGAGTTCCCTGGCATGTGAGCAAGAGTGTGCCTTTGTTCAGGTTCACCCTGTGGCTGCCCACATGGTCTTGACCTGAGCTGGGATGGGGAAGGATATAGGTGTCCTCAGGCCTGTCCAGGGCCCAGGGGTTTCAAGGGGTTCGTCTGTCCTTCGAGGCCTTGACAAGGGTAGGGCATGATGTCTGGACTCATTCCTTCACCTCGGTCCTGTGTCCTCAGCCACGATAGCCACCTGGCCACCAGCTACTTCCTATCCTCCTGTTACCTCCTATCCATCCTTGAGCCAGCCAGACCTGCTCCCCATCCCGTAAGTAACCCCTTCCACTCCAAGTCCCCTTCTTTACCCCGTGCCTCCTTGGATGGGGAGTTTCTTTCCCTGTTGCAACCCCTTTTGCCCCAGAGCCCCATCCCAGGCATGACTTCTGAGTTTTGACTCCCAGGAGATCCCCGCAGCCCCCAGGGGGCTCCCACCAAGTACCATCTTCCCGGCAGGACTCCGATGGCGGTAAGTTGGGGCGGGGCCTGGGGGGGGCTAGGGCTGACAGAGGGTGGGCCTCCCCTGACTTGGTCTCCCTCTCGCTCTCTCTCTCCCTAGCCAACAGTGTGGCAAGCTATGAGAATGAGGGTGCGTCTGGGACCCTGGTGCCCTGGATGGGGGGTGCTGGGGCCTGACCTGGACGGTGCTGACCCCTTGTGTCATTACCCCAGAGCCAGTCTGTGAGGATGAGGATGAAGACGAGGATGAGGAGGACTATCACAACGAGGGCTACTTGTGAGTGGCCAGGTGGGAGGAAGGGGCTGAGGCCGGGGTCCGAGCTAACCTGTCCCTTGACTTTCCTTCAGGGTGGTGCTTCCCGATACTGTCCCAGCCACCTGCAGTGCCGTCCCAGCAGCTCCCGTGCCCAGCAACCCTGGCCTCCGAGACAGCGCCTTTTCCAGTGAGTCGCCCTTCGACCTTGCCCACTCCTCCGTGCCACAGCCCCGCTGCCCCTCTCCTGCTGCTTCTGTGACGCCACTCCGCCTCTGGGTTCTCTCTTTTCCTAGAACTCTGGTCCTGCAGAGAGTGGGCACCCTGCTCTGATCTTCTGATTTTCTTACTCTCCCTGTCCTCATTCCTTTCTCTTTGCCATCTCCTCTGCAAGAGTTCCTCGACCTTATTCTCCTTTGGCTCCCTTCCTGGACTCTATTCTTTTAGTCTCTCCTGTGTGAAAGGTTTTTCTTGATCCCCGACGTGTTCCTTTTTCATAGCTTCTTGTTCTTGTTTCATGGAGGCAATATCATCTTGTAAATCTCCAAGGATACTGAATAAATGTTGTCTTTTTTGTCTTTGTTTTTGGGAATTTTTCTTCTGCTTCCTGCATTGTCTCTGTTTCCTTTGAGCTGCTTTTCTCCCTTTGGTTTGGTCACATCCTGCCTGTTGGGTGCTTTCCTTGCCTGGTAGTCTTCAGTGTTCGGTTCCTCTCCTCTCCTCTCGTGTGCGCCCCGGGCCATCGCCCGCACATGCTGGCTGCCTTTGCCATCCAGGGTCCCAAGGCGGGGACTCTCCCCCGAGATCCAGACTGTCTGTCCAGGTGCTTCTTTTCTTTCATTCACTTCTTCATTTATGATATTTACTGCTTGCCTCTGATATAACAGCTTATTAGTGCCATGATAAAGAAGCTAACAGTGTTGAGGACCTACTACGTGCCACACTCAGAGTTTCATGTGTACGAGCTTATTGAACCTCCAAATTCCCAGGTGTCGTTGGACCTGTCCCTTCCCCTCCTGTGCCTCAGTTATCCCAGCCGTACAATGGCAGGGTTCATTTATTCAACAGACACTTGGTAGCTCTTCCTGCTTAATACTTACATCTACTATTCACCGCTTTACTCCTCGCAGCACCTCTGTGAGATGGGTAGGTACTCATCCTATTTTTTTATACTCATCCTATTTTACGGATGATAAAACTGAGGCCTGGAGAGGTTGGGTAGCTTGTCTGAGGTTACATGATTAGTTGGTGCTAGAGCTGGACTTGAACCTGGGCAGTCTGGCTCCAAAGCCTGTCTTGTCCATGTCCTTATGGAGAAACAGGTCAACACATAAAAGAACAAGACACTGTCAATGACAATGTGTGCTACGAAGGGACGACGACAAGAATGGGAGATCAGGGCGGGTCTGTCTGAAGACGAGGGGCCAGCGGGGCTGACGGCACCTCCGACTTAGTCCAGCCCTGACAGTTGGGTCACCTCCACGCGTGCCACCCAGCCCGACCTCTCTGAGCTGCCCTCTGGCTCTGCTCCCCAAGCGGGGGTACTGCGGGTGTCTGCCGTCTCTCCTCTCTCCAGCAGTAACATCCCCTCTATGAGTTCTGGTCAAATCACCCTGTTCTCCCCGTTGCCATGGCCTCTGCCCTCCTCTAGGCCACTGGCTTCCCTGGTCTGGGGTGCCCCATCTGCATCCCTCTGGGGCTGACTGTGGGGACAGTCCCTGGGCGTCTGCACAGGCATCTCGGGCTGGTTTTGTTGAAAGTCTTTGGTGGCTGTGGTTGGGAGCTTCCTCTGCTCAGGCGCTCTGGGAATCTGTGCCCGAGGGCTCTGGGTGACCGTGCTGGGGACTCTGGTGATTTTCTACAGTGGAGTCGGGGGAAGATTATGTGAACGTTCCTGAAAGCGAGGAGAGTGCAGACGCATCTCTGGGTGAGCGGCTGGCGCCCTCCTAGGGTCCACCTTCCCCCCACTCCCTCCCTCTGCCACCCCACCCCACCTCTCAGTGTGGCCGTGCCCCCACCCCTTTTGTGGCTCTGTTGCCCTTTGTCCGGGTGTCCTCCTGCTTTCTCACCCTCAGTGTGGCCTGCCCCCTTTCGGTGTGGCAGTCCCTCATCCTGACCTCTCCCCACAGATGGGAGCCGGGAGTATGTGAACGTGTCCCAGGAGCTGCAGCCCATGGCTAGGACTGAGCCGGGTGTGTGCTGCAGGCGGGGCAGGCACTGGGAGCTCCCTGGGTGGGAGGTGGGGAGAGGAGGGGGTGCAGTTTTCAAGCTGAGGACCAACCTCCCTTCCCCTCACAGCCATCTTGAGCTCCCAGGAGGCAGAGGAGGAGGAGGAAGAGGGTGCCCCCGATTATGAGAATCTGCAGGAGCTTCACTGAGGGCCTGGTGAGAGCCCTGTGCAGCCCTGCCCTGGGCCCATGGACTCCTGACCCTCCCTCGAAGGCCCTGTCCCACCACCTCAGCCCCATCCTCCCTGACTCTGGGGACCCCTCTTACACGCCCCCCACTGTCCCTGACCCCCAAACCCCTCCCTCTCTCCCTGCCCTCCTGTATTGCAGTATGAGGCGTGCCTGTCCTGGAGTCTGCCTTGCCTGGGAGGGCTGAGCTGGGCAGCTGGCAGCGGCTCTGGGGGGCCCACTTGGTACCCCAGCCCGGCTCCAGCCTGACAACAGCCTGAGAATTTTCCTCCTAACTTATTGTCACTTTGGGGTCCAGTCTAGGTGCCCCCAACACTCTGCACCTTCTGACACAGCCTGAGAATGAACTGCCTCGGCCCCGCCCCACTCTATAATAGAATAAAGGCTGGTGTGGTCTGTAGTGCTCTTGACTTTGGGGGGCCCAGTGGGTCGGAGTCAGGGTGAGGGGGCTGTGCCTCAGGCCTGCGTGTGTGCGTGTCTGTGGCTCTCCATCCTCCACAGGGCCTGCGTGCTCCTAGGGCCCTGGCCAGGTACTGCAGGGCTGGCTGTGAGTAACGGCCAGGACACGTCTCCTGGTGCGTGCGGCAAGCCTGACCCAGACTGGCCCCTCTGGGACCCAGATGCATCTCCCCATGAGGCAGCCCCCCAGAGACGATGGCTGCGCTAATGGGGGAGTGGGGCATGGGGGTGTGCTGGGGGGCCTCCGAGCAAGACCCTTCTCTGCCAGCCCCTAGTTTCTTCATCTTTAAAAGAAGCGGGAGGACTCGATGACATTGAAGGGCTTTCTTAGTTTTTACCTTTTGTGGGTCTCAATAAAACAGAACTTAAAAATTGTCTGAGCAACTGAAACAGTTAATGCACAGCACAGCGCTTTTCGGGCTTTGATGTGCGGACGACGCTCCCCGGAGGCTCTGCCCAAGTGCAGATACTGATGCAGCAGGTCTGGGTGGGGCCCCGAGCACCTGCTTTTCCCAGGAGCTCCCGAGTGGTTCTGATGCAGCCGTTCCGACTACCACACCTTAAGTAGCAGGGACTGATGGATACCCTGTAACTGGCTCCAGTGCGGGCATGTGACCTAACCTGGGCCAATGAGGACCGCTTGGGACTTGGGCAGGAAGCGTCAGGAAGGAGAAGCTCTTTTAGTTCATGGCAGTTGTTCCCCTGGAGGGATGTGGTCCTGAAGCCCCCACTTGGAGATCCTGGCTGAGAATGAAGCCAAGAGGAGAAAGTGGCCCAGAGACAGACAGGGCCGGTTCCAGTCAGAACCCCTGGAACCCCTGGAACCTCTGGATCCAGTCACACCCGAAGCAAGACAGACACCCCCTCAAACTTTCCAGTTACATGGGCCAGTAAATGACCAGTTCTCTCCCACTGGCTTGCCTGGGGTGGTAAAGTGCCTGGTGTCCTTGGTGACAATAGTGACAGCTTCTCTGCTGGGTGCCTGCTGCATTCTCATGCTTATTTACTCATCCTCACTCCCCTGTCGTTGGTTACAACACGGGCTCAGAGAGGAGAAGCGATTTGCCCAAAGGCGCACAGCCCAAGTGGCCGATCAGGGTTAGCTCTGTGGCTGTGGACCTTCAGAGTCCCTACTTCAGTGCCCTGCTCGGTGTCGCACGGTGCTGCCCCAGTCGGGGAAGTTTGTGACGGGCCCAAAAGGAGGAGTGAGGGAGGGCAGTCGAGGGAGGGCACTGGACTGGCTGGACATCGACAGGCGGAGATAAGTCATTTTTTGTGGGGAGGTGAAAATGGGCAGAGAGGCACCTTTGCGCCGGGCTGAGGGATAAATGGTTTGCCAACAAGGCATGTTGGTGCCGCCACCTTGGAGAACAGCCTAGCAACATCAGTAAAGCTGACAACGGTGTGTCCCTTTACCTAGCAAATTTCTGGGTAGAACCTGACACGGTGGCGCACGGGCTAAGGGGGCCGGACCAGAGGCTCCACAGCACTGTATGGCTGGGGACTGCCGGGGGATCGGACACGCACCAGGGGACCCCCAACGGATACAAATGAATGAACAGGATCAGCACCTGTCACATCAAATAAACACCAACAGAACCTGAGGTGGCAAAAGGAGAACAAGTTATTTTATTTATATAAAGCTTAAAAATTGTGAAAAAAGAGATATATTGTTCAGGGATACACATGTATGCAAAGATATCAAGATAAGCAGAGGCGTAGAGGAATCCCACATTCAGGGGAATGGTGGCCTCGGGGCGAGAGGGGCGGGATGTTGGGGAGAAGTTCAGGAAGGCCTCAGTGAGGTGCATAACGTCTTACTCTTAAGCAGTGTTGGGTACACAGCGTTTGATATATGATTCTCTTAAGTGTTTACGTATCTGGATGATTTCATAATAAGAGGAGAGACCAGGGCCCGAGGAGGGAAAGGGTGGGGGTGGGAGGGCAAGGCAGCTGCGGGAGACAGTGAACAGGAGGCTGACAGTCACCGGTCCTCCTGGCCAAGCTGGTGAGCTGCACATGGCCCTTCAGGACTTAGGAGCAGTATATGCAAAGGCCCTGAGGTCAGGACAGTGAGGAGGCTGTTGTAGTAGTTCACAGGGAAGAAGGCAGTGGGCTAGCCACAGTGGGGTGGGGGGGCAATGGAGATATGTGGTAGAATAAGAAGTTTGGATGTCATGACAGGTGGGCTGTGAGCTGTGAGGCACAGGAAGTCCAGGGTGACCCTGGTCCTTACTTTGGTGGTTGGGGGGGGCATCCTGTGAGGCCCTAAGCAGATTCCCATTTGTGTTCCTTGGTCCAGTAAGAGGCTGTGGCTTTGCTTCCACTAGGCAGTGCACCAGGTGGGTAGACAGTCAGGGCAACAGGGTCTAAGGGACTGGGACTTCTGAGCACATTGGGGTGATCGCGAGAGAGAATCCCCATACATGGAAGCTGGGGAACAGAAAGAGCTTTTTCTTGGAGTCTGTTGTTGGAGGAAAGGTAGATTTAGAGATAAGCGGTAAGAGTGTTTTCTGGAATTGCTGGGGGAGACATCTGGGTGCTTCGAAAAGCCGTTAGGAGGTGATAGCTCTGGTGACTTGGGTTCTCTCAGAAGCAGCCCTTGGGACAGGGATGCTGGTGCAAGCAGTTTATTCGAGAGACGGTCCCAGAAGTCACTGCTCTGGAGCAGGGGAGTGCGACCGGAGAGAGAAGACAGACAACAGGAGGCGCACAGAGAGCCGGTCGCCACTGCGGACACCTGGGGCGTGGTCCTGTCCTGAGTGAGAGGGCAGATGGCCTGCGGGAGCCCTCCTGCCAGGGCTGGGGTGGGGTGGGGGTGTGTGCACATCCCTTCCCTGTAGTCTCTGGTTGAGGGCTGCCTCCCGGGGTGGTTAATTCTTCAGAACTTTGGGCCTGCCACTCACATGGGCACAGTGGGCTGCAGCGACCAGAGCCGGCGCTCCAGCCAGTGCCTGACCGCCAAGGCTCCCCAGCGCCTGCTGCTACAGGGGCGCGGACTGCCTACGGCATTGGTGCAGCTTTTCCCAGAGTGCAAGGTGCGCCCCGAGTCCCGGAGACGCCGCTGCAGGGAGAGCGGTGCAGTCGGAGCAGCTCGGGCAAAGTCTCCAACAGCACTCCGGAGGGTCGACGTTCGCACTGAGCGAGCGATGGCTGGGAGAGATCTGTGCTAAATATCCGTTTCTGTTTGGCTGACCTAGTATTTCCCAAATTTATTTGACGTCGGAGCCCTTTAAAATGCTATCATCAGCGCTTGGCAGACCAGCTTTTAGCATCTCTGGAGGACGCCGTTTGTTTCGGCCTTGCCCGCGCCCGCCCGTGCCTCCTCCTCCCAGCGATGCCGTGGAAGGCAAGCACTTCCAGACTCGCCTCTTCGCTCACCCTCTCCCTCGTCTGCTGCCCCTCGGAGAGCCCTGGCGAACTCTTTGTGGCGGTAACCCGTCCGTCCGGGGCACGCCGTCAGTCTGCACAGCTCCCTAGGGCCCAGCCAGGGCCCCACTTCCTCCTCAGTCCCCGAAGGGAAGTCTCCGAGGCATTCCTCACTTTTCCTCATTTGCAGGTGTCAGGGGTGTCGAGCTGACTGCGGTAATCCCAGAGAGAAGACCGCTTCAGGCGGCCCGCGCACTGGGACCCAAGTCTGGAGGCTCGAGTTTTAGTCCCAGCTTTGCCACGAGCTTTCTGGACCGTGGGGACTCTTGAGGATGTTGGACTTAAAGTTTGAAACCTTCTTATTCTGGCACCCCTATCCCCCAAAAGTATCCCTGACAATGAAGGAGTAGGGCCCCTTGTTGCTGAGAAGATAGGAAATGTCCACGTGTGGCTGGAGGCAGAGGTGGAAACATCATCACCCACGTCCAGTTTCTCCTCAGCACTTTTCTCTGTGGACTGCACTTTCGGAGTTTTCCCTGTGTGGTCGTGTGCAGGTTCTAGCAGCTCCAGGGACCGTGTCCTTCCAGATTGCCATCCGGAGTGCGAATGCCCCAGTGCCTGCAGCAAAGGCCCTAAACTCGCTCTAGCTGCCGTAACTGGGGACACGTGGCACTCTGGGCCAGTCACGGGCCAGGAGAGTGCCACGTGCCGACTCAGGCCTGTGTCGTGGGCTTGGCCGCCTGGCTCTAAGGGTGGGAATGGGTGAGGCCCTCAAAGAACACTAGGGGCAGTTGCTGGCAGAAGGGAAGATGGCTGTTGAGATGCATCTCCTCCACACTCATTGTGTGGCACACTCGCTGTTTCAGAGTCTCACAACATTCCTATGTGTAAGGTGTGGGGAACCCCTCCCATAGAAAAGGAAACAGGCTCAGAGAGGTTAAGCGATCTGCCTGAGGCACAGAGCAAATTCCAATTACTTATGGCAGAGCAGCCTGCTTTGAGGTGGAGGGAGGGAGGCTATGTTCTGGTTAAAAGTTGGTGCTGGCGGGGAGGAGGAAGCTTCCCTCTACCAGCACGGTTCTTCCCACTGGTCTAATCACCAAGTAGACAAGAGGCAGATGAACAAGGGAAAATCACCAAATTCAGCACATGCCTATGTGTGGGGACTCACATACACAGGGGAGTCAGAGACCCCACGTGCAGGAGAGGCCCACAGACAGAACGGGAACAGCGGTGGGCACACACCACTCTCTGAGGTGAGCATGAGCTGAGGTGCCTCGGGGGCCTCAGGGGGCCACTGCAGGGTAAGAAGCACAGGTGTTCCGGAATTCCTAGTTTGCCCCAGAGGTTACCTCTGATAGTCTCTGATTAGGGGCAGGCTCCCAGTACCAGTTCTTCTAGGTAGTTAAGGAAGGGGCAGAAGTTTCTCTTGAGCCTGAAGCCAAAATGCCTTCAGCTCAAAATGATCCTAACACCACAGAGGCAACTCTTGGGGTGACTCGTTCTGAACCCCCCGGGGCAGAAGGAGGAAACAAAAAGGCAAACCAAAAGGGAAACTCCACAGAGAGTGAAGTGTGGTCTGCGTAGGGACTTCTGTGGGAACGCTTGGGCATGAGGCTCTCTCTTTGGAGATGGCCCAACAGGGAGGACAGGGCTTGGGACTGCCAGGGGCCCCCATGGGAAGGGCCCCCAGGAAGGAGAAGGCAGCATGGAGATGAGCAATGCCAGGAGTGGGGAGCGGGGACCTGTCCCCAAGAATGTGGGTCCTGCATCCATCTCCTCCTGAAACTGGTTCCACCTTGAAATGTTCAGTTACAGGAGCTAATTAACACCCTTCCTCCAGCTGGGCTTCTATCATTTGCAAATGAAAGGGCCCTGACTCATCTAGACAGGATGCTGTGGAGCGCGACCTTCCACCCGGCCCACCATCCGGCACTTAAGAATGCCACCCGTGGTCACACACGCCTCACACACGCTTCACACACACTGTGACAGTAAGTTCTTCTCATTCTCACCCTCTCACAAACGAGGAGACTGAGCTCAGAGAGGGCAGGTGGCCAGACCGTGTAGGGTGCTGGCGCTCTGTCCCTGAGCGCCAAGGCAGCCCCTGGTCCAAGGAACATGCCCACCACATTCCTCCTCAGGCCTCCCTGTCCACCTTGAGTGTGGGGGGCAGCTGAAGGCACTCCCCTGCCTGACCTCAAACTGGGGCTGCTGGCCCTGGGGCTGTGGGCTGCTTCACAGCTGGGCCCCAGCTGGGTCCCTTTTCTGGAGGGAGGAAGGGCTATGTGAATCCGCAGGGTGGATGTTTGGAGCATCTGTGGCCCCATGGGAGCTGGGAGGGCCCCTGGAGCTCCAAGAGAGGGGAATATGGAGCCTCTGGCCTCCTCCCCCAGTGCCCCTCCTGCCTACATGCTTGGGTCCCGTCCCCACCTGCCTCTGCACCTGCATGGGCCTCAGCATTCTCACCCTATCCCATCTGGCCCTCAGGCTCACCAGTTTTCTTTCTGTTTCTGGGGGCCCCACACCCCAAGGCCTGACTCTGGCCTCCTTTCTCCCTGTCCCGCTTCCTGCCTCCCCCTTTCTTCTTTTAAATTTTTTTTAAAAAAATTATTGATTTGAGGGGGAAAGAGAGTGAAACACAGACTTGTTACTCCACTTATTTATGCTTTCCCTGGTTGACTCGGGTGTGAGCCCTGACCGGAGACCTAACACACGATCTTGGTGTGTCGGGATGGCGCTTGAACCAACTGAGCTGCTGGGCCAGGCCCCCAGTCTCCTTTCTGACCGCCTCTCTCGTCTCTGTCTGCTTCTCTGCCTGGTGGCTCTGTCTCCCCCCTGTCTCTCTCCCCTGTCTCTCTTTATCTCTTTGTCTCTGTCTTGGGGATTCTTTCATTTTCTCTCTCTCTCTCTCTCTCTGATCTCTCTCCTTCTCTGTCTCCCTCCTCCTCTCCCTGCCCCACCCCACATCCTGAGTTGTCTTTGGGGAACCGGAAATTTGGGGGATCAGAGAGATACCAGGAGGCTCAGCTGCTGCTGCCTAGAGATAATACATGGGGGTGGGGGGGCTGGGCTGGACGGGGGTTGGGGGAGCACAGCCTGGCACACACAGAGACAGACAGAGGAATTGTGTCACTTCTTTGGGCCTCAGTGCCAACCTCTGTGGATGGAGCTTGATGACCCACCTCCCTGGCAGGAATCAAATCAAGCAGCCTGGCGGGAGCAGGCTCAGGAGGACCTGGTGAATGAGGGACGGGAGGGAGGGCTGGGCCAGGGGATCTGAGGGTGAGGCTGGCTGGGGCTGCTGAGGGACTGAGAGGAGGGAGACTTGCAGGTGCTCTGAGCTAGTCCCCTCCTGTCACCGAACGTCTGGTCCCATCTGTACCATGGTTGGCAGCACTGACTGTGTGACAAGTCCTGTCTACCAGTCACTGCTTTAGTCCTCAGAGCATCCCTATGACGTGGGTACTGTTATTAACTCTATTTTACAGATGGGGAAACTGAGGCACGGAGGTCCCGCAGCTAGGAACCGTTGACTTGACCTGCCTCGATTGAATCAGATCTGTCATTGCCCACGTGTGGTGCTCTGTACGTTTGCCCATTTTAAACATCAGCCCGCCTTAAATCCTGGGGGGAGAGTAATTTTCCTCTCCATTCTGATATGGTTACAAAGAAAAGTGCTTTTGGATTCCGCTACTTAATAACCTTTGACATTCACTAGCCTTCCTTTTTATACACAGGGAGGATGCTGCAAACTTCCTGCCCTGAGTAGGCAGCTTCTGGAATTTAATTATTTGGTTTGACTTTGCTGGATTTGTTTTTTAGGATTTCCTTTTATTAGGCAAGCAACACTGGTTTTCCATCAAGGAGTGTGCCATGTAGTTGCCTTTCAAATGAATTTCAGTTTTAAAAGGAAGCCATTTTAAATAAGATGGGGTACAGGCAAATATGGATATTGTCAAGGTCTTTTTTTTTTAAAGATTTTATTTATTTATTTTTGGAGAGAGGGGAAGGGAGGGAGAGAGGGAGAGAAACATCAGAGCATGGTTGCCTTTCACGCCCCCTACTGGGGACCTGGCCTGCAACCCAGGCATGTGCCCTGACTGGGGATCAACCGGCGACCCTTTGGTTCACAGGTGGGCGCTCAATCCACTGAGCCACACCAGCTGGGCGGATATTGTCAAGGTCTTGAATGTGGAATCAGAGTTGAATTTTAGGAAACTCAGAGCCAGCTGGTGACTGAGAGCCCTTCTCTGGCTCTGCCATGTCCCTCCAGATTGCCTGCCCAAGCCCACCTGGGCCCCCGGCAGCCATCTCAGGGCACGCAGCGGTGATTTAGGTGGCGCCATGCCTGGGGGGCCCTGTGGCTTCTTCAGCGTTTCTGGTAGCAAGCAGCAGAAGCCAGCTGGGCTGTTGGATTCAGACAGTCACTGAAGGGGAGGCCAGGCCCTGAGGGTCACAGGACAGGGCTGAAGCAGGCTTGGAAAACCAGCAGGAAGTAAGGGGACAGTCTGCTGAGCAGGTGGCTGCTAGGGCTGAGCCCAGGCACCCCCAGTACTGCCAGTAGGACGGTGGCTTGACCTCCACTGTCCCTCAGTCTTTGGTCATCTGCACCGTGCCCTTGGCCCAGCCCAGATCCCACATCCACAGCCAAGCTGCCTGGTGATCTTCCTTAAGGGAAGTGGGGCCTGGGGCTCCTCAGTGCCCCACAATTGCAGCTCCTCCCACATAAGTGAGGGCCCAGGGCTGTGGAACCCTCCTCTCAGGCCTCCATACCTCTGACAGGGGAGCCAGGCCCCCTCACCATAGGCCTGACTCCTGCTCTGCCCCAGCCTTGCTTGGAGCCACTCCTCTACCCCGGGCCTCAGCACCCCCATTTGCTGACGGGGTGTGTATGTGGGGGGGCGGCGATGATTTAAAATCAGTCCAAGGAGCTGATTCGGGGGTTCAGCAGACATTGTATGTGTTGAGGAACAGGGGAGATTTCGAAAGGTGTCTGTGGACTCAGCCATTCCTTAGGATAAAACAGTTTGTTGTTATAATTTCTTTCTTTTTTTTTTTTTTAAGATTGTATTTATTTTTTAGAGAGAGGGGAAGAGAGGGAGAGAAGCATTGATCTGTTGCCTCTCACACACCCCCAAACAGGGACCTGGCCTGCAACCCGGGCATGTGCCCTGACTGGGAATCAAACCTGTAACCGTTGGGTTCTCAGGCTGGTGCTCAATCCACTGAACTGTACCTGCCAGGGCTGTTGTTATAATTCTTTTTATAATAAACGGTAATGATACATTTGAACTCACAAAACAAGTTTGTGCTGATAAAAGACTGCCTTTTCTCTGTCTCCTGTCCATGGGGCCACGCACAGGATTTCAGCCATTCACTTCGCGCTGGCTCCGGGGGGTGGGGGGGGCAGCCACGCCCCAAGCAGGCCAGGCTCATTTCCGCCTGGGACTGTTCACACTTGATGTTTCCTCTGCCTGGAGCTCTTCTCCCACGTCCTCACACAGCTCGCTCTGTCTGTCACTTGGATCTCAGATGAAATTTCCCCTCTTAGAGAACTTCCTGTCTGCTCCACGTAATCTTGTCCTCCTCCCAATCACCTTGTGTCTTGTCACCCCGTTGAACTGGTATCTTAATGCTGATCTTTTTATACATTTGGTGTTTGTCATCGGTTTCCCTCTAGATTGGGAGCACCCTGCTCATCTCCGTCTCTCCAGGGCCTAGACCGAGTGCAGCGTAGAGCGGGCTCTTGGTCAACAGTGTTGAATGAGTTGAGAGAGCTTAAGGCAGGCGCGGGAGCCCTCCGGTGACAAGTTCCCCGCAGTCCTTGCAGCCCTGACAGGCGGTGCTCGCCCAGCCTCAGGGAAGCACAGTCTAAAGGACAGATTGCAAACTGGTGGACCGCGATACCATTTAATTTTTTTAAAATTGTGGTGAGAAAAATGCGTAAGAGAAAATTCCCCATGTTAACCAGTTTTAAGTGTGCAATTCAGTAGTCATGTATGTTCACATTGTCATGCGACAGGCCCCAGAACGTCTTTATCTGGCAGAACTAGAACTCTGCCCACTAAGCTACAACTCCTCACCATTCTATCCTGTTTGTATCGTTTGACTACTTTAGGTACCTCATATAAGTGGGATTGCACTGTATTCATTTTTTGTGTGACTGGCTTATTTCACTCAGCACAATGTCCTCAGAGTCACCCATGTTGTAGCACATGACATGTACACATTGCAGGTTTTTGTTTTTTTTTTAAGATTTTCTTGCTTTATTTTTTAGAGAGGGGAAGGGAGGAAGAAAGAGAGGGAGAGAAACACCAATGTGTGGTTGCCTCTCACACGCCCCCTACTGGGGACCTGGCCCGCAACCCAGGCACGTGCCCTGACTGGGAATCGAACTGGCGACCATTTGGTTTGCAGGCCCGTGCTCAATCCACTGAGCCACACCAGCCAGGGCTGATAGAAGTTATCTTAATGGGTATGAGGTGATACCTTGCTGTGGTTTTAATTTACATTTCCCTAATGGTTAGTGATGCGAAGCATCTTTTCATATGAGTGTTGACCATATTTGTATTGTGTCTTTGAAGAAACATCTATTTAAATTCTTTGCCCATTTTTAAACCCAGTTATTTGGTATTTTGTGGTTGAGTCATAGGTGTGCTCTATGTAGTTTGGATACTAACCCCTTATCAGATGTGCTGCCTTTCGCTCTGTTGACGGCGCCACTCGATGCACGGAAGCTTTCAAGTCCGATGTAGTGCCATTCACCCGTTTTCGCCTTTGTTGCTGCGCCTTTCATGTCACACCAAAGAATCGTTGCCAAATCCATGAAGCTTTTCCTCTAGTTTTTTTTCTGAGTTTTATAGTTTTAGGCCTTACGTTTGATCTTTAATCCTTTTTAAGTTAATTTCTATATGGTGTTAGGTAATGGTTCAACTGCATTTTGCGTGTGGATATCCAGTTTTCCTAGCACCATTTGTTGAAACACTGTCCTTTCCCTCCTAGGTGGTCTTGGAAGCCTTGTTAAAGATCATTGGGCCATACATGCGAGGGCTTATATTTGGGATCTGCATTCCATTCCATTGACCTGTATGTATGTATGTATGTATTTTCCTCACCTAAGGATATGTTTATTGGTTTAAAAATATTTTTTAAATTAATTAATTTTATTATTTCCATCACTATTTATCCCCTCTATACCCTCTTCCACCTCCACCCATTTCCCTCCCCTTGTTTATTGATTTAGAAAGAGAGAAAGGGGGAGATAGAGAAAGAGAGAAATACTGATGTGAGAGAAACATCGACTTTTTGCCTCCCACGCTCGCCCCGACCTGGGATCGAACCTGAAACATTTGGTGCGTGGGGTGATGCTCCAACCAACTGAACCACCCAGCTAGGGCTATATGTCTGTCTTAACGCTACTTTTGGCTACCGTAGCTTTGTGATGAGTGCTGAAATAAGGAAGCACAAGTCTCCTAACTTTGTTCTTCTTTTTTGAGATTATTTTGGCTATTTGAAATTCCTTGAGATTACATATAAATATTAGGGTGATTTTTTTCTATTTAACTTTTAAAAAATTAGGTCTAATCAGAATTAAAATTAACTGTAAGCAACAGAGACCTCACTACAGTAACTCAGACTAAAGAAAAGTCTGTTTCTCTTGGGTGTAAAAAAAAAAAAAAGACTGGAGGGAGGTAGCTGGGTCTTTGTGCAAATTAGAAAAAGATGCCCGTTCTCCAAGAGCCCTTTTCCCACCTGTGGGAAAATTGTTGCAATGCGTTGATTTTGTGTGAATAAGACCTCCCACTATTACATTTCCGGAAAACGGTCATGGCACACATGTAAATCTGCAACCACATGAACGGTGTGCCCTCCCGTGTGGTGCCCTGTGATGCCAGAGTCCCCCCGTCCGGGGGGGGGGGTGCCAGCTCTGCAGCATCACCAAGGGCCTGGCTTCCTTCTGTGTTTCTGCCTCAGCCCAGCTCTCAGCTCCGTCCTCAGAGTCACAAGATGGCTGCTGATGCTCACATCTGTTCTGGAAGGAAGAAGGAGGAGAAGGGCCGGGGAGCAAAATGGGCACCTGTCTCACCAACTGAAAGCCCCTGCTGGAGAGATTTTATGCATCTCCACTCATGGAATCCACAGCTTCTACTTCATTGGCCACCCCTCACTGCAGCAGAGACGAGGAAATGCATTCTTTTACCTGAGTGTGCTGTGACCTCAAATACAGAGAGCCCTGAAACTAAGGAAGAAGCTCGCCATGCGAGGGCAGGGGAAGGCTCCCACTATTGCTAACAGTAAGAACACAGGTCATTTCCATACGCAATTCCAGTTCCAGCCTCTTCTGCCAGCGTGAAAGATCTGGTGATGCTCTCTTTTGCATTCCCACGTGGCAATGACTGGCCAAAGCTGAGTAGAAACCGCTTGTTTTATTTTATTTTCAGTTTTCTAATTAAAATTTAACACATTCTTAAGATGGGCATTATATTCCTGTGCTTAAAAATCTGAAAGGTACTAAAGAGTGTACGGAGGCCCCGGCTGGGTAGCTCAGTTGGTTAGAGTCGCCCCCATGTGCCAAGGTTGCGGGTTCGATCCCCGGTCAGGGCATATACAGGACTCAACCAAGGAATGCATAAATAAGTGGAACAACAAATCGACGCCTCTCTGTCTCTCAAGTCAATTAAAAAATTTTTTTTAAGAGTATACAGGGGGAAATCTCCCTCTCGCCTCTTCCCTCAGCGCCACGTTCCCGTCCCGGGCGCAGCCGGCGTTCTCTGTCACCCGGAGATTTTCCCTGTGAGCGTGTAAGTAAACGCGCGTATGCGCACATTCTCCGCCCTCCGTCTTCACACGAACCGTGTAATTTGACGTGCTCTTTGCGCCTTGGAGGGCGTTCCGTGTCAAACCCCCGAACTACTCGTTCCTTTCACAGCTGCACAGTTTGCCATCCTGGGGATGTGCTTTGCCTAGTTCTCTAGTGAAGTGATGGGCATTTAGGTAACGGGCTTTACAAAACCAGAAGTTGCCGTGAGCAATCTTGCACATAAGTCACGTTGCCTGTGTGGGAGTATTTCTGCATAATGAACCTCTAGAAGTGGAGTCACTTGGTCAAAGTGAGGGAGCAAGTGTTATTTTGATAGGTATTGTGAAATCCCCCTCCGGGGGAGGGGCCGCTGGCGCTCCCACAGCGGCGCGGGCAGGCCCGTGTCCCCACACCCTCCCAACCCAGAGTGCTGTTGGGAGCTACCGGCTGCCAAACTGTCAGGCACACAGCAGCGTCTGACTGTAGTTCTAACTGGCATCTCTCTTTTTAAAAATTTAATCTTTATTGTAGTTTTTCATTACCATTTCGTCCCGTTATAATCCCTCCCCCCAATTTCTTTTTTTTAATTAAATACTTTTGCATTTTATTGTTGTTCAAGTTTTCTGCCTTTTCATTTCTCTTATTATGAGAAAAGATGAGCATCTTTTAATGTGTTCACGAGTGACTTGGGTTTCCTGTTCTTTGACCTGTCTGCTTTGAGTCCCTTGCCATTGTTTAAAGTAGTCTGTCTTTCTCTTGTTTATTTCCAGGAACGCTTTGCCTATGAGGAAAATGAACTCTTCCTCTGTGTCCCGGGGAGTAAATATCCTTCCCCAGTTTGTCATTTTCCCAGTCTGGCTCTCTTTTAAACAAAAACCCTTCTGAAGTACGGCACACGCAGCGAAGGGTCAAATCCTCGCCCTGCCGGCCAGCCACCTGGGGCTCACCGCTGTTTACCTCACTGGGGCTTTCGCCGTGGAAGCTTCTGAGGTTCTACATGGTTGAGTTTATCAGCCTAGGTTTTGTGTCACAGTTAGGCCTTGTCCACTCTGAGATTAAAAGAAAATTCCGACATGGCTTATTTTAATATTGTTGCTGTTTATCATTTTCACTTAGGTCTTCAATGTAATGTGTCCTAGTGTAAGGTGTGAGGTATAGAGCAGCCTTTTTAAAAAATATATTTTATTTAGCCCAGGTTGGTATGGCTCAGTGGATTGAGTGCCAGCCAGAGAACCAGGGGGTGGCTGGTTTGATTCCCAGTTGGGGCACATGTGTGGGTTGCAGGCTGAGTCTCCAGAGGGGGGCGCACAGGAGGCAGCCACACACTGATGTTTCTCTCCCTCTCTTTCTCCCTCCCTTCCCCTCTCTCTAAAAGTAAATAAATGAAATAGATTTTAATTTTTTCATTTTTTAAAAAGATTTTATTTATTTAGTTTTAGAGAGAGGGGAAGGGAGAAAGAGAGGAATATCAATGTGTGGTTGCCTCCTGCATGCCCCCTACTGGGGACCCGGCCCGCAACCCAGGCATGTGTCCCAACTGAGAATTGAACCAGCGACCCTTTGGCTTGCAGCCCTTGCTCAACCCACTGAGCTATACCAGCCAGGGCCTATTTAAAGCCATTTTTAATCCTTCCTCTGGTGCTGTTATTAGAAAGGATTGTTGGTCCTACTGTGGACGAGGGAACTGAGACTTGGACCTGGGACCCGGTGAGTGGTGGCACCAACTCGGAAATGGGCCTTGCCTGTTCCTGAGCAAAACACACACACACACACACACACACACACCAGCCACCTCAACAGTCAGATTTCCCCGGGTTCCCAGGGGCGGGGTGGGAGGGCCTCCTCTCCCTCCCTCTCCCCCAGCCCAGCGCTGTGGCTGATCCTCAGAAAGGAAATGTCACAGGGGCCTCAGCGTGTGGGGTGTGGGATGAGGCTTCACCAGGTGCTGCTGCAGCAGCTCCCATGTGAAAAGACCTTGTGGGTTGAGGGACCTGAAGCTTCAGCAGCTCAATACCTCCCTAAAAGGCCTGCTCCAATGAGGACAGAAGCCTGCTCTGGGCAGCCCCAAGCCCTCCAAAGAGAGCTCCCCACCATCCATCACTCACCAGCTGTGTGACCTGAGGTGAAACCCTGACCTCTCTGAGACTCAGAGTCCTCAGCTGTTAAACAGGCCAGATGCAGCTGGACTCGGGAGAGGGCATGTGTGTGCACAGCAAGACAGAGAGGAGGGGTGGTTTGTGGCAGCCTGTTACTGTGAGACACCAAGCCCAGTGCTCTGTTTCCTACCAGCCCCCACAGGAGCAGCTGGAAGTGGAGCCAGAGAGCCCAAACTGCCAGTTCAAAGGACTGTGCCAGGTGTGAGACAGAAGAGACCTGGGAGGGGAGGCCAAGTGGGAGGACAGGGTTTCTCCTACCAGCAAGAGAGAAAAGGTAAGAGAGCTGGAAAGGCCACGGTGAGGGAGAGTGTGAGATGCGGGGCGGGTGGAGGTCTTCCTCCCTACCTCTCCATGGGGCCAGTCCAGGGGCGAGTACGAGGTGGTGGGGAAGGCAGAGAGCAGGGAAGGAAATGCAGGAAAAAAGGTCCCTGGGGAGGGCGGGGTCTTTGAGGGAAAGAGAGACCAACAACCTTCGCCCCAGCTGGGTTTGCTCAGCGAGGTCCTTCCAGTAGAGTTATGCCGCCAGATTTGGCAAATGAAAATCCAGGAGGCAATATTTGGGACATACTTATACTGAAACATTATTTGTTGGTTATCTGAAATTAACTGCGTGTCCCGTATTTTACCCCACAAGCTTCCCCACTGGTTGGGTTGGGCGTGAAGGGGACAGTGCAGAGAGGGGATGGGGGGACATTTCTGCGGGAAGCTGGAAAGGGTATCCCACGGCCCTTGCATAGTGAAGAGGCCTTCTAAAAGTTTCTGAGGCTCCCATGGGGACCCAGAAGGTAGCTGGGAGGAATCACTAGTGTGCTTGCCAACAGGGAGGCTCACTTTTCTCAAGGGTGATTCGACCTTGTAGCTGGAGGCTGGCGCCCAACCAGGCTTCGAGCAGGAGACCTGAGAAACCTCAGCAACAGCAAACCCAAAGAAGAAAGCCTTGAAGCTGCAGGGGAAACCACAGCTCCTGCTCGCCGTGCGCCACTGCCACCGGGGCAGGTCGCGGGGTGGGGGGAGGTGGGGACCAAAGCGGCAGCCCGCCTAGCTTGGTCCAAACCTGCTTTCCCTGCCCCGTGTCACCCAGTCACTTAGCAGGTTCCTACCCACCCCTCACGGACCCTTTTGGCCTTCTCAGAGGCAAGTGGTGGGGGAGGAACACCATGACCGTTGTCACAGACTGGCTGGGACTCGGAGTCCGCCGCATGACTGAAGAATCACCAGTCTGCACGGGATTTCCCTGAACACATCTTGATTATATTATTAGAGGCAACGTGGGGATGGGATGGGGGACTGTCAAGAAAATTATGTTTGGTTGGGAAATACAGCCGTACCATTTCCTTCCACTCCTGGATCCTGTGGACCGACTGTCCTACTTGCTCCAGGCTCGGAGCACCTGGTATGACGCAGGACGCCTGGGTCCCAGACACTGGAGTGGGAGGCTCAGCTGTGAGCAGGACCTTGAGGACAGGTGGCACAACCAGGGCATGGCATGAAGAAGTGGGTATCCGGAGAAGTGGTCCTAGTGGTGTGCATCCTGAGGTGGTCCAGCCGGGAGGTGAGAGCTGGCCAGACGGGGACAGAAACACTGACACTTGAAGGGGACACACCCGTGCGGCTCTGACTGAGGGTCAGCCTGTCTTCAGGCTTTGTACATAGCAATTCGGTGAATCCTCATCACAGCCCACGGAGGGGGTGCTATTGTCCCCGCTTGGCCTAGAGTGCACTGAGGTGCAGGGTTTGGTTTAAGTGACCTGCCCAAGGTCACACATGCAGGAAGGGTCAGCTCCATCTGGGCTGAGCCAGGAGTCGGGGAGGAGGAAGCTTCCCTCTACCAGCACGGTTCTTCCCACTGGTCTAATCACCAAGTAGACAAGAGGCAGATGAACAAGGGAAAATCACCAAATTCAGCACATGCCTATGTGTGGGGACTCACATACACAGGGGAGTCAGAGACCCCACGTGCAGGAGAGGCCCACAGACAGAACGGGAACAGCGGTGGGCACACACCACTCTCTGAGGTGAGCATGAGCTGAGGTGCCTCGGGGGCCTCAGGGGGCCACTGCAGGGTAAGAAGCACAGGTGTTCCGGAATTCCTAGTTTGCCCCAGAGGTTACCTCTGATAGTCTCTGATTAGGAGCAAGTCCCCAGTACCAGTTCTTCTAGGTAGTTAAGGAAGGGGCAGAAGTTTCTCTTGAGCCTGAAGCCAAAATGCCTTCAGCTCAAAGCAATCTGAATGCTGCAGAGGCACATCTTGGGTGACTCGTTCCAGACCTTCTCTCCTGACCCTGCACTGAGCCCTGGGCCCCAGCTCTCAGCCTCCGTTCCCCTGCTGGCTGCTGGACCCTCGGTCCTTCAGTCAACAACCAGAGGAGGCCCTGTGCTGGGGCTGGGCCAAGCGGGGAAACAGTGCGCATCCCTCCCTCGCAGAGCCCTTAGTCCGGAGGGAGAGATGTCTGCAGCAGCTACGGCCCAGCGCGCTCACATCAGTGCTCTCGGGGAGCCGTTAGCGGCGTTTCCTGAGAGCCAGGCCCTGTGACAAGGACATTGCCTGGTTTATTTCTTCATACTCAAAATAACCCCGGGGTGGGGTGGTGAGCACACAACACAAACCACAGATGATGAATTATAGAATTGTACAACTGGAACCTCTATAATTTTATTAACAAATGTCATCACCCCAATAAATTCTATGAAAAAAAAAGTATACTTTCAAAAAAAACCCCATGAAATATCACTGGCCCTATTTAGTAGATGAGTAAACTGAGGCTTAGAGGGATCCAGTAATGTGCCCAAGGGCACAGCAAGCAAGTGGCAAGTTTGGGATTCACTAGGGGACGTGTAGGGCTCTATGGGGGCACACCCAGAAGGCTTCCTAGAGGGGGTGCTGCTGCCCTTGAGTTGTATACAGGAGTGGGGACTGATCCAGCGGCGAGAAGGAGGGTGTTTGGAGCAAAGGAAAGCACTGAGCAGAGCTGGTGCCTCCCCCCAGAGGGCGGCCCCTGCTCCCCATTCTCAGCGGCTCTGACTGGGCTGGGCAGGACGAGGCCCAGGGCAGGGACACCTCCCCACCGGGAAACCAATCATGGAGGGGGGTGGTGCTGGGGAATCCAGCGGGACCGGGAGGCAGGAACCCTCGTGAGTCTGTGTGAGGCAGGCTAGTAAGTTAGGATGCGTGGGATGGGGGGAGCTGAGGCAGTTAAACGGCCAAGCAGTTTACAGCCAGCTAGCAAATCACAAAACCCTACCTTCCCTAACCAAGGGTGCTTCCGAGTAAACGGTTTATAGTTCTCTTCCCCAACTAGAGGGTAAATAGCTTAAATCACGTGCTCAGGGAGCTAGATTACAGAATTCCAATTACTGACTTTGCCAACCACATCCAAGGACAGATGAAGGTAAGGGAATAAAGTTGGTGAATGTCCTATTGAGGTCTTCCACTAAGACCTCCCCTAAACTCCCAGCCTTTAAAACCCTCAAGACAAGGAACCCAGAGCTTGTTCTCCCTCCTGGGAGCACGCCTGTGCCTTTTCCTTCTTCCTCCTCTCCCCCCACAGGCACATCTCCTAAACTCTGATGGGTCCCGTGAGACTTGCAACCAGGGGAGCAGTGGGCAGCAGCAGCTCGTCCCAGCTAAGCCCCTGAACCTGTCCCCAAGGCTCCTGTTCTCTGACTTTCAGTGACCTGACAGCGGCCCTGCCTTGGCTCACTTCTTTCCCACAACAGTTCTAGAGCGCCAGGGCAGAGCACAGCCCAGGCTGTCTCCTGTTGCTTCTTCTATCCTAAGCCCTTCCTTGTTTCACTGTCCGTAGCTTTAATAAACATACTCTCAAAGTCACCTGGACCTGTGTTTGAAATCTTTCCTGCATGAAGTCAAGAACTCACCCACTACCGGCAGGCCCGAGGCTGACCCGCTCCCTCTGGTCCCTTTCCGGTGACGCGTGCAGGACTCGGCCCACAGATGCCAGAGCTGGACTCTGCTCTGTCCTTTGCTGGCTCTGTGAACGTCCCCTTTCTGCTTGGACCATGGCACCTAATGGGCTTTTATGAGGATTAAATGTGTTAATAGATACAAAAAGCTTAGAGCAGGGCCTGGCTAAAGTAAGCACTGTAGAGCTCACGGCTTTCATGTAGTGGAGGGAGGCTGATGGTGCTTATAGGTCCTGGTGCCCCCAGCCATCCTGCCCTACCACCAAGCCTCCGCTGCACCGGGGCCTGAGCCCAAGGTGGACGGGAGGGGGTTGGCACGGGCAACTCTGGCCAGGGATTTGGAGGCTCCCAGCATCTGGGGGAAGGGTGGGAACCAAGAGAAGTGGTGACTAAGACAGGAACTCAAAATGCACTCACATAGAGAACTCCCCCAGGAGATGGGCTCTTTCACTCTGGCTCTGGTGAGTGACTCATGCGGGGGCAGGTAGGAAAGGTGCCAGGGCACAAGGGGCGATGCATGTCCCTCCCAAGAAGTTGGTGGCGCCGTGGGTTGTGGAGGGCTGGAGGCATCTCTCGGAACCTGGGCGTGGTGGGGCGGTGGGGGAGTAGAGGCTGTGACTGGCAGGCCCGGAGTCGGGAAGAGCCGGGTTTGGACTCCAGCACTGTCACGCAGCTGTGCAGCTTTGGGCAAGGAACTTTCCCTCTCTGTGCCTCAGTTTGCCCACCTTTAATACCAGGCTATTTAAATCCACCTCCCAGCACTCAGCCCTTCCTGTCAAGCTTATTGGAGCTTGGTGACTCCCCAGTTCAAAGACCTGCCGTGGCTCCCGCTTCCCCGTACAGCGAAGTGCAGCCTTCTCTGGTAGTGGAGAGGTGTGGGGGCACAAGGGTGCGGTGCACTTGTGGCCGGCCCGCAGCCTTTATCTCACTAAGCCCCGCACGGGTCTGTTATGGAGCTGAGAAACCAGCCCCGCAGAGGTGCCCGCGTCGTGCAGCGCAGAGCTGGGTTTCCAGCCCTCACTGCCCTGCTCCCTCGCCTGCTCGGGTCGCTTTACTCAGTCATGAAAACAGTGGGGCTTTAAATGTGGCTGATTGTAATTACAAAGAAAACAGAAGAGGGAAGGAGAGCAAACCACAAATCCCACTGCAGGGTCTCACTTCCGCCCAGGTAACCTGCCCAGCAGCCCGGCCCCTCCGGATCCTGCTGAGGAAAAGGCAGCGCACGCCGTCCCCTCAGACACGCTGGCCCCTTGGTGGCCTGGACCAGTTAGCTATGAACGTACCTTAACTTAGTTCTTGGCTCTTCCTTCCGTTTCCTAACTTACATTTATGTTACACGCCTTTTTGTATGTGTAAAGCGATTTCAGAGGTAAATTGAGTGAATCTTCAGATAGTTTAAACTGATAAAAATAAAAGTAATTCCCATGTCACTTAAACTATGCTAGGTTATAGAAAAAAATAGGAACACTCTAATTTATTTTATAAAGGCAGCATCACCTTAATAGAAAAAACCTAATAAACATAGTAAACCTAACAAATACAAGAACAAAAGCAAAACACAAGCCAATAAGTCGAACATTCTAAATAAAATGCTAAGCAATAAAACATAATTTTACACCAAAAGAATAACCAACTTTGCCCTGGGAGGGGCCCAGTTGGTTGGAGGGCAGTCCCCACACACCAGAAGGTTGCGGGTCGTTCCTGGTCAGGGGGGCGTGCAGGGAGGCAGCCAATGGACGTCTCTCTCCCCCCCCCCCCCCGCCCTTCCTCTCTCTCTAAAATCAATAAACATATCCTCAGGTAAGGATTAAAAAAAAAGAAGAAGAACAAACTTGGAGCAAGTAGAGCTTACTTCAAAAATGCAAGACAGGTTAAATATCAAGTAATTGAGCAACATAATTCTTTTTTTTAAATCCTCACCTGAGGACATGCTCACCAATTTTAGAGACAGAGGAAGGGAGGGAGAGAAACATTGATGTCGGAGAGAAACATCGCTGCCTTTCCTATGCGCCCCAACAGGGGACTGAACGCGCAACCTGGGCAGGTGCCCTGACCTGGCATCGAACCCGTGACCCTTTGGTCTACGGGACAACGCCCCAACCAACTGAGCCACACCGGCCAGGGGTCAGCATAATTCTTTACCTCACCCTAACGGACAGTACATTGTGACCATATTAACCGATGTGGAAAAGTCAGTTGAAAAAATTCAATAGCTCTTTATAAAAAATGAATAAGAAAGAAAGGACTAAACTACTTACGTATGATAAAGTTTCTTTGCCAGAACTTAACAGCAAGCATCGTTCTAAATACTAAAGCCATTCCACTTAGAATGAAAACAAAATAGTGTTTGGAAGGTTCTATTTAAAAAAATTAAATGCTTACTATTGAAAAAAGAAGAGAGAAGATCAGCTTGATGTTGTAAGAAATCATTGGCTAGAAACGGAAAAAAGGTGTTGCACTCACATTTGTATTATTAGGGGTAAGTGTAACGGGGGTGCAGGGCCTCTGTGAAGGAAAACATGCTGAAGGACAGAGAAGGGGCTAACATCGGAAAACGGGGTCACTTAAAGTAAGAAGAAAGTGTGAACGCCCCCACATGCAATTGCAACTGAAGTGCGGCTTTTTCAAAATTAGGTAACACTTTATTATTTATTAACTGCATTGTCCCACACGATATTTAATTTCACATGGAAAGTATCAAAAGCCTGTGATCAGGACAACTAAATAGTCCAGAGATGGACTCGCCGTGCATGGGAACTTAAACCGTGGCAAAAGCAGAACTTCGGTGGAGTCAGCAGAGGACAAGCTATTCAGCGATGGGTGCAGCACAACCGGCCGTCCACTTGGAAAACATTAAACATAAAATTGGATCAATCCTCACACCACAGGCAAAAGTAAATTACAGATGATAAAGTCTCAATAAAAGTCTTAGACGAAAACTCAGGAAACTATACTTACAATCCAGGGATTGGGGAAAAATTTAAACCGAGAATAGAAGCCCTGAGGCCACCAAAATTCTTTTAGGTGGACCCATGCTAAAACTGGAGGCCAGCCCGGGCTGGGCGGCTCACTTGTTTGGAGAGCCCTCCCGTCTACCAGAAGGTTGCAAGTTCGATCCCTGTTTGGGTGCAAATGGGAGGCAACCTACCGATGTTTCTCTCTCACATTGATGTTCCTCTCTCTCTCTCTCTCTCAAATCAGTAGACATATCCTTGGGTGAGGATTAATAAACAAAAAAAATTTTTTTTAATGGGATGAAAAAATTAGGAAGATACCCTAAGCAAAATGAAAGGATGATTTGTATTTGCAAACGTGGGCCCGGCCCGTGCTGGTCCATGCTGACCTGTGCTGTGCGAACAGTCCTTACAGGTCCACAGCAAAAGGACAAACAGCAAGAAGACCATTGGCCACGGGTTGAAGAGACAGCTCACAGAGGAGCAAGTCCAGGCGGCAGCTACATACGCTGAAGATGCTTGATTCCACTAGCAGGCAGGGAACGGCAGATGCAAGTCCCAATGAGCTGGCGTTATACCCAGCAAGCAGGCAAAAACGAAAGAGCTGCTGAGGGTTTGGGACATGCGCACTTTCCTATATTGCTGATGGAAATGCGAACTGTTAACAGTCCTTTCAGAAGCAATCTAGAATTATTTCATACATTTTTTGCAAGATCTCAAAAAAATTTACTTCTTATGCACCCTTTATTGGTGTTCCACAAAAATAAGGGAGAAAAGCAAGTAAAAGGAATATAATTTGATACCGGAATAGGAACGCCAACATTAAAAAGAGGGGGAGGCACAGCCAAGTTTGTCTTCCCAATTAAAACAGCTGTTAAAGACCAACTTATAAAGAGAAGAGATTTGACATTTCATTGGAAAGCAAAGCACCTAATAGTAAGTGGTAGACACATTTCTTAATTAAAAATCTGACAAGAACTCAAAAAAATAAAGTAGCACCTCCATCCCCCAAATAAAAATAAATAAAAATTGAACAATAAAAAGAGGGGAAGGGACTCCTCTGGGGAGATGACAGGAGGAGAAAGTCCCCACCAGGGCACTGTGCGGCAGGCCGGAGAGCTTGGCCCCCGAGCCAGGCCGGAGTGCTAGCGGAGGTTTTCTTGAGATTAAATTTGTAAGCCATTGAATTCAACTGGACATCTTGAGAAATGATTTAAACAGCTGGTGTTGAGTTTAGGGTTAAATTAATAATAAGTACATAGGTTTTTCTAGGCAACGAAACAATGACTAACCCGGGAAAAGAAAAGGTTGTGCAGAAGGGAAATTATAATCGACGACATGGCTCAACTCCGAGTAGAGTTTGTGTCCTTAGAACGTCTACTGAGATTCCTGGATGGACAGGTGAATGTTTCTCATCAAATTTAGGAAGTTTTCAGCCATTATCTTTCAAATTTTATTCTGCCTCAATAGGTTTCTTAAAATAAATATTTATTTTTTTTAGAGAGAGGGGAAGGAGGGAGAGAAGGAGAGAAACATCAGTTGCCTCTCGCACACGCACTCCCCAGGGACGGAACCCACAGCCCAGGCGTGACCAGAAACCCAACTGATGACCGCTGCCCGCAGGACGACGCCCAGCCAACTGAGCCACACCAGTCAGGGCTCTGCCCCACTACGTTTTTAAAGCATTATTACTGTAGCAGGTTTCAGCCATGACAATTGGAAACAGAGTACGTGTCCACCACGAGGAGGTGGTTGAATGAGCAGTGAAACAGCCACGCCGTGGAGTACCACGGGGCCGCGAGACAGAACAAGTTAGTCTGTCCCACTGGCTGTGGCAGAGTCCACAAAGTTCTTAAATGAAGACAGTAAAACAAACTTTACTTTCTTCAGAGAAGAAAGTGTGACCAATAGGGTTCCAGCTTTGTGACACAAAAAGCAATCCCATTCCCAGCATATACGTGCTTGGGTTTGATCGAGGCAGCACGTTGCATTGTTAGCTGTGGTTACTGGGGGTGGGGATGGAGTGGAGAAGGGACAAGGGAGGGAGGCAAGCCCAAAGAAGAGCAAACACTGACCATCATAAGCAGTGGCTCAGTGGATTGAGCGCAGGCCTGTGAACCGAAAGGTAACCGGTTGGATTCCCAGTCAGGGCACGTGCCTGGGTTGCAGGACAGGTCCCCAGTAGGGGGCGTGCAGGAGACAGATCGATCTGGCAGGTCGATGTATCTCTCAAACACTGATGTTTCTCTCCCTCTCTTTCTCCCTCCCTTCCCCTCTCTCTAAAAGTAAATAAATACAATCTAAAAACAACAGTGCCGGCGCTCTGGCCCCACTGACGGGCAGCTCTGTGTCTGCGCCTGTGTCTCACCCCATAAGGCCACACCTGAAGGGCAGTCACCATTGCCAAACAAAACGGTAGTGGGACTCGGGTGATTTTATTTTCTTATAATTTTACAAATTACCTTAATTCTTTATAACACACATGGATCATCATGTCCTCAGAGAAGTCAATTAAGTGAAAAAGAAAAGAAAACCCATGAAATCCTGGGAGGGCAGGTTTCCGTGGCCTTGGTCCTCCAGAGCCAGGGTCTGTCTGTACTTGGGAAAGGTCCAGAGTGCGAGTGACAGGCCCGTGCAGTTGATGCCTTCGCGTTCACAGGGGGCCAGGCTGGGTCTCAGGGCCTGTGGGAACACTCATCACCCCGCACAACCCAGCGGGCTCAGCGGGGCTGCGCGGGAGAAGCAGCGGAGGTTCCAGGAATCTGATTTAATTTGTCTGGGTGGTGCCTCAGCAGCTGTGCTATTATTATCTGTAAACGATTATGAGTTTTTATTTTCACACAGCTTTTGGAAACCAAAGAATTCAGGTTTATTCAGAAAAATCAGCACATGAAGAGGTTTCTGGTTTACAGCTCGATAATTACGCTTCCCCGATACAGACATTAGCAGCTTCCTGGTGCTTGGCCATGGATCATTTTCTATGTCACCCACTGTGACAAACTTCAAAGGGAAAACATCTCTTTTAAAGCTATAAATTTAGAAAAAATCAGATCACGTCACGCCCTGCTTAAAACCTTCAAGGACTTCCTTGCGCACTCAGGACAGAATCCAAAACCCTTAACGAACCCAGCGGGGCTGACAAGTGCCGGCCGGCCTTGTCCCATCACTCAGGCACCGGTCTGCTATCTGCACACCCCCAGATTTTTATTTTTTAAATATTTAAGCATAGAAGAGCTGAAAGAATGGTATAATGATCACTCAGATGGCCACCACCTGATTCGGTAATTGCCATTTTGCCGTAATTGTGTGTATTTTACTGAAACATTTAAAAAATTATATTTATTGATTATGCTATTACAGTTGTCTCATTTACCCCCCTCACTCCACTCCATCCTGCCCACCCCGTCCCTCCCACATTCCCCCCCTATAGTTCATGTCCATGGGTCATACTTATAAGTTCTTTGGCTTCTACATTTCCTATACTATTCTTACCCTCTCCCTGTCTATTTCCTACCTACCATTTATGCTACTTATTCTCTGTACCTTTCCCCCCTCTCTCCCCCTCCCACTCCCCTGTTAATAACCCTCCATGTGATCTCCATTTCTGTGGTTCTGTTCCTGTTCTAGTAGTTTGCTTAGTTTGCTTTTGTTTTTGTTTTAGGTGTGGTTGTTAATAACTGTGAGTTTGCTGTCATTTTTACTGTTCATAGTTTTGATCTTCTTCTTTTTCTTAGATAAGTCCCTTTAACATTCCATATAATAAGGGCTTGTTGATGATGAACTCCTTGAACTTGACCTTATCTGAGAAGCACTTTATCTGCCCTTCCATTCTAAATGAAAGCTTTGCTGGATACAGTAATCTTGGAAGTAGGTCCTTGCCTTTCATGACTTGGAATACTTCTTTCCAGCCCCTTCTTGCCTGTAAGGTTTCTGTTGAGAAATCAGCTGATAGTCTTATGGGAACTCCTTTGTAGGTAACTGTGTCCTTTTCTCTTGCTGCTTTTAAGATTCTTTCCTTATCTTTAATCTTGGGAAATTTAATTATGGTGTGCCTTGGTGTGTTCCTCCTTGGGTCCAACTTCTTTGGGACTCTCTGAGCTTCCTGGACTTGCATGTCTATTTCCTTCACCAGATTAGGGAAGTTCTCCTTCATTATTTGTTCAAATGAGTTTTCAATTTCTTACTCTTCCTCTTCTACCTCTGGCACCCCTATGATTCAGATGTTGGAATGTTTAAAGTTGTCCCAGAGGTTCCTAAGTCTCTTCTCCTTTTTTTGAATTCTTGTTTCTTCATTTTATTTGGGTTGAATGTTTATTTCTTCTTTCTGTTCCAAATTGTTGATTTGAGTCCCTGTTTCCTTCCCTTTACTGTTGGTTCCCTGTACATTTTCCTTTATTTCACTTTGTATAGCCTTCACTTCCTCTTTTATTTTGCGACCAAATTCAACCATTTCTGTGAGCATGCTGATTACCAGTGTTTTGAACTCTGTATCTGATAGGTTGGCTATCTCCTCGTTGCTTAGGTCTTTTCCTGGAGTTTTGATCTGTTCTTTCATTTGGGCCACATTTCTTTGTCTCGGTGCACCTGTTATGCTGTAAGGGGTAGAGTGTTAGGTATTCACCAGGGTGGGGCAACCCACTTCACTGTGTTGTGGCACAGTATGTGAGGGAGGGTCACAGAGGGAACAGTGTCAGTTGCTCAGCTCTCCGCCAGCTTTCAGTCACTCCCCTCATCATCCACAAGTGGACTGGGCCCTTCTGGAGCTGATTCCTGGGTGGTGGACTTGTGTACATTCTAGAACCTCATGGGTCCCTCCAATGGACTCTCCTGTGAGACTGTGAGTTTCTCACACCACCGCAACCCCCACAGGTTTTTACAGCCAAGGGTTTTGAAGCTTTAGTTCCTGTGCTGGAACCCTGGGTTGCACGGTCTGTCTTGCTCCCCAGTTGAACCACACACAAATGTGGGACCACCTGGTGCACCAGCCGCCACCTTGCTGCGCCTCCTCTCAGCCCTGGCTGCCCATCTCCACCCCTCCTACCGGTCTGGATGAATGTTTCTTCTTTAACTCCTTGGTTGTCAGACTTCCACACAGTTTGATTTACTGGCAGCTCTGGCTGGTATTTTTTAATCTTTAAATTGGTTATTGTCCTTCTTTTGGTTGTGTGAGGAAGAAAAGGGTATCTACCTATGCCCCCATCTTGAATGGAAGTTATTTTGCTAAAACATTTTAAAGTTAGTTGCAGCCCTAGGTGTTGTGGCTCAGTGGACTGAGTACCAGCCTGTGAATCAAAGGGTCGATAGTTCGATTCCCAGTCAGGGGACATGCTTGGGTTGCGGGCCAAGTCCCCAGTAGGGGCACGTGAGAGGCAACCACACACTGATGTTTCTCTCCCTTCCCCTCTCTCTAAAAATAAATAAATAAAATCTTAAAAAAAAATGTTAGTTGTAGATATCATGACATTTACCCCCTAAATACTTCAGCATGAATCTACTAAAAATAAGTACATCTTTACTCGTAGCCACATGCCATCAACATACCCAAGAAAATCAACAGTAATTCTCCATTATCTTCTAAAATGTAGAGTCCACATTTAAATCAACCCATTTATTCCCAAAATGCATTTTATAGATCTTTATTTTCCAACTCAGGACCTAGTAATGTTTGTGCACAGCAGTTGGTGGTGATGTCTCAGTGTCTAGTGGTGTAGAACAGTGACTCACGGTGAGGTGTGTGACCAGCTGCACCTGGAACCTGTTAGAAATGCAACTTCTGCCTGCCTCTGGACCTCCTGACTCAGAACTCTGGGGTGCGGCCCAGGAATCTGTGTTTTAACCAGCCAGCTGATTCTTATTCCCGTTCGAGTTTGAGAAGCACTGAAGAGCCCCACCTTTTCTTTCTCCCATGATGTTTGCTTGGTGAAGAGAACAGGTGTCTCGTGGAATACTCCACGTCTGGCTTTGCCACATTCTATCCTCATAGTGTCACTTACCTTGTTTCTCTACCCTTAAATGTTTAAGAACCCTCCATGTGGGCGATGTTAGTGAGCGGCCCGGTTAAGAGCTGCAGTGACCTTGAGTTCCAGGATCCTCATGGATCCCCATGGAGGGTCCGGGGTCCAGACCATACAGACACCATGGGTGAGTTGCTAAGACAGAAACTCCTCTCCCCCAACTGCCGCCGCAGGAAGGGAACAGCACTGCACCTCCAAGGTCACTGAAGGGAAGTCCCTCCAGATCGTTTGTCCCAAGGGCAGCAGTGGAACCAGATGGAAGCAGAGAAACGTGGAGCATCTTTTGAGACTAATGAGGAGATGAGGGACTTGGGGACCCCAGAGAGAATGGCTGCAGATGTCAGGTCTGAATCCTTCCAGGACAGCAGGACCAAGATATAGACCTGTGATCCTCATATTCCAGGGACCCCAGCCTCTCCTCGGTTTTCTGGTATCTCATAGGATCCAGAATTTTTGCAAGAGTTATGCACTTTCATGCATTTTAAAATACAATAGGCGGCGCTGGCTGGTGTGGCTCAGTGGGTTGAGAACTGGCCTGTGAACTGAAAGGTCACTAGTTTGATTCCCAGTCACCGCACATGCCTGGGTTGCAGGCCAGATCCCCAGGAGGCGTGGGAAAGGCAACTGATCGATGTATCTCTCACACATCGATGTTTCTCTCCCTCTCTTTCTCCCTCCCTTCCCTCTCTCTAAAAGTAAATAAATAAAATCTTTAAAATAAAATAGCCAGGTTGGCCTCCAAAGTGGTAGGTGCACCTCTGTGAAAAACAATTTGGCAACAGTTTCCAAGAACCATGAATATGTTCATGCCAACAGACCTGCCCAGAAACTGCACTTCTGGTCCTGGCCAGGTAGTTCAGTTGTTTAGAGCATCGTCCCAATACGCCAACGTGGCAGGTCAGCTACCTGGTCAGGGCACACACAAGAACCAACCAATGAACGCATCGACGAGTGGAACAAGAAGTCAGTGTTTCTCTCTCTCTCTCCACCCCCTTCCTCTCTCTCTAAAATCAATTAAAAAAAAATCGTACTTCTGGGAATGTACCCTAAGGAGCTACTCCAAAGAAAGGCAAAATTATGACGTCACTGCAGGGGTTTTTATGATAGTGAAAAATCATAAGTAACTCAGGGAACTAACAGTGGGAGGACAGTTAAGTAAGTTAGGGTGACGCTCACGCAGGAGGACACTGTGAGGCCAGTGACATGATGATTGATGAGGAGGCGGCCTCCGCAGCCACTTACACAGTGTTTATGGGACAGCATCAAGGGAAAGCAAAGCAAGGCGCCACATGGTTACCATGTGTCTTAGCTTCCTTTCGGTTGTGACAGAAAATCACTCCAATTAGGTGAAGGCAAAAAGTAGATATATTGGGAGGGCCCAGAATATATCGTGAAATCCAAGTATTGGGAGCCAGGGCTCCTGTGGGCAGGAATATAGAACTGAAACCGGAAAAAGAAAACCCGACGTTCGGGCTGCCTGTCACCACCAGACCCAATAAGCGGAGACAGGGATTGGACCTTTACGGGCACTTTACTCAGATGGCCGGCGACCTGAGAAGACAGTGTGTTTGTACCCTAACAGACCGTCTTACATTCCATTTTAAAATGGCCCTTTTTATAAGGAGAACAAAGTGTAGGTAAGGGGTTTGGAATTCAGTGAAAAGTTATTTGGATTAAAAAAACCCTGCAACATTCTCACCCTGGGCGGTGGTCATCTCACCCTGGAGCACAGGGCTCAGACACCGTCGTCCTGACAGCTTGCGGTCCTCCTGAGGCGCAAAGGTGGGACTGCTGGTGGTCTCCCGGAGTGAGGGTGGGCCCCACCTTCAGTTCCTGGAACAATAGCTTTACATGCATGCATTACTAAGCTTATTGGCTATTACTTAAACTAAAATTTTCCAACTCTTGAAAATTGGTAAGTACCCAGCCAGTTATCTTCACTGTCTCTTGCCTTCCCTCTCAGCTTTTCTCTTGCAGTCCTACTGTGCTAAAGAAACACAGTTCCTACCCTGGCTGATGTGGCTCAGTGGTTGGGTGCCGGCCTGTGAACGAAAGGGTCGCTGGTTTGATTCCCAGTCAGGGCACATGCCTGGGTTGTGGGCCAGGTCCCCAGTAAGGGGTGCATGAGAGGCAACCACACACTGATGTTTCTCTCCCTCCCTTCCCCTTTCTCTAAAAATAAATAAATAAAATCTCAAAAAAAAAAAAAAAGAAATATGGTTCCTTTTTTTCTTGGGCACATAGTCCCTTGCAGTTAGGTGCGGTGGCAGGACTAGTGCCTGCCAGCGGAACGTGCATGGAGGGTGTGTCTCACTTCTGCGACTAGGATGCTTAAGAAAGTGGCTCTATCTTCTTCTTTCTGTATTTTTTGCCATCCTCTAGCTGAGGCCCCAGGGGAGGTAGAACCCCAAGATAGGGGTCCTTGAATCACCAGATCAGATACTTATGTGAGGTCGTAATAAACTTCCGTGATATTAAGCCGCGGAGATTTGGGGGTTTAGCGTTTATAGCAGTCAACATCAGTTTACCTAACACACTGATTTCCTCTGCCCACAACCTCTAAGTTCTTACATTTTTGTGATTTAAGCATTTATCGACTGGCTTCTCAGTCTCAATTAGAAATCTCTAAGACAGAGGCTCTAAGAAGCCCAACGTGGGCCCGCTCAAGACCACACCTAAAGTGATCAGCTATGGTATGAACAAGGCAGTAGGTTCCTCTCCCTGTCCACGCAAGGGTAGGGCCATTCTTTAAAAAGACGTCTACTGCAATACTCTCCAGTTTCAAAAACACACGTGTACGTGGATAAGGAACAAAGGAAAGTGGGAGTTTTGTACAGAGGCAGCCATCTCCCATCCCCGAAGAAGAAACAAACCTGTGGTCTCGTGCCAATGGCAGAAGGGAGAGTGAGCTCCTCAGTGACAGCCCCATTCAAACCTCTGGTTGCGTCACATCTGCTAACATGCCATTGATTGCAGCAAATCTCATGTTTGATCTCAGATTCAAGAGAAGGGACTGGCCACCCTGCCCACGGGGTGGGGCACAGCAAAGTAACCGGGCACAGGTAAAGGGAAGGGTGAAGACTTGGGGCCAAATGATGCACCCACCACACACCGTTACTTGATTTCCCCAGGAGAACACTCTCTTTGTGTAAATTACTTTAGGTGGGGTTCACCCCCAAGCTCAGGAGTGGAGCATGTGACACAGCCTTAGCCAATCAGAGAACCACATTGTCCTGACCAAGGGGACTGGATCAGCCAGAGATACAGGAGCCAATCAGGACCAACTAAACACAGTGTACACACCTACCGGGATGGGATGGCTTGGAAGGGGACTGTCACACTTTCCCCGCTGGCTGTCACTCTGAGAGGAGGCAAGCTGGGGTGGCCGGCAGCCGCCCTGCACCATGAGGAGAGAGGCAGAAGCCCAGGAATACATCTACCCAGAGGAAGCCAAGCAAAGGGAGATGGGAACCTGTCCTGGTGTTGAAGTGGAAGCCTCTGCGTTAAGCTGCACCTGAAGGAAGTTGGTTCTACTTCTGGACTTTTCCTTTTCAAATCAGTTTCGAACCAACCAGCCTGCACTAGGTTTTCTGTTATTTGGGGCCAAATGGGTCCTGGTGGATCCTCTGGTAATCGCAGCCTCAGAGGTGAGCACCTCTGGTCTCTGAAGGGTCCAGTGGCTTCTAGGGACCAGGCGATTGTGTCGGCCAGGGGCTGCTATTAGCAGGGCTTCAGAGAGACTGCTGGCCTGGGGATCTTACAGATGAGGTTGCTCTAGGTTCCTGTCAGAATACAGTTACTTACTAGTGACAGACACCAGACTCAAACGGATCTGTGATGTGCCAACTCAAGCAGCTGCAAAACCCAATTAGATCTCATTTCAGTCATGGACCCTGTGCTCACACGATGTCACCAGAGCCCACCTTTTCTCATCCCTTGGTCCCGCTTCATCCACTCTGTGGCTTTTGTGCTTGGCCAGGGTCCCCCCGGGGGGGCACCAGCAGGCCCAGGCTAACCTCCCACCAGCTTGGCAACTCTCACGAAAAGAGAACACTCCTTCCCTGAAAGGTGCAGAGGAAGGCCAGGCGCCATCTAACCCTGGTGGGATATCTGTGCCTGAGCCCATTTCTGTGGCTCAGAGGGCGCCACAGGCGGGCCGACACACCCGGGCCACATGGTCACTCCTCGGAGCCAAGAGGTACAGCCGGCCGCACCTGAGCCCCATGGATCAAAACCATGGAAGGGAAACTTGGGGTCCTGTCACCCAAAGAGGGGGAATCGGTGCTGAACAGGCAAAAATAGCAGGCGTCCACCATATCTTATATTATTATTGGCCTCCCACGGTCCTTATCACGACTGTAATTCAATATAAGCCCAAATCCTCCACCTTCTGCGGTCACCCTCCATTTTCCTTTCACACTGAAACCGAATGACGGGAGGGAGCCGCTGACCACACCCTAAGGACAGCCAGGCCCCTCCATGACTCTCTGAGGGTTCCCAAGCTGGGCACACCACCTTCGGAGTCAGGCTGTGCCCAGCCTGCCGCCACTTCCCCCCCCCATAGGGTAAAATGGACAAATAAGGATTGTACACATTTAAGGTATATAACTTGATAGTTTGATATATGTGTATATTGTGAAGTGATCACCAAAATCAAGCTAATTAATATATCCATCACTTCACACAGAATTTTTGTTTTTGTGGTGAGAACACTTGAGACACGCTCTCAGTAAATTTCAAGTATATAATACAGTCTGTGAATCATACAGCCTCACTCTCCTTGCACGCTAGCTACCCTTCTTTGTCTTCAAACGGAAACCCCTGCATTCCTCCATTGCCCCAAAGCTCCCGTAACCCCGGCCTGAGTGATGAACATTCTCACCCCTCAGCTGCCGGTAAACACCTCTAAATTACTTGTCTTACGCCCACATTTCCATCCTGAACCACGCACTAGTTGGGTGGGTGGGGCTTTACACATTGGAGAGAGAGATGTTGTTTGCGGACTTTCTCCCTCAGTGAATGTAAGTTGAGTAGACAGGGAGTGACCTGCGTGAAGGGGTACAATGGGACCTCTGAGGCTGCCCCTTCCAATGCCCCTTGTCTTGGCTTGCTTAGCTGTCACGGGTGAGGAGTTGGGAAATTTTGCACAGGGCTCAAGCAACCAAAAGTTATCAAGAAAACAATTTCCAGAGCATTTTAAGTCTTGCTCCCCAGCATGTTGTCAATTTGACTCAAATTCTTCTAAAAATTAAAAAAAAATACAATCCCTTCCCTTCTGAGGTTCAATGCTCTAGGTACCTTTTTGGTGGGCTGAGTTAGTCTAGACTGCAGAAGACTCTGGGCAGGAAAGGGCACTAAGTGACCTCAGGGAGGAACTCTCTGTGATCAAGGACAGGTGACCCAGGCAAAATGGAAGGACCTAAGGGGGTTGGTTCTGACACAGTGTGTAGGTGAAGTTGGCAACCCTTTCGGTCAGGCCCCTTTGGCCTGGAAGGACGATGGCTTTATCACCCTAGAGCAGCGATTTTCAACCACTGTGCCACAAGAATTGTTAAAACATGCAATACCTGACTACTTATTTCGTCACGGGCACTGACCTCTTTTCCCTTAGATTGTCAAATAGAAAAATTACAACAGCCAACACAAAAATAGCTGTCCTATGTGAATGAGTCAAAATTATACCTATTTTATTTGTCAGAGCAGCAAAAATATATTTTTGGTGTGCTGCAGAAATTTAGTCATCAGTTCATGTGTGCCATGAGATGAGAAAGGTTGAAATCGCCGTCCTAGAGAATGCCTGAGGTCAGCAGTGACGCTGCGTGGCGAGCAGAAGCAACAGCAGCAGAAAACTGAGGCCCCCTAGTGGTAAGTGCTGGTGTTCTCTGACACATTGGGACTTCTTTTTTACTTTTAAATTTTATTTTATTATTTTTTCTTTTTTGAAATTTTATTGGGAAATCTTTTTTTATATCATATTTTATTGATTATGCTATTACAGTTGTCCTGATTTTTCCCCCTTTGCCCCCCTCCACCCACCTTCCCCCTATTCCCTCAGGCAATCCCCCCCTCATTGTTCATGTCCCTGGTTATAAGTTCTCTGGCTACTCCGTTTCCTATGCTGTACTTTACATCCCCATGGCTATTCCGTAACTACCTATTTGTACTTCTTAATCCCCTCACCTCTTCTCCCATTCTCCCCCTTCCTCCTCCCATCTGGCAACCTTCTGGTAACTAGTTTTCTCTTGCTTTTAAGATTCTCTCTTTATTTTTAAACTTGGCTTTTTAACAATGATGTGTCTTGGAGTGGGGCCTCTTTGCATCCATCATAATTGGGACTCTCTGTGCTTCCTCGATTTGCATGTCTATTTCCTTCACCAAATTAGGGAAGTTTTCTTTCACTATTTTTTTCAGATAGATTTCCAATTTGCTCTTTCTCTTCTCCTTCTGGCACCCCTATAAGGTGAACTTAGACTTCTGAAAGTTTTCCCAGAGGCTGTTGACACTATCCTCATTTTTTTCGGATTCTTTTTTCTTTTTGTTTTTCTGCATGGTTTTTTTTTTTTTTTTTTTTTTGCTTCTTTATGTTCCAAATCATTGGTTTGATTCTCAGCTTCATCCATTCTACTGTCGTTTCCCTGTAAATTGTTCTTTATTTCAGTTAGTGTTTCCTTCCTTTCTGACTGGGTCTTATATATGCTGCTGAGGTCCTCACTAAGTTCCCTGAGCATCCTTATAACCAGTGTTTTGAACTCTGCACCTGATAGATTGCTTATCTCCATTGTTTAGCTCTTTTTCTGGAGTTTTGATCTGTTCTTTCATGTGGGCCATGTTCCTTTGTCTCTCCCTTTTGGAAGCCTCCCTGTATTTGCTTCTATGTATTAGGTAGAGCTGCTATGACTCTCTGTCTTGGTAGTGTGGCCTAATGTAGTAGGTGTCCTATAGGGTTCAGTGTCACAGCTTCCCCTATCACCCAAGCTGGGTACTTGAGGTGTGCTCTGCATGTGGGCTGAGTACACCCTCCTCTTGTAGTTGAGCCTTGGTTGCTGTGGGCAGACCAATGGGAGGGATTTACCCAGGCCAGTCAGCCGCAAGGACTGGCTGTGACCACTGACCACTAACCTCTGCCCCCAGTGGAGGATCAGCTGTGCAGGGGCAGGGTGCTGCTTCTCCGAAGTGGTCTGTAGCTGTCCACTGGGTTCATTGACCCTGAGGTTTCCAGGGTGGTGCAGGCCAAGGCCAACCCCCACCTGTGTTTTGCCAGGGGCCATCCTGCCTAAGCTATAAGGCAATCTGAGATGGCTGCTACTTGTGTTGGGTTTGGAGATTCTACAGGTGAGTCTAATCTGGGTGCTGCTAGGACTCACTGAAGCCAGCTATTGCTTGTTTGACAGGATTTAGGAGCAAGAGCAGCCATTCTTATGGAAAAGCAACTTGGGTGGGTCAGTAAACTGGGTGGGGCAGAGCCCCTGGGGATCTCCAAGGTGGGTTGCACAGTGTTAGCCAGGTTGATGGAGTCTCAGATACAGCACCAGCCTACCCGCTCTGTGGGGGGAGCGCTCATCAAAGGGACAGTGGTCTCTGCTCACCTAGATGCCAGACCCTTCAGTCTCTCCCTGTATATCACTGGTGCCCTTCAAACCCCGGTGCGGGAGCCCAGAGGGAGTGAGTCTGAGTAGGTGAGTCCCTGTGTGGGTTCCCCAAGAGGAGCTGCTTAGGGCTCCAGCAGCCTCCTCCACTGACTCAATCTCTGCTGGTTTTCACAGCCAGAAGTTGTAGGGACTTATCTTCCCGGCACTGGAATCCTGGGCTGGGGGGCCTGGTGTGGGGCTGGGACTCCTTGTTCCCAAGATATCTGTTCTGAATTTTTATCCACGTGGGTGTGGGACCAGTCCATTCGGCATCCGCGCCCCACCTACCTATCTGGATGGATGTGGTTTCTTTAATTCTGTACTTGTCAGACTTCCATTCAACTCGATTTCTGACATTCCTGAGTGATGGTTGTTCTACATTTTAGTTGTAATGCTGATGTGGTTGTGCGAAGGGGCGAGCCATGTCTGCCTGTGTCACCATCTTGACTGGAAGCCTGGGGACTTTGTAAAGAGGTGATATTTGTACACCCAGCAGCGGAAGCACTGATAGATACTATCTGCATTTGTAGATTTCCCCTCCACCCTTGAACAACCTGAGTACTCTGTTAGGTAAAGGGATTATTGCCTGCAGGCGTCCACCCTTATTGCAGACAATTGGCCCAGGTTTTTGAAATAACTGTTCAGATCAAATTCCTGAGTAGGAGTACTTCACCTTCCGATTTGGTCTGGGTGAAATTTTCTTTTTTTGTCTCCTCCCCCCCTTTTTTTTAAACCCCAACTCCTATTTCATAGATAATTATGTAACCCATTTCATGCCTGTTTTCCTCTTTAGGAAATAAGCTTGCGTGGGTAGATCGTTTGCCTTGTTTACAGATCCATCCTTGGCCCCTAAAGTAGTATTACTGGGCATTCACTCACTTATTTGACAAGTTGTTACAGAGGGCCTGTCACGTGCCAGGCTCGTGCTAGGCATGGGCGTGAGGAGGGGAGCAGCAATTTGGCAAACGCTGACTGTTCTATGGCACTTGTGTTCTGGTGGCGGCAGGCGGAGAACAGACGCATGGTGCTGTGAGCCTGCCGAGTGCTCAGGGTGTAATGAAGCAGGGTAAGGGACGTCTGCACCCCGCAGAGCGCTCAGGAAGCTGATGCGTGTGCAGGTGTGACCAGGCAGGCCTGGCCGAGTGAGTCTGCCTCGGGCTGGCCAGTAGTGTATGGGTTCTTGACTTTGTGCGGTGAAGATTTCATAACACGAGTCCAGGTGATTTTGAGAGTATGTTTATTAAAGCTGAGGACGATGGAAGGAAGGGCTAAAGGTAAGAAGCACCAGGAGAGTGCCTAGGTGGGGCTGCTCTGGCTCTCTGGAAACATTATAGGAAGGAAGTGAGCCAAGGCGGGGCTGCTGTTAGCTCACTGGAGAGTCAGAGAAAAGGGGGCCTTGGAGACAGTTTCAGGGGGTGAGCCCGGGAAGAGCTGCTGCCGCCCGCTGCTCCCCTGGTTGCAAGTCTCGTGGTTGCCTTCAAAGGGCCGAAATAATTTTAGGGCTGTACAACTGCAACTACTCCTTAACTGTTAAGTTGAAATTACACTCAGCCCTTTGAAGGCAACTGTGAAGCTGATGTGGCCCCCCCCACCCTTTCCCCCCCAACACACACAAGGTCCTCTGTCTTAAAGCCTTTTATCTTTCTCTGGCCGCCAGGAAGCCTAGGGGAGGCCTGGGGGGGGGGGTTTCTTAACAGAACACTCATTAGCTTTCCAGATGTGCCTTTGTTATGTTGATTATTCGAAGTGTGCCTACAGAGGGGCCAGGGTTATCTTCTGGTTAGTTTTATCTTCAAAGACTGTCAGCAAAGAGGGGCCGAGGCTGGTCCGCCCGGGACCCTGGGATGGTCTGGAACATGTAAGCCCTTTGCTCCTAAGTGTCCTTGCTTAGGGATTCACTAGCTGGCTGTAAATTGCTGAAATGGTTTGGCCTTGTTTGATTATTCTGTCAGTTTCCCTTATTCCAGTTGTCAAGGAGATTCCCCAGCTCTACTATCCTGCCACACAGGGAGGGGCTCTGGGGAGGTCTGGGAGAGCCCCACAGGGGTGCAGGCCTTGAGTGAGCGCACGGTGGCTGTCCTAGAGGCCAGCGTGGTGGGAGGCGGCACAGGGGACGAGGGCTCTCGGGCCTCGGAGGCTACCGGCAGGGCTTCAGCTTTCATTTGGGTGGAAGAGGACGCATTGCAGGGTTTCGAACCGAGTGACTGGTCTTACCTGTGAAGACTCACTCCGGCTGCTGAGAGGAGCCTGACAGGGCTTAGGAGAGGGAGCAGGGTCAGGAGCTACTGCCACAGCGGGTGAGGGACTATGTGGAGGCAGAGAGACTCCAGGCCAGGGACAGCTCCCCGCCCCTCCCTCACAGCCGGGATCCTTGTTCTGTTTGCGTCGTGCTCAGTCCTGGCTGGGCCTCGGCCTCATCTAGGTCTGGAAGGTCACAGCAGGCCTGGAGGGGCTGCCCCGGCTCTGCAGACCCCGCCTTAGAACCTCTGCCAAGTTCTCAGTGTCCAGAGTAATTCCGCATACCTCCCCCTGCCCCTGTACCTGAGACAAGACAGCCCCCAATGATAATTTTTCTAGGTTTTTCTTTATTTTATAGCAATTGTCATGATTAGAGAAGTAAATAACACATTTAAAAACCTCCTCAGGGCCAAAGGATGCCAGAGTATTTACAGACACATGGTGGGTGGGGGCGCCAATTCGTGAGGCCGGGATCCCACCCTGGCCCCGAGCCAGGCTAAGGCGCTGATGCCAGGCACCACGACTGTCCTGTCAGCCAGTGTGGGGCTCGGGGCGCATCCGTGGCCTTGAGACTCTGCTCAGGGACCTGGTGGGAGACCCTCTAGCTACTTGTGGTCCTGCCTCCTGCCCAAGGGGCTCCCCACACCCCACAGGCCAGCTCAGAGGGGCCTCTGGGAAGCACCAAAGGACAGGGGCAGTATGGGGGGCACGGGGGCCGGGACAGACTTGCACGTGCGTGCCCGTACACACACACTTCACAGAACAGCAAGGGGAGGATACTTGTGTGTAGTTGTTGTCTTCTAAGTCTTCATGTCTACGGTATTATTAACTTTTTGCTATTTATTTTTTGTTTCTTCGACAGTGACATAAACTGAGGTAAACGTCTGTGACCAACAGCTCTCCTAAGGGGCAGAGGGTCCCAGCCCAGCCAGCAGAGGCGGCGGCAGTGGCGGCAGGGCCCCACAGCGAAGGCGCAGCCCTGGTTCCAGCCCTGCTTCTGATTCAGGCCGTCACCTCCCCCACCTGTGCCTCTGAAAGTGGCTGGGCTACATAACTACAGTCCCTTCCCGACTCTAACATCCTAGCTACTAAGACAAGGATCTCAACAGAGACAGAGAGAGAGAGAAAGAGAGAGAGAAGGAGAGAGAGAGAACACTCTCCGGAGACATCTACTTGGAATCTCGCTTCCTTTGTTATTGCAGGAGACAGGATGTCAAAAGGCCTAAGGCAAAAGGAGAAGTTGCGGCTGGGAGAGGTGCCCGGGTGGGCTTCAGTGGGGCCAGGGGCAGTGATGGGGGGCCTTGGCCCTTGGTGAAAGGAGGGGTTTGCTACTTACCTGGCATGTGGAGGCCCCAGTGCCTGCTGGAGAGGTGGGTCTTGAGAAGGGCGGCACACCGAGGAGGGGGCCAGGCCCTGGGGCAACCTGTTTGTAAACTGGACCCAGGCAGGGCAGGGGGACCTATAGCCCTTTTGCATGATAGGAATGAAGGGTGAATAGAGAGGTGGAGGCTCAGGCCAGAGGGTGACTGGGGCTCCTGTGGTCAGCCTGGCCCTTCAAGGAGCCCCTCAAATGGCCTAGAACCCCAGGAGGGACCCTGGCGGGTGGGGCCTGGGATGGCAGATGGTGCACTGCCAGGCAGGGGGACAGTCTCACCATGTTGAGGTTATTGCAGGGTCCTGTTCCTCCACAGAGAGGGCAGGGCGCATGAGGGAGCCTTGGGTGAGGCTGGCCCCTCCGCTTTGCGTTTCTGCCGAGGGGCCTGAACCAACCTGCAGGGGCCTCCCGGCCAGATTCCCTGAGGGGTGTGGTGAAAAGCAGGCCTGGACACCCTCTGGCAGCTGCCAGGTGAGACTCCTGGGGCAGGGCGGAGTTACTGGGGCATCTGGATGCAGTCAGCACACAAGGCTTCACTCGCACATGCGCACTCTGTATGCTTACGGTCGCACACACCCATCACACACTCACTGCCCTCCCACTTTCCCGGCAGCCCCGTTCTCACACCCATAGCGTCACACACCAGGGCCAGAAATGTGTGAGATGTGGGGACAGGGTCAGCCCGAGACTGACAGCTTCGACCCCAGCAGAAACCCAGGGGAAATTTCTGGCACAAATCACTTCACAGCCTGCCAAACGCCAGGGCGCCGTCTGAGCCGGCAGGAAGGACTGAGGATCTGCGCGGTTCCCTGGGCCCGGGAAGGTGCGGCCAGCAGGGGAGCTGGGTGCGCCCTGGGCTCACTCCCCTGCCCTAGCGATGCTGGGGCACCTGAGGCCCCTGCCCTGGGAGCCCTTTAGTCCCTGGGGAGGAGGGTGAGGACTCCCACAGCTGCATCTCTCAGTGGATGTGTGGGCCAAGGCAAGCTGCCCTCGTGGGCTCAGTGTTCTCATCAGTGGGATGGATTGGGGGGTGTCACTAGATTCCTAGGGCCTGTGCCCGCGTGCACACACACACACACTCACACACTCGCAACATCCAGACATTTGCTACATTTTGCAGGGGTCTTAGCCTCTCCCCTCCAGGCTCCCAGGGAAGCGGCAGGAGGCAGCTGAGCAACACTGCCCTCAGCTCACTGTCCTCTTTCTGGCCAGTGCCCAGGGTCCCTAAGCCTCTTCTCTGCTCCAACACTTCAGTCCCTGTCTGTGTCCAGGGTGGGTGGGTGGGGGGCAGGAGGGCAGGACCGAGGGTGGGACTGCGGGATCATCTGCCAGGAGGTGCAAAGGGCCAGGAGCAACTAGTCAGGGTTCCAGGGTTCAGGGAGCTGCTGGGGAGTCCCCCTGCAAACTCCGTGCTCCTGGTGTCAGGGGGGCCTCTGAATCCTCAGATCTGTGGGGCTTGGCTGCGGGCCAAGCCCCTGCCCCATAGGCCAGACCTTTTGGTGGCCATCTCCCCAGCCCCTTGAACGGATGGGTGCCCGGGCCGCCTTCCTGCCTAGTCTACCACCACTCCCGCGGGGCTGGTCCATGTTGCCGCTGCCTCCACCACCAGCTGGGCGCGGGCCCAGGGTGGCTCCAGCACCCAGCCCGGCTGCGTGCACAGCAACCAACACCCAGCCCCCTACGTGAGGGCGGCAGGACAGCTCAGACGCAGATCTCGATGGCCGTGGCCAGCACCACCTGCCCTTTGCTCTTGTCCGGGCGGCCATCGGTCCTGCCTGGGGGCCCTGGGGGGGCCAGGCCAGCCTCGGGCACGGGCACCGGCACCGGCCCAACAGTGGGGGGAGAGGGTCGGGAGCCGCTGCCACTCTCTGTCAGCACCGTGCGCTTGAGCGGCCCGGGCGCCTCCAGGCGCAGTGGCCCTGCAGGCGGAGGGCGGTCCCCCCCGGGCTTGCGCGTGCGGTGCGAGGGCCTGCGCCGCAGCTCAGAGGTGAGCTCGTGCTTGAGGAAGCGGAAGACCTCCTTGGCCGGGCCTCGCCGCTCTGGCTCCAGCGCCAACAGCCGCTGGAACATGCGCAGGGCGGGCTCTGTGAAGCGGCGCCACTGGGACGGCAGCCCTGGCAGGCGGCCACGCTGCCAGCGCACGAACTCCTCAAAGAAGGCGTCGGCTCCTGAGGCCGCCTCCCACGGGAAGTTGCCGGTGAGCACGCAGAAAATGAGCACACCGAAGGCCCACACGTCCACGCCGGTGTCCACGGCCAGGCCGTCGGCGCGGCCCGCCTGGCACACCTCGGGCGCCGTGTACGGGATGGTGCCGCTGACCCGTTTCACGCGGCAGCCCACGCGGCGCGTCATGCCGAAGTCGGCCAGCTTCACGCGGCGGCACTCGCGGTCGAACAGCAGCACGTTCTCGGGCTTGATGTCGCGGTGCACCAGCTGCCGCCCGTGCATGAAATCCAGTGCCAGGCCCAGCTGCTGCACGCAGCGCTTCACTGTGTCCTCAGGGAGCCCCACCTGGGGCCGGGGAAGGGGGCGTGTGCTCAGGGCCAGCAGAGTGCCCGCCCCTCCCCCACCTCAGTACTCCTTCCATCCTCCCCCACCCTCTGCCAGCTGCCCGTGCTGCCACTCCTGTCCCACCTCCAGCCGGGGCCTGGCTTCTCCAGTGTCTGCGCCCCATGCCCCTAACAGCACCGGCTGCCTTCCCCCACCACCGGGGCGTCGTCAGCGGTCTGGCCCCTTTCCCCCAGTAACTGCAGTGACGGTACTGCGCACCCTCCACGGGCCAGGCGCTGTGTTAAGCGCCCTATCCTGCACTGTCTCAGCAACTCCTCACAGGGGCTCCCTATTATGCCCATTTCTCTTGCAGGAACACTGAGGCTCGGAGAGGCTTTGTCACTTGCTCAGCAGGTGGCAGAGCAGATTCAAACCTGGCGCTGGCCAGCTGCAAAGCTGGGTGCCTGGGATCCTCCTGGCCCTCTCCCTACTCCAGGGCACCTTCTCTGAGAAGACTGGTGGCTCCTCTGCCTCCCTTTTGGTGTCCCCACCCGGTCCTTTGCGGCCGCAGCGGACACAACTGTTGGACTTCATCCATCATTTTGGCTGTTTCCCTCCAGTGCTCATCCTAGTCTGGTATCTGGCTTATTGCCAACTGTCTACGTCCCCCACTAGGACCAGAGCAGGACCTTTGTCCTGCTCACTGTGAATCCCCAGTCCTCCAGTGACTCAATAAATACTGATGGATTAAACCAATGCCCTGACTTCACCCCACCTCTCACACTCTGGGGCCCTGGAAGACCATCTCCCCTGCGTCAGCCGCCACCCCAAGTACCTGAGGGGGAATGATGTCGAACAGGTCCCCGGCGGGCGCGTACTCCTGGGCGAAGACGTAGCAGTCCTCTGTCTCAAACACAACGTCGAAGACCTTGATAATGAAGGGGCTGGAGGAGAGGCTGTTGGTGATGCTCACCTCCCGCAGGAAGTTCTTCAGCTTGGTTTTGCTCTTGTTCACAAATTTCAGTGCCATTTTCGTGCCTGGCAGGGCAACAGTGGTGAAGGTCCCCTCTCCCTGCCCTTCTGCACCTGACACATACCCATGCCTGTCAGGCACAAGCACGCTGGGGGTCCCGGTGGGCACGACCCAGTGAGGGGAAAGCCCTTGGCGAAGGACATGCAGTAAGTCAGGGCTCAGCCTGGGTCTTCTGCACCCGGCCTAAAACTCTCGAGGAGAAGGGCCTGCTGCCCCCCCTCCCCGTTCTTTCTCCCTGGCATGCTATGCGCATTCGCCTCCCTCCCTCAACCACACGCTTCCTGAGTGCAGGGCCCTTTGTCTCACTCACAGCTGCCTCTCCCATGCCTGTGAGGCACAGCAGGTGCTCAACAAATGTCGTTAAATGGGTGAATGAATAAGAAGGAATTAGACACTGGGAGGCCAGGGCCTGCAAGGCACACATCCCTGACTCTGCTTGGGCAGGCACCTGTACCTACCCGGTCCACAGCTGTGTGACACGTGCCTGTGTGTCTACAGAGCGCTTATAGTCATGGGCCTTGCCTTCAGGAATTCACATTCACAGCTCACTGCTCACAATGACCCTGTGAGCTGGGCACTGAGGCTACCCTATTTTACAGAGGAGGAAACTTAGGCACAAGAGGTTAAGTGACTTGCCTAAGGCCACACAGCAAGCAAGTGGCAAAGCTCAGGTGATCCCATGTCCAGCGCTCTTCCTGTTGCCTTCAGTCAGGACAGAGCTCCCTGCCCCAGGTGTGCGCAGATGTGGGAGCTCAAGCAGACCCTGTCTCTGATTGACTGAGTGGGCACTGCTGTGAGCCTATAGCATGGGGACAACATCAAACTCCATGGTTAAGTGAGAGGCTCTGGAGCTGATGACTAGGGTCTCATCCTAGCTCAAACCCTCTGGGTGACCTTGGCCAAGTGACTGACTCCCTCCGGGTCTCAGCGTCCTCACCTGAGAAATGGAGATGGCCACACTGTTCTCACAGGGTCACCCCCCACCCTCCATGAAACACGGTGCCCTGATCTGGAGGACCCACAGCTCTGTCCATGTCCCTGGGTCAGCTATCACTGATAACGCTGGTGACTCTCCAAACACCACAACCAGACCTGACCTTGACCTTCTCCTGAGCTCCAAACGTCCTTGGTGCACCACCTTGGGTGTCCCAAAGGTAACTTGGACACTCCCAAAGCATCCAAGTCTGGGTACTATGCCCCCAGATTCCTCCTTCGTTCCATCTGTCTGGTCTCCTCCTGCCTGGGCCACCCAAGCTGCATCCTTTTCACCTGGACCACTGATTCTGCCTCCCTGCTGGCCCCCTGGCTCCTGCAGAGAGCACCCAAGAGCCCCAGCTAACTCTCTAGCCAAGCCTTAAAACCAGCCACCCTGAAGGTACTCACCTGTGCCCTTGTATGCCACCAGGTCAACCTTCCCATAGGTGCCTTTACCCAGCTCCCGGACCAGTTCGTAGTGCTTGGTGACATCACTAGCGGCCAGCGTGCGGAGGGTCAGCGCCTGCATGTCTTCAGTAAGGAGCGGCACGCCTGCGCCCAGTCCGGGGGCCGTCCCTGGCCCACAGCAGGGCAGGGAGCGGGGCGGGTCGGGCTCTGGGCAGCCCACACTCATCTTCTCCCTATTGTGAGGGGGTGTGGCATGGTGTGACATCAGGGCAGGGTCCCTTCCTCCACCTACTTTTTTCCTCCCCAGTACCCAGAATGCCTGGGGCTGAGGGCAGATGCCAGGCCCAAGATGGCCACGAGGGGGCGACAGCATCTTCGATGCACTACCCTTCCCCAGGCTGAGCCAGCGTCCCTGAGACAGTCGCTGCCCTCGGCCCAACTTGGGTTCTGCCAGCCTATTTGTCTCCTGCTCTCAAGAGTCAGGGGGATACTGACACAGAGACAAGCCAGGGACCGAGTTCACACACGTGGCCCCATCCGCGGTACTGACCGGCACCTGCTGTCGGCCCGGTGTTGTTCTGAGCTGTGGGGACACCACCCTGAACAAATGGGTAAGAATCTTGCCCAATGGGACTTACATCCTAGGAGATGGATATAAACACAGTGAGCAGATGAGTTATCTATTATGAGAAAAGGTGATACGGGCTATAGAGAAAGTAAGGCTGGGGGTGGGGAAGGTGAGGTCATAGTATCAAAAATTTCAATTAGTCTCGGAACACTTGGGCAGGATGGTGCAGATATGGCCACACACCCACAACTTTATAATCCCTCCCTGGCCACAGATGACAGCGCCGCCCCGCTCAGGTACACAGAGCCACGCTGCGGAGCGCCTGTCCCACAGAGCCACTCCTCCCTCACCCTCCACACTCAAGGCCTGACTGACTCCTTCAGAGTCCACACAAGCTGGATGCACCCCCCCCCAGGAGGTACTGAGTTAGTGTACAGATGGTGCTGGGGGTGGTGGGGGTGCAGAGCTGCAGTGGGGAGAGCCCAGGCCCTGGTGACAGTGAATGCCTTTCTGCCTGCATTTCTGGTCTAATGGGGAGAGGGTCAGACCGGGGACCGGAGCCCCTAGGAGTCGGTGTGTGTGTGTGCACACGTGTGCCTGTATGCACGCTAGGGGGAGAGGCCAGCACTGGATCCTCTAGAAGCTGAGCCCTGGATCCTGGCACTCGGGTGCCTCCTCTGCTCACCTCACTCTCCTCCACCTCCCGTCCCAGGTGTATCACCGAGAGTCTCAGCAATCACCCCTTATAAGACCTCCCCATGGCCAAGAGAAAGCACAGAGTTGGAGCCAAACAACTTGGATTTGAATCCCAGTTCTGTCACTTTAGCTGGTTGGCCTTGGGCAAGTTACTTCATCTCTCTGTGCCTCTGTTTCCCATCTGTAAGAAGGATATGAACACCTTCTCCCTCTGGGCTGCTGTGAGGCCTGCCCCAGAGTGTGTGCTTCCCGTGTTGGGTGTGCGTGTGTTCTCACCGCTCAGATCTACATTCTCTTTGGCTGAGCATGGCCGGAGGCTGGAGAAGGGGTGAGTTCCCTGTGAGGCCAGCATCTTCACCCCGACCCAGCTGCTCCCCTTCCAGACCCAAACCCTCCCCTCCTCCTCTGCTTTCCCCTTCCCTCTCTGCACGACCCAGCCTCCCACTTCACAGGGAGAGGAGGAACATCAGGAGGGAACTTCCTGGCCTCCCACCTAGCCCCAAACGGAGGAGCTCCATCTGTATGTTTTCCCAGCTGGCTGGGGAGCGCAGAGCCCTCCTCCCCGCCTCAGCTTTGGCTCCCACCCCTTCTGCTTCCTCAGGATCCTTCTCCCCCACTCAGCCCCCTCCCCTCCATTCATGAATAAGCCTGTTCTGATAGAAGCTTCCCCTGCCTACTGCTTTTCCTCTCCTAGTTTGTTCAGCCTGAACATACGCCAGAAGTCCATCAGAAACGCCACACGAATGCCCCCAGAGCATCTGTAGCCCATTTCACAGACCTCAGAAGGAGGGATGGTGGCAGGCCCATGGAGACCCAGTCCTGTGTCCCCTCCCTCTACCACTGTCATTGTGCTCAAGCCAACTCTGCCACGGCACCGTCACCAAGTCTCTGCAGTCCCAGCTCCAGGCTGGATAGCACTGGGCCCTTCTGGCTGCAGCCAGCAACTGGGCTCGAGTGGGGGTATCTCCCCACCATAGTCTTCCCTGGTTTCAGGGCTGGAAGGGGTCAGCCCTCCCAAGTCCTGGCAAACATCCACCCACTGCCTGGGCGGAGAGGATCCCCAGTGCGAACCGAGGCGATGGCTTTGATGCAGCAGGGAACATTAAGGCTATGTCTGTGCCAGCATCTGCGAGCCTGCTGTGGAGTCTGGGGCTCTCTCCAGGGGTGCTGATGAGCATGCGGCCTCTTTGCCTTTGCCCACCTGGGAGAGACCCTGGGCGACTCTGCTGACCTACTTCTCCTGGTGTGTGGACCCCCCAGGGCTGTGAGGTGGGTAGCCCACGGGTGTGCAGGCATGTGCACACCCGTGTGAAATGCTCCCACTTTGGGCTTTGGCTCTGCCAGGTCACTTTGGGCAGTTTCCACATTTCTTGGGCGCTTGACTGGCAGCTGCAGGTTGCTAGAAGGAAGCCCTTTCCTTCCTCCCCCAGGAACTCTTGGTGCCTGGCTCCTCCCTGCTGCTTTGGCCTCAGAGCTGCCCTGGATAGGCACCAGGCTGTCAGGGGCACAGCCACAGAGGGGTGGGTTTTGGCCCCAACATGCGCCCCCTCACCCCAGGCCCAGCCCATGCTCTGACCACTGCCCTGCCTCTCTGTAGCTTTAATGCCCCTCTACAGTCTCCTCCACTATTCCTGCTGCCTGCCGTCACCCGCCCCACCCCACACCCCAGCTTTTCGGGCTCAATGTCCTCAGATCCCACTCCTTCAAGAAGCTTTCCCGGCTGCCCCAGGTGCCAATTCCTGTCTGCTCGGGCCCCAGGATTCAGACAGAGTCCATCTCTCACAGGGTCCCTGTTGGGTATTTGGGGTGGTCTCAGCTGTTCCCTGCCTGTCCCCATCAATAGGCCACAAGCGTCCCAGGGACTGGGGCTACATCAGATTCAACTCTTTCTATCATTGCCTCGGTCCCTAGGATCCAATTTTGGGGGTTGTTCCTATTGCCCCCTACCCCCTTCCTCACTTCCCTCTCCCCTGGGTCTGTTCTCTGCAAGGTGTCAGCGGGAGACAAGGAATGAACCCACACACCGTCCCTGCTACTGCGCCATGCCCCCAGGTACACGCTGCCTCTGACCCAGTTCCTACGCATGTGACTTAAGAGGCGCAGTGGGGAGCGACGGAGACTGCACAGGCCTTGGGGCTCAGCAGGCTTGGCCTTGATCCTAGCATGCACCACTTTTTAGCTGGGTGACCTTGAGCAAGTCACATCACTCCTCTGGGCCGTAGCTGCCACATCTGTGTGATGAAGGAAATAATAATAGTGACAATAGCAGCAGCAACTACCACTTAAACTGCACTTGGGTGCCGGGCCGTTCTTAGGATGAACTCACCGCGCCCTCATGACGCCGTGGGGTGGGTGTCGTTCCTGCCCCCACTTTAGGGGTGAGGAGAACGAGGCACAGAGACCGAACAACTTGACCAAAGTCATGCCGCTGGTGCAGGGGCGGTTCCAGAGGCAGAACATTGGAACCTCTCCAGACCCCTCCGTGTCCGGGAAACGGAGGCCTGCAGGGGGCACAGCCTCGGCCAAGGCAGGGCCTGCGCTCGGCCGGCTCCTGCTGAGGGGTGATGGGTGCCAGGCACCTGTCCAGGTGCTTTGCACAGATGACCTCAACCCTCACAACAGTCCACGCAGAAGGACCAGCTCCTTTCTCCAGGCGGGGACTCGAGGTCAGAGGGAGCGAAACACGTCTACCTTACCGAGTGGTTGAAGGCATTTGTCTGGCATCAGTGGGGAGCTCGACGTGACGGTGTTTCACGCGTCTCTGTCACTGCCTGTGCTCTAAGAAGCAGCTGTGGATGCTCCAGCACCGGGCAGTGGGGCTCCTGGCCGACCCAGGGTGGTTGGCTTGGCATCTATCTGCACTCAAGCTGACTCTGCTGCCCCCGGGGCACCCCGCGTGACTTGCACCTCAGGTGTATGCCCTCACTGGCGCCCATGGAGGCCCTCAGTTTCCCATCTGTGTTGCTGAAGGCGGGAGGGGGTCACCCACTCTTCACGGCTCTGACCACAGAAGCCCTGGCCCTGTGGGCTGGGCCCTCCTGCACAAGCTGGGAGGGCCACAGAAGTGGGGGTAGGGCTTCCCAGGCCAGAAGCAAGACCGAACCACCACCCACCACTTCCTACTGGCAGGTGGCTCAAGCTGGGTGCCTTATGAAAACTACACCGAATACATACCCCAGCTCAGGCCCACCTTGGACCCCTGCCGGCCACACGCACACAGTGGCAGCTTGGCAGCACTTCCCTGAGTCCTCACAAGAATCCTGACAGGCGAGGGCAACACACTTCGTATTTCTTCAAAACAGCTTGAGGTATAACTTACATACCACGGGATTCTCCCAAAGTGAGTGTACGATTCAATGATTTTAGTCAATGTAGATGCTGTGCAGCCGTGGCCACAGTGGAGTGATGCTTTCTATTTATGGAGCAAGAACAGAGCCCGAGAGTTGAGGGTTTACTGTGGCTATGGTGAAATGGCCGACTGCCCCCCAAACCCTGTCTGGTCTACATACCATGGAGCTGGAGGACGGCCGTCCGCTCCACACTTCTCGCCCCCCTTGCGCCCAGGCGTGGCCCCGTGGCTGGTTTCCCCCAATGGGATGAGAACAGAAACGATGTGTCACAGCTAGACTGGGGCTGTTAAGAACGGGTAGAGTTTCTCTATGTCCTCTCCTGTACGCTGACTTGACGCAGAGAACTCCCAGACCCTGAAAGATGGCAGAGCTACAAGACAGGAGGAGCCTGTGTCCCTGGACGTGGGAGGAATATCCACTCTACATTTTATCTGTGCCAGAGTAAACTTCTATTGTGTTAGGCTGCTGAGGTATAGAGGCTTACTTGTAATAGAGGCTAGCATTACCTTAATTCAAGAGTTATGTAGCAAGTAAGCAAAAGAGTAAGATTTAAACCTCAGTGTGTCCGACTGCCTGGAATGTGGCTAGAGAAGGTAATCCGGATGCCGGTAACTCTGGCAACCAAGTGACAAGAATCCACTTACAGGAGTAGGTGGAGGGTGACCAGCCTGTACACAGAAGGGCCCGTCCTTATCCTGTCTGTGGGGGAATACTACTGACCAGTATTTACGGAGCATTTACTGTATGTCAACTGCTGTGCTAACACTGTGGATTAAATCATTTAACAATCACAAGCCTAGGAGGTAGGCACTAGCTCCCATTATTATCCCCATTTTACAGAAAGGGATATTGAGGCACAGATGGGCTAAGTCACTTGCCAAGAGCTAATAATTAGCACAGCTGGGATTTGAACTCAGGCCATTAGGCTTCAGATCCCATGCACTGTGTCCTTTGAGGCTCCCGAAGGCAGACCCAGGCAGATAGCCCTTAAAATGAGACAGCGCCCATGGCTGCAGCAGGGAGGAAGTCGGGGTGCAGACAGGCAGACAGTGGGTGCCCCACCAGCCGAGAATCAGCGGGGGGCACAGTTGGACTAAGCGATGTTGGTCAGACCTTTCTGGCTCTCACTCTGGGTTCCCAGGCTCTCTGTCCCCATGTTACCCCTCAGCGCGAGCAAGCCCGAAAGGGCACCCTTGACAAAGCCTTCCCTTGGGAAGGTGCCATTGAACGGATGATTGTTCTTGGGTGGGTCACCTGTGTGCATTGACATTATTATAAAAATAAGTCCCTGTGAAAACCAGCTACCAGGTGGAATTTCAGGTGGAGAGTGGGGACAGGGAGCCCCTCTCTCACCTGCTTCACTTTGCTTCTCTGTAAAGCCGGGGGCTGAAGCTTCGTTCCTTTAGCCTGCATGGCTGAATCAGCTCCCCAGAACCCCACATTCTCCCCTCGCCTGCCTCCAGGTTCCTCCCCTCCAACCCCCTCTCCTACACATGCGATCAGATAAATTTTCGGAAGAGCAGACTGGACTTGATTCTTGCCTAGCTCACACACTTTCAGTGGTTTCTTGACGGGGACCGTGACGTTTTTCCCTGCTCATCACTGATCTCCCTTTCTTTAGGGAATGGTCTCTTTCAGCCCGTGTGTTCAGTAGGGTCGTCTCCAGGGGCAGGCCTGCTCCCAGCCTGGCCAACCAGTGGACCCACCCCATCCCTCAGGTGGCTGTGGCTCTGAACATCTAGATCAGGCATGCCTAAAGCCAATTACACTCCTGAACGTTTGTCTCACGAATCAAAACGTTTCCCTTTCCGGGTAGGCCAGTTTGCGTTCAGTGCACGTAACCTGCAACCTGAAGACTGCCGCGGAGAGCATCTACCGGAGCCTGTGCTGGGTGCGGACAGGGGCGAGCAGGCCGGAGTGATGTATCAGATGCAGGGTATAACCTCACAAACCAGGAAGGCAATGGTCAGTGCTCCAACATTTCCAAGGAGGGCACTGGCAGTGGGGGTCAGGGTGGCCTCCTGGAGGAGGTGACAGCTGAATGAGCTTTGGAGCAGACTGACAATTCAGCAAGAAACGCAAGAGCTCCTTGAAAGTAAGCCCTATGCCTTAATCATCCTGCTATTTCAAACGCTTAGGGCGTGACAAATGCCGGGTGAATAATTCTTTAAGTGTGAGGGAAGTTGTAACTTTTTATATCTTGGCTTTCCTGTACGTGATCCTACAGGCACATACTTGTTTTCCCAGGGGTCTTCATCAGGCATCATTAGCCCCATTTTACAGATGTGGAGGCTGGTGGCCAGAAGGGAACAGTGATTTGCTCAAAATCACACAGAAAGCTAGTGGAAGGACTGGGCTGGAGGCCCGGGCATCCGCAGGACAAGGTGCTGCTTCCCCCCAACAGCGCCAGCCCCCGCACAGCGGAGATGGGGCGGCTGCACGGGCACCGGCCACTGAGAACAGGGGCTGGAGGCGCTGTGATGAGGGTAGCGCTGCAGAGGAGAGGCATAAAAACAGCCAGTGCTTAGGGAGGCCTGCCATGGGCCACATAACTGCTTCACATAAACTAACCCATGTACTCCCGCAACATCCTGGCACAGGGGCTGTTATCCTAACTTGTCGAAGAGGAAAACTGAGGCACAAGATCGAGATTATCAGTAACAGAGCCAGGATTCAAATCCAGGCATTATCACTCCAGTGTCCAAAAGCTTAACCACTATGCTTTACTGTCTCTAAAATAAGAGTAAAAAGTACCCCCCATTTTCTCAATGTGCCGATGCTTCACACGGCTGCTGCCATTCCATCTTCACAGCAACCCCATTTCACAGATAAGAACACTGAAGCCCAGAGGGTTTGAGCAACTTGCTCAAAGCCACACTCAGCCAGTGAGGGGCAGAGCCAGGGATTGCCTGCTCTCTCTCCTTCTCTTCTCTTGGTCTCTGGTTTGCAACCCAGGCCTCCCTCTAGTCCCAGCGTCTTCAGCACCACAGGCGTGGACAGCACCCATGCAGGCCCAGCACCAAGTGCAAGGCCGGGGAGGCTTAAGGCGGCTGGGCAGCCTGGATGGAGGAACTGCTGCCGAATCTTAACCCAGACCCCCAGGGCTGGAAAGGTCCGGCACTACCCAAGTGTCTATCAGCCAGGCTTTGGTCAAATAAATGGCAATATATCCACAGGCATCTTTCCAGTGGCCCCTGAACCCACTTGAGCCAGAAGGGACTTTGGAGATCGGGTGGCCCAGCTCCTACATTTCCCAGGTGAGGAGACTGGGTACAGCTGGGACTTCTCCAAGACTGAGCTGCAGAAACTGAGAACAACTTCTTCCCACTGCCCTCCCTACCGGGGTCCTTTGCAGCTGCGCTTGGATTCTGGCTGTGGCTGCTGCCTCAGCCTCCCCTCCCAGCTGGCACATGCTGTGCCTTCCCTGAGGCACATCCTCCAGGGTTAATAGCCTGGGATGCTGTCCACATGCAGCGGGTGTCCAGAGCTGGAGCAGGCTCTCCAGCCTCTTTTGGCCTTCCTCCCCAGCCAGGCCCTGTGGGCAGGTGGGAGCCCTGGGCCCCACCCCTCCCAGCCTAGCTGTGGGGGGTCCTGTGGGGGTAGAAGGAGGCATGCGCCTTGTTGCCTGGGTGAGGTGGGCAGCCCAGCACTCGGGGGCATCAACAGGAGAGGAGGGCAGAGAGCACGGTGGTCACCCACCTCCGGCTGCTGGGCCAGGGGTCTTGGCTGGGTGCCCACCAGTGGACAGGTGGTGGCCACTGGAGGAGTGGCTGGGTGAGCAGAGGCTTCCTGAATAGATGAGCCCTTCCCTAGCCATAGCCTCACCCTTCCCCCCTTCTCTGAGCCCCTGCAGAGGGATGGAACGGGGATGTAGTCCAGCTTAGGAGCCCGGAGCCCAGACGCAGGCATTCCTGGGCAGAACCAGGTCACCAGCATTTCTTACCGCGAGGCTGGTGGTGAGTTTCTTACTCTCTCCGTGCCTCCGTTTTCTTGTCAGTAGAATAGGGATAATGACGGTGCTGATTAGAGTGTTAACAACAGCCAATGTTTGCGAAACACTCCAAATACAAGTACTTTATATATGCTCGTATTGACTCATTTAACCCTCACAACCACCTTATTCCCATTACACATATGCCTTACAGCTCAGGAAACGCAGACCCAGAGGAGGGAGGGTTACATGACGTGTCCAGCGTCATGCAGCTAGTGTAGCTTAGGGGTAACTGGCTCTAGAACATTCGAGAAGAGTTTGTCGAGCACCTACGATGTGCGTGGCACTGTTCTCGGATCCGGAGCACATTCACGAGCCACACAAACAGCCCTGCTCTCAAGGAACTCACACTCCAGTCTGGAGGCAGAGAGCAATACGGGCAAGCAAGACGCATCGGACGGTGAGAAGTCCTGCAGCAAAAAACAGAGCAGGGAGGAGTGAGGAAATGCCCCGTCTGGGGAACAAATTGTAGGTGGGAGTCAGGAAAGGCCCTAAGGAGAAGGCTGCGCGCACGCAGGTGTTGTGATGAAGAGCTTTCCCAGCAGAGGCATGGGGACTGTGCCTGGGGTGCCTGGGGAGCAGTGAGGAGGCCAGCGCGGTCGCAGAGTGGTGGCTGGCGTTAGGGCAGGAGATGAGGGTAGCAGTAACAAGGGCCTGGGAGGCCACAGCGAGGACCCGCCTCCCACTCTCAGAGAGCTGCACTCCAAACTCTGGCCTTGAGCGAACCCTTCCTTAAGCCAATCTGTGTGTCAGGCCCTGGAGAGACAGCGAGACGCCAACCCAGCTCAGGGACTCAGAGGCCAGCCTCCTGCCCCACCTCTGCAGCACTCGCCACTGTCCTTGCAGTGAGGCTGAGGGAAGAGGAGGCAAGGGAAGCCTTGGAGGCTTTTGAGAGCCCCAGGGTGCAGATTCCTCCACGCAGCAGCTCTCACCTGCCATGGCCCCACATGAGCAGAGGCGTGGGGGCAGGGCAGCTGATCAACAGATATGTCCAGGACTGTGGCTCGAGCCCAGGTTAGGGCCTGCTGGGTCTTCCTGGCCACTCTTGCGCTGGCAACTGAGTGACTGAGGGAAAAGCGGGCAGAATCTTCCTAAATCCTAGATATGGAAGTTGAGTAAAGACCTCCATTTTTTTTTAAGCAATAATAGTGTGCTAACATTCCCTTTCTGCTCGGGGCTTTTGAGAACTAGTATTAAGAGCAAACCCTTAGTGGGTACTGAGTGCCACGCACAGCACTTCCACACATTCATGCAGCAAATCTTCGCTGTGGCCCTACAAGGCAGGCACCGTACTGCCCACCTGTTTTGGAGATGAAGGGTCCAAGAGTCAGGGAGGTTAAGCACTGGCGCGAGGTCACACAGCAGGATCTAGAGGTTGTACTTTTTACCACTAAATCACGTTAACTGTGAGCCTCGCTGCTCCTCCTGGAGACACATGGGTCAGGGCTGGCAGGCATTGGAGGATCTCCTTGCTATGGTGGGGGTGCCCGACAGACTGGGGGAACTGCCCTGGGGCAGGGATTTCTGCAGCCTCCCTGTGTCTCAATCAGGAGGAGGATGAGGTGGCACTGTCCTGTGCAGCCGGACCCCTGCCCCTCGGCCATCCCAACACCCAGAGAGAGTTAGGACATCCTCTGCCTCGCCCATGACTGGCTAAAGCCACAGGGAGGAGAGCTGGTGTAGTGGGAAGTCACAGTGACTTCCTCTGGCCAGACCAACTCATTTGCATATCCCAGCAGGTTTTCGCAGCAGTAATAACAAACATTTAAATGGCGGGCCCTGGCAGGGTCGCTCAGTTGGTTACAGCATCATCCCCACATGCCAAGGTTGTAGGTTTGATCCCAGGTCAGGACACATATAAGAACCAACCAATGAATGCACACATAAGTGGAACAACAACTTGATGTTTCTTCTCTCTCTAAAAATCAATTCAAAAAGAATAGCCCTGTACGGGGTTCTTTAATCCTCCCCACAACCCTAGGAAGTAGGAGCAGTTATTATTATCCCCATTCCACATCAGAGGAGACGGAGGACAGCTCAGGAGACAGAGGAGGCTCAGAGGACAACTGCCTTGTCCAAGGTCACGAGGCCAGTGAACCGTAGAGGCAGGGATCAGACCCAGGTAGTTTGCAGCCAGCTTCATGCAAACCACTGGGGGCTCACAGAACTGGGCTCAAATCCCCGCTCTGGGTTAATGCTGTTCTCAGCGACAAATGAGAAAGCAACGGCCAGTGCCCAGCATGGAGTACTCGACACTGGAAACATGCTCCCCTGCTTCCTTCCAACCCGAATACCACTCGGCTCCCAGAGTAGGGCCGACCTGGGTGTCTGGACCTGTTCTCTCACCAGGCTGTGGCCAGGTTCTTGTGGGGTTTGGGGAGAGTAGGTGGATAGGATGGGGGAGGGGCTTTAACTGGCCCCTCTAGGCCTAACTGCCACCAAGGAAGTAGGGGAGGGAAGAAGGGAGGGAGTAGTTTGGGGAAGACTCTGAGGCTATTGGAGATGCTGGTCCAGGCTCTGGCCTGAGGCCCATCTGCCTAGGGCAGAAAGCCTGGGGACAGAAGCGGGGCAGGCAGAGCACCTAGTCAGCAGAACTGGGAAGGAAGAGGGTCTCAACTACAGAACTAGGGCCAGGCCACCCGAGATCCTACCCTTAGGCAGAGCCACGGGCCAAGGTACTGGAAGAGCCCTCCTAAACTCTCAGGCTTGAACCCCACCCCACCTGGAGTAAGGGACTCACTCCATGCTCTTCAGCACCACACAGCACTGCCTCTCAAACTCCTGCTTCCCCGAACTGGGGATAGCACCAAAAGCCCTGTGGCCGCCCCAGACAGGTGATAGGAAAGTCAAGGTGGTTACCAAGGCCTAGTCTCTCACTTGCCAATGCACCTTTAAATAAGAATCAATAGCTACTGAGCACTTTTCATATGCTGGACCAGGTCCTAGGCCATTTTTATGCTTTAACTCATTCCCCCTGATGACCCTGAGGTAGGTATTACCTTTGTTTTCCACATCAGTAAACTGGAGCCTCGAGAGGTTAAGTGAGTTGCCCAAGGTCACAGAGCAGCTAAGCAGGATTCGAACCCAGGCGGCAGGGTCCAGAGCCTGTGCTCTCAATTATGGTGCTCTGATGCCCCCCCAACCTCGGGCTGCTGTAGACCTTCATCCAAGAAGATGGCACACTCCCTGGAGGGCCATGCCGAGTGCCTGGTGCCCAGGGCTGGCCCCTGGCCCAGGTACTTGGCAACACCCATTGGTTTCATTAATGTTTAGGGAATGTGGACATTTTTGACGGCTTCTGAATCGAGGCCCCCACCTCTCTTGCCTGACCCAAACTAGAGCAGCTTTGTTTCAAGTCCTAGAAAGTTAAAACAAAGAGGAAGCTTATAGCTTCCAATTCCTCTCTGACACATGGGCAAATGGAGGCCGAGAGTCAGAGTCTTCAGCAAGACCTGGGCCTAGGACCTTGACCTTTTGCTTCTGGCCACGTGAGACAGTTAAAGCAGGTTTTTGGCAGCTGAACTCTCCTAGCGTAGGGGAGGAAGCACAAGGTGGGGCCAAGACTGGAAGTGGGAGGAATCCAGGCTCACCTCACCACAGCCTCAAGACCCCAGAGGGGTGCTGTGTTGTGCATGTTCTAACTTGGCCGCGGGAGGGGGGCAGGAATGCCCGCCTGGGCCAGACACACACAGACTACAGTCACTCAAGGAGCAAACACTTTCTGGCCTCCACCCCAGGCCTGAAGAGCCAGCTTTCTGCAAGAGGGACCAGCAGGTCATGTTAATAAGTGAACAGGCCAAGTGGGGCCTGGGGCAGGCTGGAGGGCAGTGCTGTCTCAAGGTCATCACTGTCACTCTCTGGCTCTTGCCTCGGCTTGCCATTTCATCTGCTTTTTCAATAGGATCCAAATATCAATATTTGTATGTGAGATTGTATGTTTTTTAGCATTGGCAACAAATAGGAGAAAAACACTGTTTGGATCGTCAAAATGTGCCTGGAAGCTGTATTTTACACGTGTTGTATATTATGCCGGGTGCTGGTTAGACATAGCCGATGCACGGGGACGAGACAGATCTGGTCCCATGTCTGGGAGCTCGAGGTCTGGATGTGGAGACAAACTCTCACAACACATGTAGACACATGCTACTGTCTCCAAGCCACCAACCCATCAACCAGTTCAACCCGGCTCTCCACTCTGTGCCAGCCCAGGTCAGATCAAAATGAAGGTGGAGGCAGAGAGCTGCTCCTGTGCCATCCAACAGTGGAGCTTTTCAGGTCAGGGAACAGCACACGGTGGAAGGAGGGAGGGAGGGAGGCAGGGAGGCAGGAAGTTAGGGGGCATGGAGATGAGCCAGAGGTGAAGTAGAGGATGACGAGTGAGCAGTGGGAGATGACACTTGGAGGCAGTTTAGGGCCACACTGCAAAGGGCTCTGACTGCAGTTTAGTCTGGACTCAATGGGAGCCACTGCAGGTTAGTGAGAAGGGGAGACCTTCCTTCCTGTCTCCTTCTGGCCTCTTGATGGTTTTCCCTAGTCACAGTGACTCAAATCTCTGCTCTTTAGCTCACTCCACTCCCTTGCCTATGGGTCGTATGACAAGGCCTTCGGCTCCTGGGAATCCATTGTGGGAGATGAACTCCTTCAGAGAGGGAGAAGACGCACCTGGTTGCTTCTTAAGGCCCAACTGTGATCTACATCCACCCCTCCGGCTGGCTACACAGTGGCTCACTCTCTGGGAGATGCCACAAGCCTGCCCAAGATCACCTAGCCTTCAGGGCAGCTGACTCCCCCACAGCCCACGCTGAGGGGGATTGCCTCGACTCTCTTTGAATTTGCAGGAGGGGCTGCCAGAGATCTGGCCAGAAGCATCTCCAACCTTTTCTCCTGCTGATTACATCCTCTCCCATGGGTCAATCCTAGCAGCAGGTGGGGTGGGGGCACTTGGTATAGAAAAGGGGAAAGAACTGGCCACACAGACTCAGGGACCCACACAGTCTGCAGCAGGATGGGGATCAGTGGCTTCAGGTGTAGGGTCAGAGATGGTCACCTGGGCCTGACTAGGCCCCCCTCCAACCAAGCGTGGCCTGGGCAAACTGAGAACAGCCCGGGGATCTGATAAACAGTGAAGATCAGGAGAGGAGATTGGGATGAAGTGAGAAAACGGACCTTGACTCCAGTGCCTGGTACATCACAGACCCTAGCTAAAGTTTGTTCAATGAATAAACGAACAAAGAAACTCCTGGTGGGGCTACCTGCACCCTGCCTTCTTCAGCCCTGCTGCCGGACTGCAGAGGGCTGAGGAGAGACTGGCGGAGACCCCAGCAGCCCGAACTGCGTTTCCTCGGCACCGTTCAGCCCCTTCTCAGGGTCACAGACCCAGAATTCCAGGACACAGCATCCCCAGGTCTCTCATCTAAACTGCGGGGTCTGGGATTCAGGGCCTCGCTGTCACTGAGGGCCAGGTTGAGGCACTGCCTTGCATATGTCCTGGAAAGTTAGAGTGATAACCTAGAATGGTCCTTTGGTGGTCCAGGACACGCTGACCCAATCTGAGGTGTGGGCCTCGGTGTTTCGGAGGTAAGGAAAAGAAGGGAAGGCCTTGGGTTTGCTGCCCCTTGGAGCACCTGGGGACGGAAAAGTGCCTGACCTGAAATGGCTTCTTCATCCCCACTGCCTTCCCTCCCCAGCAACCAGTGGCTCACTTTGGGAAGGGCCTGCCTCCTCCCTGTGCCACAGGGAGCGCTAAGTGTCCTAGGTAAAGACTCCCACTGTGGCCTGGGTGGGGGGCAGTGGAGTCCCAGAGAAAATCAGGGATTCCCACCACTCTCTCAAACACCCATTCCCTGCCCTCTCACAGACAAAGACACACACCCAAAGCCTCAGCCATCACCCTAGGGCTACACACTATGGGTCCCCTCACCTGTGGACACCCCCAAGTCTTCTCCCAGGATGGATTTCACTTGAGAACTCAGCCTGGGCTCCGGGGGAGGGGTACATATACTCCAAAGACCAAGGATCCGACAGCTCCAGGCTCGCAGTTTTGGGGGGGGGCCTCTACCGTCTTCTCCCCTCTCCGTGGCTCAAGGCACTCTGCCACCACTCCCCGTTGGGGCCTGGGCCCCAAACCCCAAGGCTAGGGTGTGGGGTGGGGGAAGGGAGGAGGGGGCGGCTCCTCCCAGCGAGACACAAAGAGACGTCCTTCAGCCTCGGATCCATGGCGACGCTGGGGATGGGGGCAGTGTGCACCCAATACTTCCTTCCCCACCTGCAGGTCTAGGGGCCTCGGTGGCCACTCACCTGCTGCTCCTCACCTGGGCCCGGCTTACCTGGGCTGGGGCCGCGGGGACGCCGCGGCAGGGGGCCTGGGCGCCGTCTCGGTTTTCGTCAGCCCTGCCCGAGGGGCTCAGGGCGCCACAACCATGGGCTGGGATGCGAAGGGCGCCGTGAGGGACTTAGTCGCCCGGGTCCTGGATCTTTGCGTGTGTGTGTTGGGGGGGGGGGGCGGAGAGCGATGCCCCGAGGCCTCTTGCTGGTGAGGGATAGCTCTTGCTGTCCTCGGGTCCCCAGATTTGGGGTTTCTGTGTGCCGGAATTGGGATGGGGGGTCTAGGACTCTGATCTAGGGGCGTTCTGAGCTGGGTCTTCGTGTCTTGAGGTGTGGAGTTGTATTGACCAGAATCTTGAGAGGGGGTGCCGCAATCCCGGAGAGGAGGGTCACTGTGTTCTAGGTCTTGGGGGTCGCCCGGATTGAAGAGGGGGAGTCTTCTCAATACCGAGCAAGTCTTCGCCTTCGCTGGCTGGTAAGTCGTTCTGTGTTGGATCTGGAGGCTCCCCCCACCCCGCTCTCCTGGGGTTGTCTGGGTTCTGGATGTGGTGGGGGGATCCCCACGCTCCCTGGCTGCGGGGGTTTGCTGAGTCCCGGCCACCCGCAAAGGGGCTGGGAGGAAGCCCCTCAACCGCTGGGGGGCTCCGTCGCCGCCGCTACGAGCAACCCGGCCCTGCGGTCCCGGACCCCGGCCTGGCCCGGGCTCTGGCTGCGGCTCCGGCTCGCGCTCCGCCTGGTGCTCCGGCCCGGGTCCCGGCGCCCGCCCGGGCTGCGCTCCATCGCGGCATCGCGGCTCCACCCTCCAACCCGCGCGCACCTGCCTGCTTGGCCGCGGGCTCCACCCTCCGGGTTGCGCGCCGCCGCCCGCCCCTTTGTCCGCCCCGCTTGGCGCGCGCCCTTGCGCACGCGCACTAGCCCAGGCGCGCGCTCTCCCTCCCGCCGCGCCGTCCCGCCGCGCGCCGCGGAGCGTAGTTTTTCCCCCGCGGAGAGGGAGCGGCGCGCGGCGCCCCAACCCCACTTTCCGGCTTCGCTGGGTCCTAGCGCCGACGAGCTTCCTTTTTATCCTCCTTCCGCCCCCAGTCTTTCTAGGTCAGAGCCCACGAGGGGGCGAGAACGAGGTTAGAGAGGACTCGGGGGAGTCTGAGAGGGTCACCTGGTCCATCCTCCTGGCCCCTGCGGCATCAGACTGCCCCAGACTGTCCCAGTCTATTCTTGTGGGGTGGAGCCTGTGTCTGTTTCAAGGAGGGAAACATCCAAACTCTTCAATAGGATACGCATTCATTTACCCATCTGTCAGTCATCCATTCATCCATGCATTCATCCATCCATCCTATTTTGAGCAAGACCACAGAGAACAGCCTACCCGGAGAAGAGGCCATAAACTGGCGCCTTGGGGGGCATGGACAGCCCGAGTTGTGCTCTTGACCTCGGTTGTAAACGGCAGTGACTAGTCATGGAATGCACAGTGCTCACCAGATAAAAGGGAGGAAAGGGGATTCCAGGCAGAGGGAGCAGCATGTACAAAGACACCACTCAGGAGTGAGGAGCATTGTGGGTTTGGTAACTGAAAATTGGTGGCTGGGAAGGAAGTCAGGTGGATCAGGATGGAGATGAGATAGGACAGCTCATCCCCCCAGGCCCCATTCTGTCTCTTTCTTAGCCTCATCCATGTAGCCCTGGCCACACTATCTCCCTAAAAAGAAAGTCCCTAACACACCCTGCACCTTCCCTATTTCTTCCAACTATTTGTTCAGACTCCCCCCGCCCTCGCCCCCAGCATACTGTTCCCAACCACAGTGACCGTTTCTAGTAGTTCTAGAGCCGGGCGTTGCACACTCGAGTGCCTATAGTTCACGTAAATTACTGATGGGGCCCAGGTGTAGGTGATGGGGAGTGGTGGAGATGAAGCAAACTGGGGCATCGTGGGCCATTTGTGGACATACGAATTTTCAACAGAAGCAGGGAATCCATATTCTAACAAAACATCCTGTACACTTAAATGATGGAAACAAATTCCCCAAATTCAGAAATACTGAATGGGCCAAATGAAACATTCTTTGGGGCCAAATCTGGCCCATGGGCCATCAGTATGAAACCTCTGCTGGTGAGAACATTGCCTTAGTTCCTAACTTGTCTCCCTCCTGCCTCTACCTAGACTTTTCTTCTTTCCCTAGAATCCAATTCCTATGTGCCCATCAACTCTGTAAAATACAAAGTGGATCGGGTTGCTCCTCTGTGTAAAATTGCCAATTATTCCAAGTTACCTCTAGGGTAAAAATTTCACCTCCTTATCCTGGTGCTCAAACCCCTTAGCCTGTGAGGTTCCTCATTGAGGCTGCCTCTTCTCCATCCAGCCTTGGCCCCAGCCAGTGTTCCCAGGACATCTGCTTTCTCATACCTCTGTGCCTCATTTACTTTGCTTCCTGTCTACAACATCGTTCCTCTCTTCTTTGTTCCTCAAACAAATTATCCTCCAAGATACCTCCTCTACATCTCCCTTTCCTCTCTCACCCCTCCCTATCCCACCAATGTTCCCAAGTTTCAAATTTCACCCTGACTTTGCTCTAATCCTCTTCAGATAAGGCCCTATTGCCCCAAACAAGCTAATGGAGCAGTATGAGTTATTGAACCAGCAATAGAGGGAGGCTAGAGAGAGAGGGAAGAGGGAAGAGAATGTTTTTTGGGGCCTAACAACTGAATCCCAGAATATTAGAATTCAGAGAGCAATTTCCTCTTTTTACGAGAGGAAACTGAAGCCTAGGGAGGGGTAGAGGTAGAATCGGCCTTGAAATGCTCCCAGCCGTGGTTATCCAAGGTAACATGGTTCAAGGCCACCTTCTGCAGACATCTTCCCAGATTCCTCAAGAGGGGATTTGATTACCACCAATATTATTAGTAAAGGTTCGCCAGAATGCATGTGGTAATCAAGTCCACCCTCCCTGAGCTCTGCAGGGTGGGAAGTCCTGGTACCCAAAGGGGACACACTCTTACTAGGGGCACAGCAAGAGTCCCATTAAAATTTAAGCTAGGGCTGCTGCCAGGACACTTTGGGCTCCGTGTGTTCTGGGAGGAGCAGGCACGCAAAGTAGCTCAGAGTCACTGTTCTGGCAGTAGTAATTGGCCTTCATTTGCTAGAAGTTACTAGATCCTCAGTAACTGACCCTAAGTTACTGAAGTTACTACAAATACCTTGATCGGTTACTAGAAGAAGGCAGGGATGCTTTTATAAAGTGGGAGCAGGGAGAAATACTGGAATGTGGAGCCCAGCGATCCACTGGAGTGATCCACTGGTTAGGATAACCAAGGGTTTACACCCCTCGGGACAGAAGGGTTGGGTCACACCACTAGGTGACCCATCAAGACCTGTCTAGGTAACAGTTGAGAGTGTGCATGATTAAGAATGGATAGTGGAACGAGGAAAGGATGGCTACCAGTTATGGCCCCAAGGTCAAGTGCAGCAAGGAGAGGGAGCTGTAGTTTGTTGCCATAAACCACCCTCTTGAAAGTTTCCCTTAGGAAGAGAGGTACGCAGCATCCACGAAGAATCTGTGTGGCACAAGGGGTGGGATGTAGAGGCTGTGAAAATGTGCCACCCTCATCTCCGACTGCAGAGGTGGTGATTCTGAGGGCGGCAGCTGCGGAGCCTCTCTAGGGTTCATGGAGGGGGCTCTGCTTTGCTTCCTTCTAGCCAATGCCAGCAAAGGACAGCACAGCCGTCTCCCTAGAGGCACAGGGCCTTCTCTGATAGGCAACTTGGGATCAAGGACTCCCACCAACTTCACTGAAACTTTCCTAACATTGCACTGCAGTCTAAGACACCTCCTATGCCAGCTGTCCCAAACATTGGGATTACTGAAGTCTGATCATTCTCCCAGCCTCCTCTGGCTCCTTCCCTATTCCTGCCAACCACGCCCCCCACCCCAGCATTTTCCCTAATAAATTGCTGGTCTGTTTCTCACCCCATCTTGGCCTGCTTCTCAGAGGGCTGAACCAACACGACACAGAGGAGCAGGAACTAAAGCAGCTGTTTGTAATGCCACAGTATTTCCCCCTTAACACCCAGGGCTAATCCACTCTCGCCAGCTCCAAGTGTTGCATTCACAGCAGCGCCGCCTTTCCAGAGAGGGTCCTGCCGATTACAACTTAGGTAACAGAACACAAAGATAAAACTTGGCTACGACTTCCACAGCGACACAGAAGAAACATCAGAAAACAGCCATCTCCACTTACATTCCCCTGCCCTGAGCCCCACACCCTCTTCGGTGCTGGCGTGTTCTCACGCTCCTAGCAGTCAGTCGCAGCTCCCTGCACAAGGAAGCATGTAAGACCAGAAACCCAGGACTTCCGATCATCTAGCACTTCCCTTTGGCTGCATTTTATATTTACTGATGTGTCAGAGTTTCTGCTACTTTGAGGGGGTGGGGAAGGGAGTGCAATAGAGTCCCTGTCCTCCAGAATCTGCACATCATAACCTTTCACACTGTATGGGTTTGGGTAACTCTATAGCTGTACCGAAAGTACTGTGTTACAACATTGTTTCGGCCTTATTGATAGTTTCCATGCCGGGGAAAATAATGCTATTTGGGGATTTCTCCAGTGTGCTCTGTGTCCTCTGATGCCCCTCATTGGTCCTGCCCCAGTCACACTGGACAGAGGGCGCTCCTCGCTCGTTGCATAGGAAGTACCCCTCCCCCTGACGGCCACTATCACGCCCGGGACATTGCTGCTGGTGACTGGCGCATGCGGCATAGTCAGGGACCCTGGTGACACTGGTGACTGAGTAGCTCCGAGAACTGATCAGGTTTAGGAAGCTGAAGATGATGACATTTTGGGCAAAGGTTATCGAAGAAGCTGCTAACAGCCAGGAACAAGAGCTTCTGAGGCCACGGGGAGACACAGGTCAAGTCATTGCTGAGAAGGAAAGCCAAGAGTTCCACCAGAACCTGGGAAGGATCACAGAGAAGACAGCGGGCAGCCCAGGACACGCAGCAGCTGGAGGCGACAGAGCTTTGAACTTCAGAGCTTCTGAAGTGAGAAAGTGCTCCAGTGAGAGTTCAGATGATCTCCCCGCCTCCCATGTCAAAACCCCAGTGTGGCCACGGCCAGCAGGATGCCACTGATGATGGCAAGCGCAGTGTGGTGGCGGCGTGCAGAGGGGAGAACTTCCTTCTCTGTGAAATCACAGAGCTGCTGAGTTTGCTTGGAGCCACTTTGAAGGGAATTCTGTCCCTGGCGGCTAGAAGCCTGCCAACTGCTATGAGAATATCGCCACAACGATGGGAGTTATGGCCCCTGGGAATGACACCCAGGAAACAGGCCTCGAGTGGGGCGAATAATGGGGAGTCACCCTTATCTGTCATTTCATTTCGTTTCTTTTATTAAAAATACCTGACACAGGCATGATAAATGTTGACATTGATGCTAGCTGCGGATCCGTGCAGATTTTCATTTTTCTGTATTTTCTTTCACTTCTCTAAAACAGATTTTTAAAAATTTATTGATCTTAGAGAGAGAGAGGAAGGAGGGAAGGGGGAGAAGAGAGAGAGAAAGAGGGAGAGAAGCACTGATTTGTTGTTTCACTGATTTATGCATTCACTGGTTGACTTGTACGTACCCTGACCGGGGAATGAACCCGCAACCTTGGCGCATCAGGATGATGCTCTAGTCAACTGAGCTACCTGACCAGGGCCTCTGACCAAAAAAAGCCTATTCAGTGGAAGTGTTTTTACATGGGATCTTGAAAAAAATTAAAAAAAAAAAGAAAAAACAAACTCCAAACAACTTTTTCACTATGTGATTTTGTTTTCTAAAGCCAAATCCAAGAACCAACTAAAATGACCTCAGTCTCACTCTGAGAAGCGAGGGAGCGGGAAGTGCCTTGGGCTGCCTGCTCCTTGCCATCCATCCCCATTGCTCACGGGGGCTCTGACTGCTGGTGCTGCTTAGGGCTGGATGCGGCTGTTTCTCTGGGAGGTTGTGGAGTGAGGGTAGGACAGGTCTCCACCCTCCCCACTACGTTTATTTCTGGGGAGCAGGCAATTGTCCTGTGGGATCCTCAGAACAGAGGCAGGGCCACCCAGAGCAGGTGCAGTCTCAGCTCCTTCCCTGGGGAAGTGTCACCAAAGCCACCCCAGGACTACAGGCATTTGGAAGGAAACAAGTGCTGTCTGGTACACGTCCCTGGAGGGCTGGCTTTAGAGATGTCCTAGTTTGGGCTTCCCAGAAACAGACCCTGCACAAGCTGCTCTGAGAGCAAACAGTTTATTTGGCAGGCAATCCCAGGTAGGGGAGAGGAGGAGAGATAGGAAGGTAGTGACCAGGGGTGTGTTATCAAGCAGGTCACCTCTGCACGCAGCTAGTGGTGAGCCCCACTGGAGAGCTCTCAGAGACAGTGTAGAACACGCATCGACTCGCACAGCACACGCACTGTACCCCCGCTCCAGTCAGTCCGTGGTGGGAGCTGCTGGGAGAGGGCAGTGCTGTGGATGTGGGCAGAGCAGGCTGGAGAGAGAAGGCCCTGGGGGTGGGGGTGGGGGGTGGATGAGGATGCTGCCAGGTTGGAGTGGGGAAGGGTCCAGGGTGCTATGGGCAGGAAACAGAGTCTGCCACAAACGACCAGCCCTGAGAGCTGGGGCCTGGGTAGGGCCTGATGCAGACCTATGCCAAGAGGAGTAGAACTCTGCTATCCAGCATTACATTTCTCCCACCTTTTAGCAACAGAACCCCACTTTTCCTTAGGGGACCCACATTCCTTGACATACCCTTCCTTACTCATTAGGTGTTCTGATGGCAGGGGTTACCTATTCTGCTCCAAGGGTGGGCTTGTGACTCAGCCCCCACCAATCAGCGAAGACCAGCCCCCTGGCCACAGCAAGTGTTTCTGAGATGGGTCTGGGACCCAAGCCAAGCCAACCAGATAGACTTCTCTTTCCATTGCACTGACAGAGGGTGGGAGGTAAGCCTGGAGTTGCTACCACAAGGCAGAGCCTCCCAGAGGATGAAGCCAACACAGCAGCCCGCAGAGCCAAGAGATGGAGAGAGTCGAATCCCCATGCTGTCATCCGAGCCCCTGGATCTAGCCTTGCCTGAAGATTGCACTTTTTGGGTATGTAATGCAAGAGTCCATTTTGTGCTGATGTCAGTTGGACTTGGCTCCCTGTCAGTGACCACCGCACGCCTTCACACCAAGTAGAAATGTGGGTTTCTTAAAGTGTTTGAAAATGCACGGGTAAATCAAAGATCCCCCCTCTGTCCCCCATAATCACTATTTCCTCACATCCCAGTGTGTACAAGGGGTTTCTCAGAGGGAGCTCAGCCTGCCCAGGAGTCCCTGAATCCTTGGAGACCAGCTCCTGCCCCCTACGGGTAGCTGTTCTTGGGGCCATCCAAGGAGCTGAGGAGCTCATAGCTGAGCATAGGGTGTTGGTGCCCAGGCTGCTGTATGGGGCCCCTTTGCCCCTAAGCTTCGGGAACCTCTGGATGCATGGAACCTTCAGGCCAACACATGCAAGAATGCGTGCACTCATTCACTCATTCATTCATGCATTCACACTTGTTAACAGGCACCGACTGTGTGAGGACTTTAGGACAAAAGGGTAGCCTTGCCTTCAGGAGCTTCCAGTCTCATGGGGGGAGACGCTATGCTGATCACACCAATACATGTAAAATTCTAAAGAGGTAAGGGGACACCCCGGTGTTCGGGGCCACGCGTCTCTTCTTCCCACTCACGTGCAGGTACTGATTGGCCGTCTCGGCCCTGGAGCCTGCCCAGCAGCGCAGACACACTGTTCCTCCTTTAAAATCTTGTCCTCAACTCCACCTCCAGGAAGCCTTGCTTTGCGTGTAACCTGCATCCTGCCTGCCGCCTGCACAGCTCACTTTCTTTGCTTTGGTCCCAGAAGGGCAGCTGAGCATCTCCCTCCAAGTGCTCTTCACGTTCCCTCCTTTCTCAGGGATGAGTCTCTACACATTCATTAGGCATCTAGGGGATGCCAGGTATTTCCACAAGGCTAGGGCTTCCCCCAGATGGAGAAATGGAGGCACAAAGTATAGAGGTCCGAACTAACAAGACCAGTCTCCCCCCCACCCCAGAGTGGAAATGGGACCCCCTGCTATGGGCCCTCCTTGCTATTTATCCCTCTGCCCTCTGCCAGGCCAGGGGTCCCTCCCAGTCAGCAGCCTCCAGTGCAGTTCATGGGCCTCATCCTGGCACCCCAGAGCCTGCCTGGGGGCCCCCCTGACTCCTGGAACAGCACTCTCTGGCTTTCTCCTCCAGCCCCTCACCCTCAGGGAGCCTCTGTTCATCCCCACTCACTTAGGTGACAAGCACAGACATGTGCCAGGCTGGTCCCTGAGCGTTTTACTCTATCAACTCATTGAAACCTCACAGTGACACTGAGGTGTGGGAATGACCATCATTATCTGACACACACAGATGAAGTCCACACATTAGCTGTGGTTTGAGCCCAGATAGGCTCCGGAATCCAGGACTCTAACTGCCCGATGCTCAGCTCATCCATGCTAAGCCATCCCCACCTCCCCCTGATTCCATTTTATCCATTTCCACTCCCCACCCACCTCACTGTCCCAGTTTACTCTCCCTCCTGCCTGTGGGCCGTCCGGCAGGGTGCTGTCCTGGTGCCCTGGGACTAAGGGGGGTGAGGGGGGGGCGCATGTACAGGGTGGAGGCTTCACTCATTCCCGCCTGCCTGCTGGAGGCTCAGCTGAGCCAGAGGCCTGGAGGGCGGGGCAGGGGTAGGAGCAGAGGGGGCTGGGTGGAGCCGGGCCTGTAAGCCCTAATTAAATCAGTTAATTAGGTGGGGAGGAGAAGCCTGTGGGAGTTAATGAGCTTGGCTAATTAAGTGGATCCTGGAGGATGGCTGAAATTCTAGGCTGGGGAGAGATGGGGGCTTAGGCAGGATCGAGGGTGGGGACGGAGAGGCCTGGTGCCTCCAGGAGTCACCAAGGTCGCAGACACCATTGGGTCGGAGGCTACGGAGGCCATTACCGAGACCTGTAGTGACTATCAGGGCCTACAGCCACCCTCAGGGACTGATGGCCTCATTAGGGCCACGAATGCCATTGATACCTGGGCCTGAAGTCACCACGGAGGCCTGGTCTCCTATCACCCATCCCTCAAGGCTGAAAGCCAGGCCCTCTTTGAACACTTTCGAGGGGGCAGACTTTGAGCCCTGACCCAGGGACCCTTCAGAGGAACCACGACCACCACCTCCCCTTCTCCCCGTGATTCAGTCCGCAAGTCATGTGCACACCCGCTGTCACTGCCAGAAGGGCGGCCTGTGGGGCTCTGGTCCCAGCTCACAGGTGAGACAACCGAGGCCAGGGAGGAAGGGGCTGGCGCTCAGCCTTGGCCTGCGGCTCACGTGCAGACCCTGGAAGCGGGAGCAGGCCGTGGGATGGCAGGGCAATGTCTCTCCCCGGCCTGGGCCGGTCACCCCGTCAGGCTCTCGCTTGGGCCCTGTTTCTGTCTAATTGCAGGGTCCTGAGTAACAACAGCTCCCAGGGAGGAAGCACTTACCATCTGTGAGGTGTGAGTACTTGACGTCAGGGTGGGGGGCTCTTGTTCAGAAAGCAGAAAGAAAGCTTTTCCTTTCTACCAGGTCTTTCTCTCAGCCTGTCATGGTGTTCTTATTTGCTATGTAACGTCCTGCTTCCTTGGGCACCGGGGTAAACGCGGAGCCAGTGCATCCCCTCGCAGGTGCACCGGGCCACTCTCCTGCACACCTGACACTGAGCCGCTCCGCACCCAGGCCCCTGCGGGACAAAGGATGGCAGTGGTGACTGGGAGGGGGCGGCCAGCGGGTGCCGCGAACCCACCCAGGGCATGGGGGGACGGGATTGCTCCGGGTGCACGCTCTGTTGTCCCGTCAGGCGTCACTCACACATTTAAAGATGAAACAATTAGGAACTGCAAGATGCCAACCACAGGGCACTAAAGGCCAAGTCCACAGCCCTGTGCGACAGCTCCGGTCCCATCCTGTGTGGCTCACACGATCTGTCTCACAGGCACTCACAGGCACTGCGTCGCTGCATGCTTGGCGCTATTATTGCCCTCATTTTACATGTTCACTCATTCAATTACCAAGGATTTATCAGGTGTTGCCTATGTGCTAGGCACTGTTCGCAATAAACAAACCAGAAGAACCTCTACCCTCGTCTGTGCTGGTGAGGGGAGAAAACAACAAGCAGGCACGCACCCAAAATGCTTCAGGGGATTTGTGTGAGGGAGAAAAATAAAACAAGGAGGGGACAAAGCACTCAGGGAAGTCCTCGCAGAGAAGGTTACCTCTGAGCAGAAAGTTGGAGGCGAGAGTCGTGCAGATGTGTGGTAGAGGGCTGGTACAGTCAACCAACCAGAGGCAACAGCCAGTGCAAAGGCCCTGAGGCCAGAGTGTGTTTGAGATGCTTAGGGACAATGAGGAGGCTGATGGAGCCTGGGAGGGGACTAGAGGTAACGGGGATAGTTTATTCAGGACCCCCGTAAGGGTTTCTTTGGCTTTGACTTGAATGAGGTGGGAGTCACTGGAGGGTTTTGAGCAGAGGAAGAATGAAGCGTGTCTTAGATTTTAATAGGCTTCCTCTGGCTGCTGTGGGGAAGAGAGAGTGTGAAGGGCAAGAGTGGCAGTGAGGAGGCTCCTGCACCCAGCCAGGTGAGAGAAGACAGCAACCTGCAGCAGGAGTAGGAGAGGTAAGAAGTGGCAGGATCTGCTGACAGAGTGGACAGTGGGGGCAGTGTGTGTGTAGGTTGCCCTGGGCACCTGGACCACAAAATTCTATGAACCGCTGAAGACAACAAGCAGCCCTCTGATCCCCAGGATTCCTTGCTCCTGAGGGGTCTGCTCTAGTTTCTGGGGTGCCCCCACCCCCCATCTTTGCATTTCTGCCTGCTGTGGGCCAGCGGCTGCAATGTGGAAATGCTTCCAGGAACCCTCTCAGGCATAGTTCTTGCTGTTCTCCCTTCACAGGCTTGCAGACTGAGGTCCTCAGAGGCGCGGGGAGGGACTGTGAATAGGGGGCATGGCCTGGGCAGGGAGTGTGGTAAACAGAGAGCCCTGGCCCATCTGAATGGTGACTTTCCCTCCCTGTGGCCCCCTGTTGTCGTGTGGGAGTGTGGCCTCAGGTGCTCAGAGCTTCCAGTTTTTCAAGAGAAATTTGAAATCTGAATCTTAGGATGTAAGGCCCTGATTTTTTAAATACTGGCAAATCATTTTTAAAAAGTCAGAGCTGCCTACACCCTCTGTGAGATCAAGGATAGGACAGAGGGGCTGCTCCTGGAGGCAGAGGCCCACGACCTCGAGGGGAGTGGGGTAGTGGTGGCAGAGGCATCTGCAAACCTGGGAATGAAGACACCACTGGGTGTGGCCTGACAGGTCAGCTCTAGATGCTCTGGCTCTGGCAGGAGGTGGGTGGGGTGGGGCGGGGCGTGGTCAGGAGAATGCCTGGGAAGAAGCACCCCTTCTGAGCCCCCAGCACCAGGCAGTGGCATTGCTGCATGGTTGCCAGGTGAGGGCAGCTGCTGGTCCCTTGGGCACCTGCAAGAGGGGGAAGGCCTGGAGCCAGGAGGGTAAGACCACAGCCAGGTATGAGCCACAGGTGACAAGAGCAACAGCAAGACTGAACAGGAAGCCTAGGCCTGGAGACCATCCCAGCCTCTGCTTTCCCCTAACCAAGAAAGTTGACTTCCATTTCTTGCTTTGGATTTCCCTGGGCAGGGCTGGGCTGAGGGGCTGCAGGGGAAGCAGAGGGAGGTAGAGGCGGTGGCACAGCCTGCTCTACCGCCACGGGCAGTCAGCGGTCGCCCAGCGTGGCTCACAGGTTGTCCTCCGTTCATCCTCCCAAGCACCTCAGAAAGATGGTAGCTATCCCTGTGTCCATTTGACTGCAGATGAAACTGGGTCGCAGAGTGGTGGGGTAACCCGGCCAAGGTCACAGGACATTGGAAGTAGTGGGACCTGGAATTAAACCCAGGGAGTGTGGCTGCAAAATCTGAACTTTGAACAAAAAACTCAGAAAGTCTGGAGTCACGCATCACGCACCCCCTGCTGGGGCCAGTCTCACATCTGTGTGCGCAGCACTCCCTCTAGTGGACATTGCATCTCGGTGCAGGACGCACGATGGGCCCGCTCAGGCGAAGAGCTCTGTCTTCTGAAGTCTCTGTGTCTGTCTCTTTCCCTTTCACCCCGTTTACTGTCTAATGAACAGGGAAAGACCACAACATCCTCATCCGCTCATCTCCAACCCCGGACATGCGGCTCTTACCCAGATACTCCCCTGAAGACCACTTCCTCTGGTCAGCTCCTGCTGGCTATGCCACCCCTCCTGGGGTAACTTCTCGTTGCTCCTGTTTCTCTCTTTCTCTCTGTCGGAGCCTGGTTCTCTGTCCTCAACCATAGTTCTCAAACTCTGCCGCACATCATAATGTAGCTTAAAAATCCTGATGCCCAGGCCACACACCTCTGGGGAGGACAGAGTTGATCTCGGGCAGCCCGCCGCAGGCCTCTCAGTCCCCTGACCTCTGCTCATAACTACCTCACCCCTCGCCCCTCTTAGTGCTCTACTTCTGTGACCCCCTCGAAGGCCCCCCGGGGCATTCTCTTCATCACTTGCACTGGTATCCACATGCAACAGCCCTTTGACTTCACAGAGACCACCGATCCATGGCTCCATCCCTTTCTTTCTTTCTTTTTTAAAAAATATGTTATTTATTTATTTTCAGAGAGAGGGGAAGGGAGGGAGAAAGAGAGGGAGAGAAACACCAATGTGGGAGAAAAACATCAATTGGTTCAGGGACTGGACCTACAACCCAGGCATGTGCCCTGACTGGGAACTGAACCAGCAACCTTTTGCTTTGCGGGGCTACACCCAACCAACCCATCCACACCAGTCAGGACCCTGCTGCTTTCTTCCTGCTCCTCAGCCCCCTTCTGTCACTACCGTCCACCTCAAGCCTCCTGGGCTCTGCCCACCATCACCAGAGCCACTCCCTGGAAAACCCTCTCAGACCAGCCTAGAGGCCACTGCCTGCTCACTGCTCACACTGAGCAGGCCACACCGCTGGGTGGCCCACACCAGGCTTGCAGTCTCCCCTCTGATTCACCGTCTCGACGGGGCGCTCACTGCTGCCCCACAGACCCTGCCTGTTTGTTGCTTCTCCTCACTCTGTGAGCAGTGCTTCTCACGCTGCAATTTGCCTGTGAACCTCCCAGGGATATTGGGGAGGCCCGAGATTCTGCACATCCAACCACCCCCCAGGGGGGCCTATGCTGCTGGTGGTCCATGTGCCCAACTCTGCACGGCAAGGTGCTGGGTCACCTTTTCTCCACCTTCTCCTCTCTCCCCAAACTGGCTCCCCCCTAACAGAGAAAACACGGATCAGATGCAGTCCCGTCGCCTCCCACCATTAAAGCACAGACCCCCTTAGCTCCTCACTCATGTATTCCACTGTTCAGTCCCTTCCCTTGAGGCCAGCCCCTCCCCTGCATTTGAAGGGACCTTGTTTCTTCAAGACTCCCCGGCCTCCCTCCTGGGCCACCCTCGTTCATTTTCCGGGTCGTCCCCTCCCCACAGCGCGGTCCGCAGGCTCTGGCACCTCCTCTGTTTCTTGGGCTCTGCACATCAAAGCCTCCTGATGGAGTGGAGTCGCCTTCTGTCTCTGCTCTGCCACCTCCCGTCTCTCTTTTGTTCTTATTGTTACCTCACTTTCTCTTTGTAGATGCAGGTTTAGTATCTATTCAAGTCAATCATGCCCATGGCTTAAAATCAAGAAACATGGGTTTCCCACGTCTTTTTATTCTTTTCCCCCATTATCCCCTCCCCCCCATCTGATTACTGTCAGCCCGTTCTCAATTTCAATGTCTGTGGTTATATTTTGCTTGCTTGTTTGTTTTGTTGATTAGGTTCCTGTTAAAGGTGAGATCATATGGTATTTGTCCCTCACCACTTGGCTTATTTCACTTAGCAAAATGTTTTCCAGTTCCATCCATGCTGTCACAAAGGGCAGGAGCTCCTTCTTTTTCTGCTGCGTAGAATTCCATTGTGTAAATGCACCACAGTTTATCGATCCACTCATTTACTGATGGGCACTTAGGTTGCTTCAGCACTACTGTAAATAAAAATGTGGAACGCTCTCCGACTTTGCGTGTCCTCCTTGCGCAGGGCCATGCTGATCTTCTCTGCATCGTTCCAGTGTTAGTGTACGTGCCGCCGAAGCGAGCTCGGGTTTCCCACCTCTTAAAGACAATCATTTTAATTCTTCTAACAATTTTTACCTCCGTGTTTCTTACATGGCGTATTAACACTGATTCTTTCCAGTTTCAGGCTTTACCTATCGACATCCCACCTTGGAAGATGAGGGTTAACTTCCTTATACTGCCCCCCTCCCCCTCCCTTCTTCCCACCCACCCAATACGGTTGCATCGCAATACTGGTCATGTTGGTAGTGCTTACACCTTTGGGAAACATTATTTACAGCTTCATGTGAAATACTATGACATTTTTCCCTTTTTCCCTTTTCTATGATAGACTTTATTTTTTAGAGCATTTTTAGGGTTACAGAACAATTGAGCAGGAAGTGCATATCCAGCCCCATCGCCCCAGTGCCCTATGATTAACATCTTGCCTTAGTGTGGCGCACTTGTTACAGTTGATAAACCGACACTGATGCACTATTATTAACTACAGTCTGGTTTACACGAGGCCTCACTCCGTGTGTATATTTTATGGGTTTTGACAGGTGTGCCACGGACCTGCCATTACAGTATCATACAGAATAGTTCCACAGCTCCAAAAACCCACTGTGCTCCCCTGCTCACCCCTCCCTCCCTCCCACAAGCCCTTGGCCACCGCGGATCTTTTTACTGTCGCTATAGTTTTTGCTTTTCAGAATGTTGCATAGTTGGACTCGCACGGCCTTTTCAGACTAGCGTCTTTCATTTGGCAGTGTGCCTTTAAGGTTCTGCCATGTCTTTTCGTGGCTTGATAGCTCATTTCTTTTCATTAATATTTCTATTTATTAATATTATATGGATGTACCACAATTTGTTTATCCATTCACCTGCTGAAGGACATTTTGGTTGCCTCCAAGTTTTAGGCAATTATGAACACAGCTGCTACAAATACTCACGTGCAGGTTTTTGTGTGGACATGTTTTCAACTCATTTGGGTAAATAACCAAGAAATACATTTCTGGATCATATGGTAAGACTTGCATTTGGCTCTGTTTAGAAACTGTCTTCCAAAGCTGCCCGCGCCGTGCACCGCCGCACCGGCATTTGAGCAACGAGTGGAAGTTCCTGTTGCTCCACGCCCTCGCCAGCACTTCCCGTTGTCAGTGTTTGGGGTTTTAGCCATTCTAATAGGTGTCTAGTGGTATTGTAACGGGGAACAAAAACTTCATACTACTCTGATACACCACAAAATAGAATTAGAGTGAGATGTACTAAGAAACGGAGAGGAAGAGCTCACGCACTGACAGTTTCTTTGTGAGCACATTTCAGGCGCCAGCTGTTCCAGTTCCTGCCTGTACGAGAAACTGCCGTGACAATGACTATGGGTGATGCAGACCGTCCACCTGCAGGAATTTGGCTGCACTGACCAGCTCCAGGACGCTGACCTTGACGATCCATACCGGGACCAGCAAGGACACTGCCTGCAGGTCCAGCCTCCCCCCGATCTCTTTGTTCTCCTCGTCCCTCTCCCTCCTTATACAAACCCCTGCCTGCACTGAGATGGGAAGATGGGCTTTGAGACAAGAGTCCCTCAACTTCCAGGTTGCTGGCACCTGATTAAAACCAGTTTCCTTACATCAGCATCTCTCAAGTATTGACTGACTTTTGAAGTGGCGGGCGGCCAGATATGCATTCGGTGACAGTATCTCGTTGTTTTAATTTGCTATTCTCTAATGACACGTGATGCTGAGCATTTTTAAATGTTTATTTGACATTTGTATATCATCTTTGGTGGGGTGTCCAGATCTTTTGCTTATTTTAAAAAAGATTTTATTTATTTATTTTTAAAGAAGGGAGGGAGAAGGAGAGGAAGAGAAACATTGGTTGTATGAGAGATATAGCAATCAGTTGCCTCTCGCACACCCCCCACTGGGGACCTGGCCCACACCCAGGCATGTGCCCTGACTGGGAATCAAACCAGTGACCCTTTGGTTCACAGGCTGGCACTCAATCCACTGAGCCACACCAGCCAGGCCCTCATTTTTTAATTAGGTTGTTCCTTTGCTTATTGTTGAGTTTTAAGAATTTTTTGGTATACTTTGGATAATAGTCCTTTATCAGATAAACAGTTCTTTTTTAAAAAAAGATTTTATTTATTCATTTTTAGACAGAGGGGAAGAGAAGGAGAGAGGGAAAGAAACATCACTGTGTGGTTGTCTCTCAAGTGCCCCCTACTGGGGACTTGACCCAAAACTCAGGATGTGCCCTGACTGGGTATCGAACTGGCAACCCTTTGGTTCACAGCTCGCACTTAACTTAACTCACTGAGCTACACCAGCCAGGGCAGATAAACAGTCCTTTATCAGATTAGATGTCTTTTGTAAACATGTCTCTCCCATTCTATGGCTTGTCCCTCTCATTTTCTTAAACATATCTTTTGTAGAGCGGAAGTTTTCAATTTAAAATTTCTCTCCCTTTTCTGAACAAAAGTCTTGCTTTCTTGGGTTAATAAACTTTTTTTAAGGGGGAGGCTTGTTTTTCTACGTGTTTATAGGCCTAATTCAACCCATAATTCTCTCCAAGTTGTATAAATAAGTATTCTATCAATTTCATCTCCTTGAAGAAATCTTTTCTAGAACCTTCTGACTTACTCCAGTGTGACCTGCCTGCCATCCATGCACGTTGCCCAGAGCTTCTGCTCTGGGACCCCCTGCCCTTCATCATCGTCATCATCTGGGAGATGCCCTTCACTTTTCTCTTGCGTTGGCTTCCGCTGCTTTCCAGGTTCCCGGTGTTACATTTTCTCCCCCCGCCCCTTTCTCCTTTGTTTTGAGTGGGACACATTCTCCAGTGGCTTTCTTAAGAGAGAGTGCATGGGAGGTAAAAATTTTGAGCCCATGTAAATCTGAAAAGATTATCTTCTATCCATGCTTTATGATGGTTTGGCAAGGTATATAATTCTATGCCAAAAATAATTTTCCTTTATACCTTTGAAGACACTGCTCTTGGGCTTTAGTCTCCAAGACTGGTGTTGAGAAGCCTGATGCCACTGTGATTCCTGACCCTTCGTGGAATCCCCTGGCACGTTCTCCTTGTCCTGTGTTCTGAGGTTTACCGATGATGCGCTGGTGCGGGCCTGGTTTACCTTTTGGTTGGACGCTCAGTGGGCCCTTTCAATGTGAAAACTGAGCCTCATTCTGAGAACTGTTTGAAATAGGCCACTATTTCCTCTCCTCTGTTTTCTCTGTTCTCTTCCTGGAACTTCTTCGTTTGGGTGTTAGATTCATGTACTAGTATTCTAATTTTCTTACTCTTTCTTTTTTATTTTCCATAATGTGGCTGTCAAGAAGGTGCCCCCCTGCGCTCTCCTTTCAAGAAAGAACTCGGCACTCAGACGCGAGGAGTGCAGTTGGCTGGCAGCTTTGAGATCTGCCACAGCCTTGCAACCAAGACCAAGGTGGTCTTGCGCAGCCCACCCAATGACTGAGCACAGTGGGGAGCGGGCCTGGCCATTTCTCCCCCGCGCGGGGCTCCTCTAATGGCCGCCTGCGCCCTGCGATCCCCTCCTACTGATTTGGCCAAGACCCTGTAAATCCCCCGCAAAGCCAGCTCTCCCTGCCGAGATCCCTTTCCCCCCTCCGTCCGCTTCACAGGGGTCAGCGGGGCGCCAGACCCTCCCTGCCCGATCCTGTTCCCCTCCCCGATTTCACGGGCATCAGGCCCGCCCCTCAGCACCCCCAGCTCCATCGCCGCATCTTTTTACTTGAGGAGCCAGACTGACTCATGTATTTATCTTTTCGTTCTGCTTTATGGAAAATGCCCTCAACTTTATCTTCTCACCCAGGGGCAGCACATTTTTTTCTATAAAGGGCCCAGTGCTAAATATCTCGGGCTTCGTAGGACATGCGGTCTCTGTCCCAACCACGACACTCTGCCAGCGCGCCCGCAGCCGCAGACAGCACGCAAACACGCGCGAGCAGCGAGGTCCAACGCGACCGTTCGTTCGAAAAGCAGGGGAGGCTGGGTTGGGCCTGCAGGCTGCAGTCTGCCGCCTCTTAGGTCAGTTCGCATTTCTGCTGTGATATTCTCTATGTTTAAGAACTTTTTTGTTTTGTTTCGTTCATTCTGGGAGGTTTTTTTTTTCCCCAAATAGCATCTAGGTTTTTAATTTTTATTGATTTATTTTTCCTAGCATCTGATTTAAGAAAAATATGTTCTGTATTTATTTTTAGAGAGAGGGGAAGGGAGGGAGAAGGAAAGGGAAAGAAACATGGAAACACCGATCAGCTGCCTCTCGTATGCACCCTGACTGGGGACCGAACCCGCAGCGCAGGCCTGTGCCCTGGCCAGGAATCCAAACGGCGACCTTTTGCTCTGCGGGAGGACACCCAACCAACTGAGCCACGCCAGTCAGGCCGATAGCATCTAATTTTTGTTTCATATGTGCGATATATTTTCCTAAGTCTGAATAATAGTAGTAATAATAGTTCTGTTCTTAAGTTTTCTGCCCCTGCATATTCTGTTTCCTCCAAATTCTGTTTTTGTTCTACTTCTTATATTAGAGGATTTTCTCAAATGTTGGTGATCCCTGGTTATCTTCTCATATTTAAGAGATTTAAAGAGCTCATTAATTTTTAAAAAAATTATTGATTTTAGAGAGACAGAGAAAGGAGAGAGAAACATTGACTTGTTGTCCCACTTATTCATGCGTTCTTGGGAGGGTCATGTACGTGCCCTAAACCCGCAATCTGGTGTAGCAGGACCATGCGCTCGCCAGCTGAGTGGCCGGGCCAGGGCCTGAAGAGCCCACTGGCTGGAGGCGTGGTTGCCTGTGTGGTGGTGGGAGGGGGTGTTGACTGCATGTGGCAGGACACAACTTTCTGGGGAGATGCAAACACTCTATCTTGAGTGAGGCATGGGTTGCACAGGTATATACACTTGTCAAAACTCATTATACTGACCACTTAAGGCCTTTGTATTTCATTATAATCCTGCTTTGATTAAAGAATATAACAAACAATTCATAAAGTAAGCTGCTGCCCTGGCTGGTGTGGCTTAGTGGATTGAGTACCGCCTGCAAACCAAAAAGTCGCTGGTTCAATTCCCATCAGGGCACATGCCTGGGTTGCAGGCCAGGTCCCCAGTTGGGGGTGTATGAGAGGCAACTGATTGATGTTTCTCTCCAACATTGAAGTTTCTCTACCTCTCTTTCTCCCTCTCTTCCCCTCTCTTTTAAAAAAACAACCAAACAAAAGCAAGCTGCCGAGTAGCCCTATGCTGGGGGTGGGAGGGTGGTTGAGTCAGGAGCTCCATACAGCGAGCTGGGGTTGGGCTGCTTCACTGGGAAATCCTGATGCCAACATTGAAGTGTTCTCAGAGAGTTGGACTCTGAAAGAGAGCTAATGCAAACAGAAAAAAAATTGGAGGAAACACAAACCATGCAGGGAGAAGAAAACTAAAACAAACAAACAGGAAATGAAACAACAGTAACAAAATATCCACCATTAATATGTCAAAGGGAATTGTCTCAAATGTCAAAGGGAAGCGAAGGGAGTAAACTCTGGGGCATCCTGTCTGGAGAGGTCAGTCTCGCCTTCACTCTTCTGGGAGCCAGAGGGGAAGGATGCCCCAGGTGATGCGGATCTAAGGCAGGGCTCCCCACATTCCGGGTGGTGGGTCATTCAACTCCCCCCTCGCTATCATTGTCCTGCTGTGGTGCTACATCCTCACTTCAGAGGCCCTGTGTCCTATCCTTTCTGGAGGACAAAGTGTCTGTCTTTGCTGGGGTGGGGGAGAGGCAGCTGCCCAGCTGTGCTGAGCGGAAAAGGAAATCTGAGGATTAAAGCCCTTCTTATACCAGTCCTCCTGGTTTTGGCTCCAGCTTACTCCCATTTCCAGGGGTACTTAGTTCATTAACACAGGAGGTGCCTTTTGGGGGTTCTGTGGAATGAACCCTCATTCCTCGGCTTTTCTCACCCCCAGTGTCAGGCTCACTTCAGGGGCACCGTCATCAGACTGCTAAGGCACTTACCACACACCCATCTGCCCCCCAGATTTAAGTTCAAAACATATATTTTATTTATTTATGTTTAGAGAGGGGGAGGGATGGAGAAAGGGAGGGAGAGAAACATCAATCAGTGGCTTCTTGCACGGCCCCCACTGGGGACCAGCCGGCAACCCAGGCATGTGCCCTGATGGGGAGGAACTGGCAACCTTTCTGTCCCCAGGGTTTGCTCAATCCACTGAGCCACACGAGCCAGGGCTGAACCCTCTCTAAAGTGTTTTTACCTATTCATACAGGGTGAGGCAAAAGTAGGTTTACAGTTGTTCATATGGAAAATAATACAATAGTTAAGAAATAACAATACAAGAATAAACTCTGTGTTTTGTGTACTTACAACTGTAAACCTACCTTTTAAAAATATATTTTATTGATCATGTTATTACAGTTGTCCCATCTTTTTCTCCCCTTTATTCCCCTATGCTCTGTATCCCCCTCCCACCAGCATTCCCCCACCTTAGTTCATGTCCATGGGTCGTACATACAAGTTCTTTGACTTCTCCATTTCCCATACTGTTTTTAACCTCCCCCTATTTTCTACCTACCATTTATACTTTGTATTCCCTGTACCTTTTCCCCCATTCTACCCCTCCCCCTCCCCTCTAATAACCCTCCATGTGATCTTTATTTCTGTGATTCTGTTCCTGTTCTAGTTGTTTGCTTAGTATGTTTTTTTTTTGTTTTTTTGTTTTTTTAGGTTCAGTTGTTGATAGTTGTGAGTTGTCATTTTACTGTCAATAGTTTTGATCTTCTTCTTTTTCTTAGATAAATCCCTTTAACATTTCATATAATAAAGGCTTGGTGATGATGAACTCCTTTAACTTGATCTTATCTGGGAAGCACTTTATCTGCCCTTCCATTCTACATGGTGCTTTGCTGGATACAGTAATCTTGGGTGTAGGTCCTTGCCTTTCAGGACTTGGAATACTTCTTTCCAGCCCCTTCTTGCCTGTAAGGTCTCGTTTGAGAAATCAGATGACAGTCTTATGTGAACTCCTTTGTAGGTAACTGTGTCCTTTTCTCTTGCTGCTTTTAAGATTCTCTCCTTATCTTTCATCTTGGGTAATGCAATTATGATGTGCCTTGGTGTGTTCCTCTTTGGGTCCAGCTTCTTTGGAACTCTCTGAGCTTCTGGACTTCCTGGAAGTCTTATTTCCTCTGCCAGGTTGGGGAAGTTCTCCTTCATTATTTTTTTAGATAAGTTTTCCATTTCTTACTCTTCCTCTAGTTCTGGCACCCCTATGATTCAGATGTTGGAACATTTAAAGTTGTCCCAGAGGTTCCTAAGCCTCTCATATTTTTGAATTCTTGTTTCTTCATTTTGTTCTGGTTGAATGCTTACTTCTTCCGGTTTCCTTGCCTTCACTGCTGGTTCTGTGTATGTTTTCCTTTATTTCACCTTTCATAGCCTTCACTTTTTCTTCTATTTTGGGACCATACTCAGCCATTTCTGTGAGCATGCTGATTACCAGTGTTTTGAACTCTGCATCTGATAGGTTGGGTATCTCTTCATTGCTTAGTTGTATTTTTCTGGAGCTTTGATCTGTTATTTCATTTGGACCATATTTTTTTTGTCTCAGCAGGCCTGTTATGTAGTAAGGGGTGGAGCCTTAGGTATTCACTAGGGTGGATAGCACAACCCACGTGGCTGTGTGTGGTGCTGTATGCGGGGGAGGGGGTCCAAGAGAGAACAATGCCTCTTGCTCTGCTCTGGGTTCGGCTTTCAGTCACTTCCCCCACTATCCACAGGCAAACTGGGCCCTTCTGGTGCTGATTCTTGGGTGGGTGGGTTTGTGTACGTTCTAGGACCCTGTGGGTCTCTCCAATGAAGTCTCCTGTGAGGCTGGGAGTTTCTCCCACCGCTGCAACCCCTGCAGATTTTTACAAATAGAGGTTTGAGGCTTTATTTCCCCATCCTGAAGCCCTGGGTTGCGTGGTCTATCTTGCTCCCCAGTTGCTCCTTCCAGTTTGTCCGCACACAGATGTGGGACTGCCCACTCCTCCAGCTGCCGCCTTGCCTTGTGTCCTCTCTGTCCTGGCTGCCTGTCTCCACCCCTCCTATTGGTCTGGATGAATGTTTCTTCTTTAACTCCTTGGTTGTCGGACTTCCATACAGTTTGATTTTCTGGCAGTTATGGTTATTTTTTGTTTTTAAATTTGTTGTTTTCCTTCTTTTGATTGTACGAGGAGGCAACGTGAATCTACCTATACCACCATCCTGGCCACAAGTCTGGTAAACCTACTTTTGCACCCCCCTGCACATACCTATGATAACATTTAATTTATACATTAGGCACAGTAAGAGATTAATAACAATAACTAGGAATAAATAGAACAATGTAACAATATACTGTAATAAAAGTGATGTGAATGACATCTCTCTCTCTCTCTTTCTCTCCAGTAATTTTTACATTTTTTCAGTCCCAAAGTGTTCGAATCTGTGCCACCAGCCCTCACTGGCAGTAAAGGGTTCGGTTCCATTCGGTTCAGGGAGCCCTTGCTGAAGGGTATAGGCTCAGTGCTTTCTGGTGAACGAGCCATCAGCTGGAGCACGTTTTCTGTTCCTGTTTCCCACCCCCAGATCTAATGCCTTTTTCATCTTAACTAAGCACTTATCACGCACCGTGGCCATAAGTTTTGCAGTTTGGGGGGCGGCAGCTAGGCTAACATGAATTTCTCTTCCTTCACATTTCACAAACAGAAGATTTGTCGTTACTGTAGATCTTAGCAACCTCAGCACACAGATTCTTCCCCTTACTAGGTCAAGAACTTTCCCCTTTTCACTTACAGGAAGCACATCGCGGCTCGTCTTTGGCGTGCCCGAATGCCAGCAGCACTGCTCTTGCGCTTTGGGGCCACCGTTAGGTAAAACAAGGGTGATCGACGGGAGCGCTGCGATGGGGAACGCAGCCCGAGGCACTGGGTTTCGTCCTGCCGCTCACAATGGTGTGCAGTTTAAAACTTAGATGAGTTGTTTTTGCTCCTGGAATTTTTCTTTTAATACTTTCAGACCTCAGTTGACCTCAGGTAAATGAAACATCAGAAAGAGAAACTGTGGAAAAGGGGGGACTTTTGTACATACCTTAAAATATCCTCTCACTCCCTTTTAATGGGGATTCAGGACACAGAAAAATTAAATGTGCATGTTCCATCCACCATCTTTAACCGGAGGTCTCTGCTCGCCCTGCTTTCATCTGTGCACCCTGCAGGAAACATTCTTATCTGAGTCGGTTTCGACCTGTGTGGCTAAATGCATCCTTGTTTTCCTACTGTTCAGCATCTTTGAAGTCAATTGTCTGCTCCCTCCCTCCCTAGGACACTCTTCTCTGGTTTCCATGCCTGCCCTCACCCTTGGTTTTCCTCCTATTTGCTAGCTGCTCCTTCTCTACCACCTTCGTTGGCTTCTCCTTCACATGACGTCAAAACTGTGGAGCTCCTCGGGGCTCTTCTCTGCCCTCTCTCTTCAGTGTGATCTCATGGCTTCCAATGCCGGCTGTGTGGCGTTTCTGACAGTCTGCCGCCAGCCAAGAGACGTCCCCTTTGACATCTTCTCTCCAACATCTCACATGCTTTCCACGCTGAAAGCATCCGTAGCAGAATTCTTGAGTTTCTCATCATACCTCTTCCCTCCTCTGAGCCTCATCATCCATGCACTTATCCAGCCCAGCATCCCCAGATTTGTTCTCCATTACCCTCTTCCTTTAAAGTTTCCAGAGGCGTTCAACCCGTGGCCTGCGGGCTGCACGTGGCCCAGGCTGGCTATGAATGCGGCCCCACACAAAGTCGCAAATGTACTTAAAACCTTTTTTTGCTCATCAGTTTTTGTCAGTGTTTGTGTATTTAATGTGTGGCCCAAGACAGCTCTTCTTCTTTCAGTGTGGCCCAGAGACACCAAAAGGTTGGACACCCCTGCTTTAAACCATCAGCAAATTCTGTGTCCCAAATAGATTCGGAAAGCATTACTCCCTTCAGGGACGGCCTTGGTCCAGGCCGCCGCCACGCCCACTCTGTCGTGACCTCCACACGGGCTTCCTGTACCCCGTCTGGCCCAGCTGCCACGGGTTCTCCCCAGAGCCCGGGAGGGATTGTTTAACATGTCGATCAGATTATATTGCTTCCCCTACTTAAAAGCCTCAAAAGGCGTCCCACTCTCATCCAGAGAAAAGTCCATTCTCTTCACTACGGTCCACAAAGCCTATGGGATGTAGCCCCTTCCCGTCTCTCCCCACCACCCTGTGTCATTCTTCCTGTCATTCACTCTGCTGTGGCCACACTGCCCCATTATTTCCGCACACTCACCAACCTGTAGCCTGCCTCAGGGCCCTTGCGTCCTGTGTTCTTGCTGGATGCTGCTGCCTCCATGCCGCTCAGCTCCTGCTCATTGTCTGGGTAGGCGTGGGGCTGCCCCTACCTTCCCTGTTCACCTCATACACAGTACATGCCTCTCCCACCGTCCCTCTGGTTATGTTCTTAACAGTGGGTTTTGAACATGGACGATCACACTTATTTATTTGTTTGCTTCCTTGTGTTTTGTTTGGCTCCCCCCTTTGATAAAAGCCCGTGGGAAAGGGGCAGCAGTCTCACTGTCCAGGTTCAGGGGCTGGCCCACGGAGAGTGCTCAGTGAAATTTGTGGAGTGAGTGGGTCAATGCAGGAGTGCCTGAAGGGACGCACTGGACACCCTTATGTGCCGGGTTCTTCCGTGTGCGCCACATGTTTTATTTGCACAAGAACCCTATGAAATCGTACCAACAGGACTACGTTTCCCAGTGTTGCGTGCAATTAGCTGTTCTGTGAATGTGGGCAGACGTGAAGTGGGCCACTTCCAACTTTGCCTCATAAAAATTTCGCATGTGATCCCTGTTCTCTTTCTTATTTATCTTCTAGTGGCTTCAGAGGACGATGACAGACACAAGGTGGGAGGAGCTTGGGCCCCCAAAAGCCTAAGGGGAGCAGAGTCTCCCTCCCCCTGCATAAGCAGGATATAGACTCTGCCCAGTGAATCCATTGTGATTTCCAGGCTTATTTGTTACAAGAGGTAGCTCACCTTAGTACATCAGAGGACCTATGTTGGTGGCTGGTGAGCAATACTGTGGGTGATGCTCCCACTGACAGCTTTTCATCAAATGCAGGTGTGTTCTCTGGGGGCAGTCCCTCACCTCACCCCACGTTGGGCGCCCACGCCAGAGCGCAGCTCGCTGCACTGCGTGTGGTTGCTCCAGGGGGCTGTGGAGCCCTCACTCGGCTCCTGCTGGGGGTGCCTGTGTCGGTTCCTCTCTGTGGCTTCAGCATCCAGTCCCTGGGGAGTCTCAGGGAAAGTTTGCTGAGTCCACAAATGAGTGAATGGGTCACCTGTACCCCTCATTGCCCCTCTGACCGTAAAAGTGCCTGAGAAAGCCCAGCTCTTTCATTTTACAGAGGCCCCAAGAGAAGAAATGACTTCCGCGGGGTCACAGGGAAGCGGCGCGCTGCCGAGTTGGTGTGCCCCAGCGCTGCCAACACGACAGCTGGCTCCTGAAGGGAATCCTGGCACCTCCCGGGGCTGGAGACATGCTGAGAGGGTGGGCAGGCTCCTCTAACACCCCAAGGTGACCCACCAAACCTCACTGCCCACTGCCCCTCCTCCAGTAGGACAGAAGCACTCCAGAACCTTCCTTCCCCCACCCCAGCCAGCACTGCCTGGCTCCCGCAGCCTGGGTGTTCACATCACTCAGTATTTTTAGCTTCACCACCTGGCACCTGTGGTCACCGTCTCTGCCCAGCCTGGCGGTGTCCCCTCCCCAGGCCTTAAAGGGCCAGCATCCACTAGCTGGAAAGTAGATTGCAACATAGGCCACCATACGACCAGGGCAGGAGGCAGAGGGGCATCCCCTACAAGGGATCCCCAAAGTTGGAGGTGGGAGGTGGAGGGGACAAGGGAAGAGGGCAGGGTCTCATTCATGGCTGCCTGATCTTAAGGCCTGTGTCTCATTCGTGGGTTTCCCAGATGCTGATTTACTCAAGCTGTTTGCCTGGGCTGGCTGTGAACTTCACACACTCTTCCCCTCTAGGACCTGAGGCCGCAAAGTTGCCAGAGCAGTGTGCATTTTTTACCAATCTACTCAGATGATTTTGATGGCCTGTCTCCCCATGTCATGTTCATTCATTCATTCATTCAACAAGGGTTTTGAGCTCCTCCAATGAAAATAATGATTCTTTAGGAGTTCATCGCTATGGAGTTCAAGAAGCACTTCTACACCTGTGGGCTAGCTCACTGGGCCTGCTGACTTGGCCCGGACTACACGACAGACCAGCAGGCCTCCTGCAGGCAGAGCACTCCGCCTTTCCCCGACTCCCTGAGGACACTGCACCCCCACCTGTCAACGCGCCCATCACTCTGTCAAACGAATCTGTTTGCTTGCCTGTGTCCCAGTAGGCCGTAACCCTGTGAGGCCTGGGGCTCCAGCCCCCATGTAAGCCCTGGCACTCTGTGGGTGCTCAGGCACCGTTTGCTGAATGATAAACCACGGCAGGAGCATCTCCTCATTTCACAGATGAGGAGACAAAGGCCCACGGAGGGAAAAGCACAGACCCAGGGTCTAACAGAGATTCAGGGGGGAAGCTGGCCCAGGCAGCAGGAGCTACACCACTGCCCTCCTGGCAAAGGGCCTGGTGGGGGCACCTGAGTTGGCCCCAAGCCTGCTCTTCTCCCTACCCAGGGCAGTGCTGACTCAGGCGGTGACGGAGGTGTGGGAGGGCTGGGTCAGAGCAGCGGTGACCCTTGCCTGCCCTGCAGATTCTCTGTCCACCCTGGGAGCCTGTGGTACAGCTTGAGTAATGCACTTGGCTGCTGGAGCCTGCAGGTGGGGATGGGAAGAATTGGCAGTAGGGACAGTGGCCCCTAGGACACGTCCCTACCTGGGCACAGTGCACAACCCCTCTTCCACATAGGTACATAGGATTCACACATGCTTCCGCAAACATGTACGCAGACTCACAATCACACACACTCACCCCCCAATACCCTGTCACACAGCTGCACAAATCTTCACTCCCCACCCCTTCTCCCTTTGTCTCTCTCACACACATGCATATATACACACAGACTTTTCCACTCATTAATTCAACAAAGACTCAACACTATCAGGTGTCAGTTCAGCGTAGGGAGGAAAGGTGACTCTCAGCTCAGGGTGGAGCTGGGTCTTCCTGAAGGACTTCCTGGAGGAGGAGGCATTAAAACTGGGCCTGGATGGGGTTGGGGAAGGGAAGTCTGGGCAGAGGTTTCACTGGGGAGTGAATATAGAAGAACAGAATGAATGAGATAGGTGCGGTCAGTTAGATCCCATAGGCTTTGAATGTCCAGCTGAGTGTCCACTTCCTCCTGTGGGAGCTGGGAGCCATGGAGGGCTCTGAGCAGGAGGGACATGACCACAATAGAGAGGACAAAAAGGTTGCTGTGGGGCCGGGATGGAAGAAACAGGGAAGAGACAGGTGAGAGGCCTGAGAGTCCGGGGTAGGGAGGTGGTTGTGGGTGGTGAGCAGTGGACCAAGAGACTGAGAAGTAAGCCTGCCAGGCCCCGAGGGGTCCCAAGCTTGAGCCCTGTGGCCTTGTTCTGCCCACCCACTGCCCACCGTGGGCACTGACCTCTGCAATGGGACCTCTTCCAGCAGCTCCTCCTCCTCCTCCCTATGGAAGCAGACGAAGCAGAAGGCTGGCACATCCTTCGATCCACAGCCCAGGGGCCAGGCCGGAGGCAGCTCCAGGACTGGACAGGGGTGACTGGCGGTTGTCTCGGCGGCAGCATCCTCGGTCTGGGCAGGGGTCCCTGAGTCGGCGTGCTCCAGGGTCAGCAGCCTGTTGGCCTCAGGGCCCTGCTCCTGCCTACCTGCCACCTGTGCCTTTTCACTCAGATTACCCGTTGCCTCAGTGGGTGGAAGACCCTATGGCTCTGTTGGGTGGGGACTCCTGTCCTGACCCACTGGACTTCCAGCCACAGTGCTAAGCCTTGGGAAGCAGCTTCTGGATGCCCGGACTCAGAAATGGCTCACTGGCAGACGAGGGTCCAGCAGGGCCTCTCGCTGCCCCCTGGGGAGCACCAGACTCCTCAGCTGCCCGCTCTGCTGCCTCCTGTCAAAGCCGAGACTGGGAGGACAGGCTCTCTGGTGTCCTGTCCATCTGGTCATCTGTCTGTCCAGGCGTCGGCTCCTTCCTGTTCACCCAGCACAGCAGCAGAGGTGGTTTCCCTAAGAAAGTTTGTTCTTCCCTGCTGACGTGGTGGCATGGATGGCCTCCAGGAGGGAGGGTCAGGACCTGGAACTGAGAGGTGCGTGAGGACCCGGTGAGGCTGGCACAGTGCCCACACTGTCCCCAAGAAAAGTTCTGGCCCCTGGAGTCCTAGCTACAGCTCTGGCTCTGACTGGAGACTGGAGCTCGCTCCCTCTGCTCCCTGCTCCCTCTGACTCCAGTGGCTGCTCTGGCAGACCGGCTAGGCTGTGGGTATTAATAGCTCCACATTTGTGCTGAGAAGCCGTGAGGTTAACTCCTTCCCTGCCAGAGCAGGGGGTGGGGGTAAGCAGGGAGAGCAGGTGGACACAGGGAGCATTGTCTCAGTTCTGTCCCCGACTGAGCCTGGCCCGCCTCTGAAGGACCCTCAGATGCCACCTCCTGCATCTGTATCTTGGTCAGAGTGCCCTGGCCAGTTGAACCCTCCGTGGACACTCTGGTGTCCGGTGAGACCGGTGGCTCAGGGCAGCAGCTCTGGGACGGGCAGGGTTCTGAGCTGCAGAGAGCATCTCCGGGCCTCCTCCGCACATACATCTACCCACTGTGAGCTCGCTGGGTTTGCCCCTCCCTGCCCCATGTTCCTCGACAATCAGCATCACTGACTCTGGGTCCAGTTCCATTGCTGGCTTCCTGGAACCTACCCAGAGGTACTGCGCACAGCCCCTGTGGGGCCCAGAGATGCACCACACACAGCCACCTATTCTGCTGAGGAGTGTGGAAGGGGGTGGGTATGGGGGATTGGAGTAGGATTTGTTTCCTTGAAAAGGTTTATCAAGAACCTGCTATGTGCCAGGCACCCAGCAATGAAGAGGGCAGACACTATTCCGGCCTGAGTGGACTTGGCATTGTCATGCAGGAGGCCAATGGGGCGCAGCCGCCTGCCTGGTGCCCTGGTGTGAATTAGGAGCAGGTGCTCCCTCCCAGCAGGTGCACCCCCACTCCTGCAGTGCGGATTTCAGGCTGGGTGTCAGTCCCACTCACCTTCGCTGCGATTTACAACATGCACAGCTATTCACAGTGGCCCGGAGGCATCAACAAACAGAGGGGAAAATAAATTCAGAGTGTGAAAAGTGCTGTGAAAAAAAATAAAACCAGACGCAAGAGAGGCCGATGAGGGGGAGGTGGACCTCTAGGTGTTCGGGGAAGAACTCTAGAGGGGGTAACATCGGAGCCGTGGCCTGCAGGAGGACGGGCGCCGGGTCTGGAGGGAGAATGGTCTAGGAAGAGGAATCGGCAGGAGCAAGGGCCCAGAAGCGAGACTTAGCTGGCATGTTTGGGGAAGAGAGGAGAAGCGGAGGAGAAAGTCTTCAAGCTGGGTAAGTAGAGTTTTCCAGGGGGCTCAAGGGCAGCAAGAACAGAGTATATGCACAGGCTGAGGGCATGAACAGACGGCGGTACTCTGCAGGGCAGGGAGAGGATGGAGGTGGCAGGGCCAGAGGTGTCGAAGGTATTCGTTCCAGCGTTGGCCCTCCCAGGGCTCTGAGGAGGAAGGGTGGGTGGGGAGGAGGATGGAAGTGGGAACGTGGGTCAGCCGCTGAGGGGCTGGGGAGGTGGGTGGAGGGTCAGCTCAGCTGTTGAGGCTGAGCACATTGCGCAGACGGTGAGTGGGGACCGATATCCACCCTACCCCTGCTCTGCTGAGCCTCGTGTTGCACCTTTAGAGCTGTGACAGCTTGGGGGGGGTCCACCCAGCGGGGTTCCTTATCTGAATTAGTCTGTGCAAAGGGGGTGACTTTTTCTGATTAGCACAAAGGCGCCCCATAGGCTGGGCTGGGGGAATGACACAGGGCCCCAGGTTCCAGTGTGGTCTCTGCTGCAGACCTACTGTGTGCTTTGGGTCGGTCACTGTCCCTCTCTAGGGCCGTAGATTTAGAGACTTAGCCACAGACCAGCTGACCCAAACCTTCTGAGTCCAGAAGGGGCGGGCTCCCCTGAGGTCACACAGGGACACAGCAGAGCCTGACTCTCACCTCAGTGCTCTGTGTTCCCTGCTCCAGGGCAGCCAGGATCGCGCGCCTCAGAGCCTTGGGGTCTCTCTGAGGAAAAGGACAGGAGACAATAAGAAGAGTGGAGATTAGGGGAGGAGAGGAGGGGAGGCCAGGCCGTGGCCCCCTGGGATGGGAGTCAGAGGGGTCAGTGTGCCCCAGGCCTCCAGTCACCCCTTCCCCTCCCCTAGGCCCAGGGGTTGTCATTTGCGAATGTTAATTATTCACAATGCTGGTGCTTTGCCTGGTTTTAATGCACTCTGATGGTGTTCTCTCGCTAATGGGGAAAATCAATAAGTTTTAATTCTTAGTGGCTGTGAAGCTCTGTCTGTCTCCTGTTCGGGTGACTGTGCCTGGCTGTTGGGCTGGGTGCGGGGGCTGGAGGCTCAAACCTGGGGAGGGAAGATAAGAGTCACCAGGCAGCTCCACACTCTGCCTCAAGCATCTCGGAGGGTCTAAGTCCTTAAATCTCAGCCATTCACCTGCTGCTCCCTTCCCCAAGAGACATAGCAGCCTCTGCTGGCCCCTGCACCCGACCTACGGGCCAGCTGTGGGCCAGCAAAAGCAGTCCCACCGGATTTGGGGGGCTGGAGTCACCTGCAGCTCTTGGCTCTGGTATTTCAACCTGGCTACCCTTCCAGGCTCAGATCTGTCTTGGGCACCGGGAGAATGAGGCCCAGGCCTCACGTTCCTGGAGAGACTTGGATATATTTCTCCATGCAGTTATACATGCAGTTATAGGTTCAGGCAATTTCTCTGACAGGACTGAGAACTGAGACCATTCCTGGGGCATTAAGAGTGCGTCCCATCACAGAACCACGCCCCTCCGACCCCCCGCCCAGTATACATCCTTTATGATCATGTAATTATCTTGTGAACAGAACAACTGTGTCATGCTGTGTGTGTGCGGGTGTGTTGTAAAAGTGTTAATTAGACAGGCGTAAACATTTAAGATACACCATGGTCCCCATAATGCTGTTTTTGAGATTTCTTAATGCTTCCAGAACATAATGAGCCCCCAAGAAGGAAGAGGCCTGAGATGTCTTGACCTTGAGAGACCCGGCCTGCTTCCCAGAGAACCCAGGCCTTTCCTGACGGGCCCAGGGCCCACGCCTGGCTGGCTGGAAATGCTTGGACCACCCACCGGGGCTTCTGCTGGGCTCCTAGCCCTCTAGAACCCAGGAACCAGGACATGGAGAACAGTGGCTGCCAGGCCTCACCCATCCTGTCTATCCAGGCCCCAGCCCTGGCCTCTTGACTTTCCCCACCCAGGCCCAGCGGACACAGCCGTCCCAGGCCAGACAAGGAGCTTCCGAAGCCTGGCTTCACCGTGGGGCAGACTGGGCTCGAGTCCCCTTCCGACTTTTGATTTCCATTCTCCCCCACTCCCTTAATTTTCACTTTGGACTTAGCTGCACAGAAGTTGGAGTTAATGCTTCTTTTCAGTTCACGGCACATTGTTGCTACTGGCCCACACAGGGAACCTCCCTCGGTTTTATTAGTTTCTCTGTTCCCTTTTGCCCCCACGGATGGCAGGCAGGCAAAGCTGCTGAGGTTCACTCCAAATACCCACTGGCGGGCTTGCCGGGAGAACTGCATGAGTAGAGCGTGTAAGATGCCTGGAACGCGGTAACTGGTCAGTGAAGGTCCAGCTCCATCTTCTGGTCCAGTTCCCTCCCCCAGGGTTCTTTGATGCTTGGACAAAACACCTTCCCCTTTGGTATACCTGAGCAGGGCTGGTGTTTGTCAAAGTCCCTCACTAAAGACCAGAATGATCAGTGGGATCGAATCTAACTTGCTCATAGTCTGAGGGGGAAGCAGATAAGACACAACAAGTTCCCATTTCAAATTCAAATTCAGCACATGTAGGCCAGGCCACATGCTGAGCGGTGTCTGTGAGGCCCACGCAGACCCGGAGGGGAACGGGTCTCCCTGTGGGGGAGTCTCTGCCCAGCGGGGTGGGTGGGAGATGGCCCCTCTTGCTCTATTAATTAGGGTGCAGTCAAGCTGCTGTGACAAAAGGGCCCCACATTATAGTGGCTCAAACAAGTCTTCTGACAAATTAATTAGGACAATATGTCAAAGTTTTATTTCAAGATTGCCATGAAGAAAGAGGCTCTGACCATGTTGGTTCAAAGGGAACTTTCCCTTTTATAGGATAGAGAATGCTTAGATATTTTTCGGCCAACACAAGAAAAAAGAAGGTCTGATTCCAAATCATCAGCACCCTGAATAAGTGACAGCTGAGTGGATGGGAAGCTTGCTTCCTACAAGAGGTTTTACTTGAATTACAATTTATGAGAATGTTGCTGCAGCATTTTGTCAAGAGTGCAAGTGCCTTACCAGAAGGAGCTTGTGAATTACAACACATGGAAAAGGTTATGTCTCAAACCAGATTCGGTCCAAATTTTCCTTATCACAAGGTAGAATTTTATTTCTCTTACGGTAACAGTCAGGAGGCAGGTGGTCCTCTTGGTTGAAGCTGGCTTATAAGTCTCGGATTCACGTTTTAATCCTCAAGAAGGAGGAAAGATCGAGTGAGGCAGAAGTGGCATTTTTCACTTCCACTCTCTCTGTCACCAAGTAATTTGTTTTCTAGCAGCAAGGGAGGCTGGGAAATTCAGTCTCTATCTGCACAGCCAAATGCATAAAACTGGGACAGCGGTAGGGTACCACTAAAAGGAAGGAGAATAGGATACAACGGGCAGTTATGAAGGCCTAATTCAAAGCTGAGGCTCTGAACCCTCCTCTCTGCTTCCTGACACAAACTGTTTACCAGTCCATTTTTTGGTCTTTGTAATTGAGGAAATATACAGAGCAACCAGTCTATATTGGACCGAAAGCACAGAGGCTCCAAGATGTAGACTATATGATTTGTGTAAATCTACCAACAAGAGGTTTTCGGTTTTGTCAGGAGGGTTTCAGAATGCATTACTGAAGGTGAAATGAAAAAAAAAATGAAGTCATTATCAACTCCAGGGAAAACAAAAAGTTGCACAAGAAAGGAAATGTATCATAGTACACTGTGTGGCTGGGCTGCGAATATTATATATAAAGGCACAACAATATAAATGCTAAAAAAAAGATTTTAATCCAAAAGCGTATATAACTACATCGGGAGGATGAGAACAAGATGCATGTGTGTGGGAGAGGGAGGCAAGGGTATAAGAGAACTAAATTTTCATTTTTTATGTTACAAAGTAAGATCAAAAATGGAAAAATCAAGAAATACCTACGTTAGCATATTATTTAGAATCTTGCCTTTTAACAGATAATCCATGGACCAGCAGAATCAGCATCACCTGGGAGCTCATTAGAAATGCAGAATCTTGGACCTCACCCCAGACCTGCTGAATCAGAACCTGTGCTTTAACAAGACCCCTGGTGATTCACAGCTCCTCAAAGTCTGAGAAATCCTGACTTCGAGAATGGACAGCTAAAAGGACTCAAATCACTGCCTTTCCAAAAAGACCTGGAGTACAGAGGGGGTGGAATAAGGGACTGCTCATTTTTTATATAAACCCTGTAGCTTTTGGGAGCTTTTAATTATATGGAAGATTTATGTTGCTAAAAAGTAAATCATGTGCATGATTTAAAATCCCAACAATACAAAGTGGAATGCAAAGGCTTCCTCCCAACAGAGACTCCCATGAACTCCTTTGTCTTGTCAATAGCTTCTTTTATTTAAAATATATTTTATTGATTATGCTGTTGCAGTTGTTCCATTTTCTTCTCCCCTTTATTCCCCTCTGCCTTGCAACCTCCCCCTCCCAACATTCCCCCACCTTAGTTCATGTGCATGGGTGGTACAGATACGTTCTTTGGCGTCTCCATTTCCCATACTATTCTTAACCTCCCCCTGTCTGTTTTGTACCTACCATTTAGGCTTCTTATTCCCTGTACCTTCTCCCCCACTCTCCCCCTCCCCCTCCCCACTGATAACCCTCCAGGTGATCTCCATTTCTCTGATTCTGTTCCTGTTCTAGTTGTTTGCTTAGTTTGTTTTTGTTTTTGTTTTGTTTTTAGGTTCAGTTGTTGATAGTTGTGCGTTTGCTGTCATTTTACTTTTCATAGTTTTGATCTTTTTCTTAAATAAGTCCCTCTAACATTTCATATAATAAAGGCTTGGTGAGGATGAACTCCTTTAACTTGATCTTATCTGGGAAGCACTTTATCTGCCCTTCCATTCTAAATGATAGCTTTGCTGGATAGAGTCATCTTGGATGTAGGTCCTTGCTTTTCAGGACTTGGAATACTTCTTTCCAGCCCCTTCTTGCCTGTAAGGTTTCTTTTGAGAAATCAGCTGTTACTCTTATGGGAACTCCTTTGTAGGTAACTGTGTCCTTTTCTCTTGCTGCTTCTAAGATTCTCTCCTTCTGTTTCATCTTGGCTAATGTAATTATGATGTGCCTTAGTGTGTTCCTCCTCGGGTCCAGCTTCTTTGGGACTCTCTGAGCTTCCTGGACTTGCATGTCTATTTCCTTTGCCAGATTGGGTAAATTCTCCTTCATTATTGTTTTCAAATAAGTTTTCCATTTCTTACTCTTCTTCTTCTCTTTGTGGCACCCCTATGATTCAGATGTTGGAACATTTAAAGTTGTCCCAGAGGTTCCTAAGCCTCTCCTCATTTTTTTTTTTTTTTTGAATTCTTGTTTCTTCATTCTGTTCTTGTTGAATGTTTATTTCTTCCTTCTGCTCCAAACTATTGATTTGAGTCCCGGTTTCCTTGCCTTCATTGTTGGTTCCTTGTACATTTTCCTTTATTTCACTTTTCATAGCCTTCACTTCTTCCTGTATTTTGCGACCATGTACAACCATTTCTGTGAGCATGCTGATTACCAGTGTTTTGAACTCTGCATCTGATAGGTTGGCTATCTCTTCATTGCTTAGTTGTATTTTTCTGGAGCTTTGATCTGTTCTTTCATTTGGGCCATATTTTTTTTGTCTCCACAGGCCTCGTAAGGGGCGGAGCCTTAGGTATTCACCAAGGCGGGGCAATCCACGTCCCTTCGTTGTGGCGCTGTATGTGGGGGAGGGGTCGTAGAGGGAACAATGCTACTTGCTCAGTTCTCTGCCGGCTTTCAATCACTTCCCCCACTACCCACAAGCAAATTGGGCCCTTCTGGTGTTGATTCCCAGGTGGGTGGGTTTGTGTATGTTCCAGGACCCTGTGGGTCTCTCCAATGAACTCTCCTGTGAGGCTGGGAGTTTCTCCTTTTGCCTCAACTCCCAAAGGTGCTTTCAGTCAGAGGTTTTGAGGCTTTATTTCCCTGCAGTGGAACCCTGAGTTGCGCGGTCTGTCTTGCTCCCTCCCCAGTTGTTCCTCCTAGTTTATCTGCATGCAAATGTGGGACCACCTGGTCTGCCATCCACCACCTTGCTGCGAGTCCTCTCCACCCCGCTGTCCATCTCCACCCCTCCTACTGGTCTGGATGAATGTTTCTTCTTTAACTCCTTGGCGGTTGGACTTCTGTACAGTTTGATTTTCTGGCAGTTGTGGTTGTTTTTTGTTTTTAAATTTGTTGTTATCCTTCTTTTGGTTGTGTGAGGAGGCACAGTGTGTCTACCTACACCTCCATCTTGGCCGGTCAACAGCTTCAGAACATTTTCTCTGCACATTGAACTCATGTGTGTTTGAATCCCTTTATTTCTTACAGACATAGCACATGCAATGCATTGTTCTGTATCTTGCTATTTTTCACTCAACAATATCTTGGAGATTGTTCCACTTAAGTACATACAGATCTGCTTAATTTTTTTATAGGTTGCTCTTATATGCTATTACTGGATGCCTAGCATTGTAATTTATTTACCTACTCGCCTACTGGGAAATTTGGTCATTTCCAGGCTTCTTTGGTTACAGACAATGATGCAATAGCATTATGTCACTGCAATACAGTGTAGAGTTAAGGGCACAGAGCCTGGACATACAATGCCTGGGATTAGAAGCCCAGGACCACTGCTAAGGCCAGTGTTTTCATCTTTGTGGTGTCAGTTTTTGTAGCTATAAAATGGAGATAAAAATAATAGTCAGCTCTGAAGGTGGTTGGGTGGAATGTGTACAAGAGATATGGAGCACCTACTATGTTCCAGGATTCAGTAATGAACAAAACATAACAATTCCTGCCCTTGTGGAGCTTATATTCTGGTGGTAGGAGACAGATAATAACATGATAAAGTAATAAAATGACCTCACTGATAAAGTGATGCAGCCCTGAAGGAGATAAGTGGTGAGATACATTATCACTTGAAGGGAAAGCATTCCAGGCAAAGGACCAAGGATGGGGAACTTACTACCTACCCAGACAGCTACTGGCAATGGGAAAGGCCCCCGTGCCTTCTCCCACTTGCCCTACGTCTGTCTGTGGGGACTCATACAAAAGAAGTAGGATCATTCCCCAGTGAGCAGAAGCCCTCCATTGGATAAGAGAGCTGTAGTGCCACAGGATGCTGTCTTGTGATGGAACCACCCAAACAACTACAGTGGCACCGCCACCACTGAAGAAATCTGGTGTCTGAGCAAGGGGGCTGGATTCCCAGCCCAGTGGGATCGGTCCCTGGCACCAGGGAACGTGCCTCCAGGCCCAGGTCCTTCATTCTAGTGGTGTAAGGTGGGGAGGAAGAACCATAGCGTGAGGGGTGGAGAATGCTGTCCTTGGGCCAATGCACCTGGGCGGCCACAGCTTTGCAAAGAGAAATTTCGTGGGTGGGTTAACTATGTGTGGATGTCAGCCAGGCAGGTGTTGGATCTGGGAGAGCAGCCATTTGGGCCTCATGATCTCTCCTTCTGAACCCAAGTCAGGTCAGTTCCAGAATTTCTCTGTAGACACATTTGGGACAGCAACCTGACTGCAAGAGGAAGAGGAGTTTTCTTTGAGGCAGTGATGGAGATCAAGGGTATGCTTATTTGGATGACTCTGGGGGGACTGATGAACTGTTGGTAGGGCTTAAGCCCCTCAGGCCACCCCTGAGCATCACCATTGCCCCAGGGTCACAGGAGCATGCGTGTCTGTCTTACTCCTCCAGCCTCCAAGTCCACCTCTGGCTTCACCAGTGGGCAGACTCGACCGCCAGCACCGACCCAGCAGAAAGGTGTTTTTCAGAGCCCCACTCTCCGCATAGCAAAGTGGGGATAGGAGGGGTAGGTTTGAGCTTAATACCTGACACCTGGGCGCTGCAAAGTCATGAGAAAAAGATGGGTGACTCGATAGTCTTTGAAAAATATAGATCTGGATTGTCACTCACTGGTTAAAGCATAGGAAACAACAGATGGATCAAAGATTTCAAGGTTTAAAAAAGCTATAGAAGAATTAGAAGGAAATATGAATAAAAAATTTAAAATCTCAAAGGGAGAGTGTTTCCCAGGTGAGAAACGAAGCTCAGAAATCATAACTTTATACAAAATTAAAAATTTTCTACACAGCAACACTAACACAAACAAACCAATAGCCTCCCCCCCAGCAAAGGCCAACTATTTTTAAAGTGTGTAGTACACGTGACAGGTAAAGGATAGTGTCCTTAATAGCAAATCAGCTCTTACAAATCCTAAAGAAAAGGACCGCAGACCCAGCAGGACAGAGAGCAAAGACTGTGCGCTTGTAGTTCCAAAATAAAGAAATAAAAACAACCAGTGAGCATGTGGGGAAAGATTTTCAACTTGTCTTGTTCCTGGAGGGTCTTTGTACTTCCTGTTCCTTTGTCTGGAACAACAGCTGCTAGCAACACAGCTTGCCACTTAGTTCTTTCCCTTCTGTGTTTCTCAAGTGGCACCATATAGTTCTAGGGCTACAAATGACCCCGAGCTTGAGTGACAGAATGTCACAGGTGGAAAGACCCCTACAAGGTCATCTGGGGCAGGGGCCCCTCCGCCACAGTGTGATGACGCTGGTGGGGACCAGACCCGGCCAGCACCGTAAGGGCTTTGATGTGATCTTCAGAGCAAGCAGAGGCCAACGACAGCAGGACGGGGGCGTGATCAGATTTGTGATTTGAGAAGCTCCCTCTGCCTGCTTGGGGCACGGCCGGGGGGGGGGGGGGGGGCGGGGGGGGTAGGTCAGTGGCGTGTGTGGGGGAGGGAGTGGTGGGGGTGGCGGGGTGGGGGACCAGTGCAGGAGACGGTGCAGTCCTCCAGGCCAAACGTGAGGGTGGCGGGGCAGAGCAGACTGGTGACCATGGGAAAGACAGAAGTTAATGAGCTACAAAGATATTCTGGGTTTTTTTTTTTATCCTCCCCCAAGGATATGTTTTATTGATTTTAGAGAGAGGAGAGAGAGAAACATCAATCAGTTGCCGCCCGCATGTCCCCTGACTGGGGATTGACGGCAACCTAGGTGTGTGCCCCGACCAGCAGTCGAATGGGCAACGTTTTGGTGTACTGGACGACTTTCCAGTCAAAGGAGCCGCCCGGCCAGGGCTAGAATGATGTTTTGAGAGTAAACCTCAGGCCACGGTGAGGCCTGAGGAAGAGGGAGGTGCCAAGGCTCTGGCTTGCACATCTAGACTGGGGGTTTGCCAGTCGCTGGGATAGGGCACTCCGAAAGGGGCTGGTACAGAGGGTCCTGAGAGCAAGCTCGGCCTGGAGGCCCCGGAGCCTTGGAAACATCCGAATGGAATTGTAGAGCTGGAAGTTGCATGTATAGGACTGCAGCTCCAAGGTGAGGCTTGCGTAGACAGGGATTAAAGTCAAGGGGGTGGGTGATGTCATTTAGGGTTAGTGCGGAGGGAGAGGAAAAGAGGGTCTAGGACCCCACTTGGAGGAACCTACACATGTAATTGCCACCTGGAGGGGAATGAGCCAATGAAGGGAACAGAGAGAAGAAAGCCAATGTCACAGAAGTCAGCTTTTCAAGAAGGGTTGATCGCACCGAATGCTGAGGAGGGGCCAAAACGGGAGAAGGAAAGGTCCCCTGGGCTTAACCTTGATGTCTGCGGCAGCCTTCATGCACTGTCGGCATTGGGGCCGGACGATTCTGTGCTGTGCGGCTGTCCTGTGTCTTGAAGGATGTTTAGCAGCATCCCTGGCTCTACTCAATAAATGCTAATAGCACCCCCCCCCCACCCCGGTTGTGATGACCAAAATGGTTTCCAGACATTGCCTAACGCCCCCTGGAGGGCGACACTGCCCTGTGGAGGACCCCTGCCTTGGCAGAGCATTTTGAGTAGGTGTGCGAGGAGAGTGGAGTTTGCTTGTGGAGAAGAGAAGAGGAATGAGGGAGGGTCTGGGAAGGGCAAGCAAGAGTTACTTTGTTATTTTTCTAAGAGGGGAGAACTTTGAGGTGGTAGAAATAATGACACAGTGTCAAATGTTAGAATTTTTTTTTTTTTGCCGTTCTTTGATAGGTGAGAAATAGCCGCTCAGTATGGTTTTGATGTGCATTTCTCTTATTATGAGTGAACTCGACACTTTTTCAGAGGTTTGGGAGAAAGTTTTCTTTAGAGACGATCTTTTTAATATTTTCTTTAACCCATTTTTCAATTGGTTCACTGGTCCTTTTCTTATTGGTTTTAGAAATAATATTATTTTTATTTTATTTGTTTAAAGTATATTTTGTTGATTATCCTATTACAGTTGCCCCAATTTTTCCCCCTTTGTCCCTCTCTGCCCAGTTCCCCCCTTCCCTCCAGCAATGCCCCCCTTAGTTCACGTCCATGGGTTGTGCATGTAAGTTTTTTGGCTTCTCCATTGCCTACACTGTTTTTTTTTTAAAAAAAAATATTTTATTTATTTATTTTTAGAGAAAGCAGAAGGGAGGGAGAAAGAGAGGGAGAGAAACATCAATGTGTGGTTGCCTCTCATGCGCCCCCTACTGGGGACCCAGCCCACAACCCGGACATGTGCCCTGACTGGGAATTAACTGGCAGCACTTTGGTTCGCAGGCTGGCACTGAATCCACTGAGCCACACCAGCCAGGGCCTTTTCTCATTCGTTTTATGAATTCTGTGTATCAGGCAGGAAAGCCCTTCTTTTATGATACGAGTTATAAATATTTTTCCCTAGTTTGTCATTTTTCTTTTCATTCTTGTGAGGCAAAAGAGACATAGGCCTTGTGCACATTTCAGATGGGTTATGCAAATCTGTACAATTCTTGTGAGTGACAATTTGTCATTCTCTGCCAAAATTACAAGTGCATTTTTTTACTCACTTCTGGGAGTTTACCATATGCTGCAGGACTATTTGGTGTGAATAAAAATGTGTGTGCGCATACACGTGTGTGTTGGTTGTTGCTGCCGTTGACTTTTTCTCTCAAGACTGGAAATAGCCCAAGAGGCTGTCAGTAGGAGACTGATTAAATAAACCATGGTACATGCATGAAATGGAATATTTTGCAGCTATAAAAAATGAAGAAAGTTTCTAGTTACTATAATAGAGACATTGCTAGGGTATACTGTTAATGGGAAAAAAGCAGGAGGAAGAATTGTATATTTAGTGTGCCATCTATTGTGTAAGACATGGGGAAATGGGAAATACGAAAATGTATTTGTATTTGCATTAAAAACCCTGGGGAAAAAGTAAGAAGTGGTTACCACAAAGAGTTTAGAGCATGGGGAAAATGGGGAACAGGAATGACAAATGTAAATTTATTTTTGTTGTAAGTTTTTTTTTAAAAAAAATTGGTGAATTATTTACTCTCTAAAAAGTTAATGGGATGGATTCCAGCTGAGAGAAAATACAGTAGAGAGAAGTTCTCAATGAGGTGGGACGGTGTAAAAATTCAAAACCCAGGTTTAAGTATAGTGATTTGCCTCAGTTTCTCCAGCAGTCAAATGAAGGTTCTTGAACTAGCCGTGAAAAAGGCACCTAGCACTGACTGGTCCAGTGTGACTGTCTCCCCTTCTCTGAGGCCCAGGGCAGGCTGGGTGAGCATGCCGGCCTGGGGAACAGGCCTTATCCACCACTCTTATTCACAACTCCTCCAAGTGCATCCTGGGAGGACACTCAGTGGTCAGTGGAGGCCTGAGCCAGCCTGGGGTGGCTCAGGAGAGGAGGCTGCAGTCCCACAGCCATGAGTTTGTAAGTCCACCCACACCCTCCTCCAGCTCTACCACGCCCATCATGGGCATAGATTGGCCCTAAATTTAGGTGAAAAGCAGCCCCAGGGGGAGCTTTGAGAAGCAAAATGCACAACAGCAGGCACCAGCATGTTAAGCCCCTTGCTTCACAAAAGATACAACTGAGGCTCAGAAAGGGCAGGGGGATATTTATCCACTGATGCTCCACACGATAGTCCTGGCTCCTGCTTAGCAAGTGTATGTCATGATGGGTGTCACCTCCCCCAAGTCATACCCTCAGAATGTCATTGTGCTTGGACATGGTGTCTTTTTTTTTAGAAAACAATAGTGACCTTTTATTATCTTCAACAACAAAGTCAAGCCTGTGGGAACTAAGGAGCCTCACTACAGAGGGTGACAACCCCTGAGGGAGCCTCCTCAGAGACTTCCTCAGTCTGGCCACCTCACATTTCAAGGAAGCCCAAGCCACAGTGATCGGCAGGGAGGAGGACATGGAAAGAGCTTTTCTGCCTAAAATCAACCCTGTCTGGAGCCAGCACCTCGAAGGCACAATGCACCCCCTGTGGTCAGATCTTCATTGGAAGGTGGGTGAGAATTCACATGTGACCCCACGTATCCTACTTCTTGGTGTTGCTCTCTCCACTAGGCCAGAGATGGTGCCTTTAAACAGTCAATTCAGGTGAGACGAGGTCGTGAGCTCGAGCCTAGTCCAATAAGACTGGTGTCCCTATAAGAAGAGGAGATCGGGACACAGAGACAGACAGAGGGAAGACCACATGAAGATAGGGAGAAGACACCCATTTGTAAGCCAACGAGAGGGGCCTGTTGATGCCTTGTTCTCAGGTTTCTAGCCTCTAGAATTGTGAGAAAATACAGTTTGTTGTTTAAGCCCCCCAACCTGCGGCACGCTGTGAGGGCACCCAAGGAGACTGACACAGGCACCTCGAGTAGTGCATTTCCCTTTCACGCCAAATAAGTCTGGATCCGGCAACCCAAGATGATGTCATAGAGACTGAGGCTCTGCTTTCTCTCCCACCTTCTATTTTCAAGGTCACCTCTTAGACAAAGCTGGCTGCTGGAGCTGTCTGGTTCCAGGTAGCAACAAAGAAGAGGGGACAAAAACGGGTTCTTCCCTTTTAAGAAAAGTTCCTGCAAGTCCCACAGAGCAGTTTGGCTTACATCTTATTGGCTACTGCTTAGTCACATGACCACACCTCACTCAAGGGAGTTTGGGCAAAGTGCTTAGGGAAAAGCAAGGGTTTGTTCCTAAGGAACAAGGGGAGAATAGATGCTGGTCAAGGCAACCACCCATCTCTGCCACAGACCCTGACCTCAGTCCACACCCTGAAGGTGCAGGAATAGCTATCTCTACATTTTTCATAGCTCAGCATAATTTCTATTGCAAAGCAGATGGCACTCCCCCTTACTGTGTGTGTCTAATTCCTGGATGGCTTTTGAAGTGCCCAGCTATGGTGGGCAATGTCCGCCCTGAGGTCCTCTGTCCATGTAGGTGTCCCCAAGACATCAGACTCAGCCATCTGTCCCTGACCTTCGGCTGCCTTGTTTGTGTCTATGCAGCTCTTGGGCCTCTTCTGGACTGTCCTCAAGGCTCAGGGATTGATCTGTTGCTCCTGTGACTGCTGGGGACCAGGCAGTCTGCAAAGGAGTCTTTCCATCTGCTCTTGGGCTCCTCAAATCTCTCCCTAGTCTTGCTATACCATCCTCCCAAAGAAGTGGGGGTTCAGGGCCTTGCCTTCAGAGACTCCCCAAACTGTTTCATTTTTCATTATCTTTCCTCTGCTTCTCTCTCTCAGCCTGTACCTCAGGGGAATATTACTATCTGAAGGGTTCAAACCCTATTTTTGGTCTTTCTATTTCTCCTCTCAGGATGTAAGCTATTGGGACGCAAAAGTCAGACTCATGGCTTTTTCCTGCTTTCCACCCCCTCACGTTCCTCTCTTGAGATGACGAGCACAGGCTTTGGCTTGACAGCAGGGAATAAAAAAGAAAATATCAGGAAATTGAAATAAGTTAATGTCTGAAAAATGTTATCCTGCTGTATTTATAATAAACTTTCCTGTGGTTGACATTATTTGGCATTCCTTACCTACTTCTCTCTTGCTTCTGTCACTGTCTAGTCTAGAAAAGCTAAGTATTTTCTTTCACACCCTCTCTTGCAGCTTAGGGAAGGTGTATGTCCAGCTTTGGTCAATAAGTTGGGAGCAGAAAGCTGCTCAAAGTTTATAGGAACACTTCCCTTTATCTTAAAAAGGAGCAAGGTGTAGCTGGCATCATCTCTTTCCCTCTACTTCCTACTTAGAATGTGAACTCAAAGCCTGGAGCTGCAGCAGCTGTTTTGCCACCATGAAGGAAATGCTAAGAGACCCCTAGAAATGCCATGGCACCATTGAGCAGCTGAGTCTACACAGCATCACTTAGTTACCATTAAGCAAGAAAAATGAATCCTCATTTTTAAGTCTTAGTTACTTGCTTCTGAAAGCATTCTTAAACATATTATCACTTTATTTAGATGAGCAGAAGTAAGTCTCTTTATTACTACAAACTGTGCCCAAAGACTGTCTTGAATTCTGGACCATGTGGATGCGAGACATTTCCTAACCACCTCCATCCTGCTCAGCCCAGGCCCAGCCACCAGTTCTTTCCTGGTGGTCCCCATACCAGACTTTATTTTTTATTTTTTAAATTTATTTATTTTTTTGTGTTTTTTTCTTTTTTTTAAAGATGATTTTATTTATTTGCTTTTAGAGAGAGGGGAAGGGAGAGAGAAAAAGAGGGAGAGAAACATCAATGTGTGATTGTCTCTTGAGCACCCCATTCTGGGAACCTGGCCTGCAACCCAGGCATGTGCCCTGACTGGGAATCGAACCAGTGACCCTGTGGTTCACAGTCCAGCACTCAGTCCACTGAGACACACCAACCAGGGCCAGACTTTAGTTTTTAAAGTGAGTCACATGGTTGAGGTAATGCTGCTCAGGGGTACTTGGCAGAAAATCTTGGTCCTCAAGTAGGCTGGAGGATGGAGACAGCCTACCAACTGTTGTCAACCTTGGGACCTACCATATTTTTTAGCTCCCTTTCTGGGCAGCAGAGGCCTCCATTCATGGAGTGAGAAAAGTACAAACCTGTCTATTAGAGGTCTTCTTTTTAAAATTTTTATTTTATTTTATTTTTTTAAGTATATTTCATTGATTATGCTGTTATAGTTGTCCCATTTTTTCCCCTTTATCCCCCTCCCCCTTCACACCAGCATTCCCCCATCTTAGCTCATGCCCATGGGTCATACGTGTAAGTTGTTTGGCTTCTCCATTTCCCATACTATTCTTCACCCCCCCACACCCCGTCTGTTTTGTACCTACCATTTAGGCTTCTTATTCCCTGTACCTTTTCCCCCATTCTACCCCTCCCCCTACCCCTCCCCGCTGATAACCCTCCACATGATCTCCATTTCTGTGAAATGGCTCCTGTTGTAGTTGTTTGCTTAGGTTGTTTTTGTTTTTTTAGGTTTAGTTGTTGATAATTTTGAGGTTTTTGTCACTTTAATGTTCATAGTTTTGATCTTCTTCTTTTTCTTAGATAAGTCCCTTTAACATTTCATATAATAAGGGCTTGGTGATGATGAACTCCTTTAACTTGACCTTATCTGGGAAGCACTTTATCTGCTCTTCCATTCTAAATGATAGCTTTGCTGGATAAAGTAATCTTGGATTTAGGTTCTTGCCTTTCATCACTTTGAATATTTCTTTCCAGCCCCTTCATGCCTGTAAGGTCTCTTTTGAGAAATCAGATTATAGTCTTATGGGAATTCCTTTGCATGTTAATTGTCTCCTTTTCTCTTGCTGCTTTTAAAGTTCTTTCCATATTCTTTTGTAATTTAATTATGATGTATCTTTGTGTGTTCCTCCTTCGGTCCAATATCTTTGGGACTCTCTGAGCTTCCTGGACTTCCTGGAAGTCTATTTCCTTTGCCAGAATGGGGAAGTTTTCCTTCATTATTTTTTCAAATAAGTTTTCAATTTCTTACTCTTCCTCTTCTCCTTCTGGCATCTCTATGATTCAGATGTTGGAACATTTAAAGTTGTCCCAGAGGTTCCTAAGCCTCTCCTCAATTTTTCTGAATTCTTGTTCCTTCATTCTGTTCTTGTTGAGTGTTCATTTCTTCCTTTTGTTTGAAATTGTTGATTTGAGTCCCTGTTTCCTTCCCTTCACTGTTGGTTCCCTATATATTTTTCTTTATTTCTATATTTATTTTCTTTATGCATAGTCTTCACTTCTTCCTCTGTTTTACATCTGTACTCAATCATTTCTGTAAGTATGCTGATTACCAGTGTTTTGAACTCTGCATCTGATAGTTGGCTATCTCCTCATCGCTTAGTTCTTTTTCTGAGGTTTTGATCTGTTCTTTCATTTGGGCCATATTTTTTTGTCTCAGTGCATCTGTTACATTGCAAGGCGTGGAGCCTTAGGTATTCGCCAGGGCGGAGCAACCCCCTGCTCTGCTTTGTGGTGCAGTATGTGGGGAAGGGATCAGAGAGGGAACAATGCTGCTTCCTCGGCTCTCGCCCAGCTTGCAGTCACCTCACCAGCTACCCACAAGCAAATTGGGCCATTCTGGTGCTGATTCTTGGGTGGGTGGGTTTGTGTACATTCTAGGACCCTGTGGGTCTCTCCAACAAACTCTCCTGTGAGGCTGGGAGTTCTCCCGTCAGCACAACCCTCACAGGTTTTTACAGCCAGAGGTTTTGAGGCTTTAGTTTCCCATGCTGAAATACTGGGTTGTGGGGTCTGTCTCCCTCCCCAGTTGTTCATTCTGGCTTATCTGAATGGAAATGTGGGACTGCCTGGTCTGCCAGCTACTGCCTCACCTGCCACATCCACCACCTTGCCACGTGTCCTCTCTGCCCTGGCCACCTGTCTCTGCTTCTCCTATCAGTCTGGATGAATGTTTCTTATTCACCTCCTTGGTTGTTGGACTTCCATACAGTTTGATTTTCTTGCAGTTCTGGTTGTTTTTTGTTTTTAAATTTGTTGTTGTCCTTCTTCTGCTTGTGCGAGGAAGCAAAACATATCTATCTATGCCTCCATCTTGGCCAGAAGTCCCTAGAGGTCTTCTATAGGGTGTGTCATGATGCATTGGGCCGGTTCCTGACTGCCCCAAGGGGAGGGGCGAGCCTGAGCTCTCCCTTTTTTTGAGAAGTCCCTCCCTTGTGCATCCTCCTTCACCTGAAATCACCACAGCCTGGACGTGGTGGGGGGAGAGGCAGGGCGCAGTTACAGAGTACAGATATGGGTGGTATGTAGAATACGTACACCATCCAGATCTTCAAATCACATTCCATCCAGTTCAAAACTGATTTAGCCCTTCTGGTTGTAGAATAAATCCTAGCACTATTTCTAGATAATTTAGAAAGAGCCAGGAATTTAAGTATTGAGACAAGAGGATTAAAATCATCAGACTATGTTCCAAATGTCTTGATGTAACCCTATGTGACAACTCCCCCTCCCTAGCCTCTAGAGCTGCCCACCTTCAAGATTCCTGTTAACTCCATGAGTAGCCCATTTCCTTCCAAGGAATTCACTCTTGCTTGCATTGGTCACAGTTGATGTCAGGGTAGCTATGCTGCTGTAACAAACAACTCAAAATCTCAGCAGAGATTCTAAAGGAAATCTAAAGGAAAATTTTTTTTCCTTTAGAGTTATTCTAGAGAGAATGATAGTGTGGGAAAAAAGCCAGGGTCCACCACTAGGGGAGAGCTTGGCTAAGAGCAAAGGGAAAACTAAGACAGAGAGACCAAGTCCCAAGGATGTGGTAGGAGCCCCTGGATCATATATGCCTGAAGGCCTCCTACACCTGGGCTTTTTATACATGTGAATCAGAACACATCCTTGTTTTTTTTAAGCCAACTTGAATTGCTTTTTCATCACGCAAATGAAAACAGTCCCTAGAAGTTTGGCCCGTGACAAATAGTGTGGCATGTGGCAGCTAGACTGAGACCTCAGGCCCAATGGCCTATTGTCTGATCCAGTGCAATATGCTGATTGGCCAGAGCCTGAATCCGAAGTGTCCTTGGGAGAACTTGTGTATGCACAGCTTCCCTGGACATTTGAGCTATCCCTTGTCTCAGAGGACTTCCCAGACCATCAGGCTCAGCCTAGAGTGCATCTCTCTGCCCCCCATGTTTGTCTGTGCTGGGCGGTTGGCACGGACATGTGCTATCTCATTTGTTGTTGTCCTGAACTGGCCTCTAAGTCTTGGCAACTTCGGCTGCTCTTCAGCTTTTCTCCTTTGATATGAACTCCAGGGAGGGCCTGATTTTTACTGATTGATTTTTCCACACAGCTCAGGGCTGAGTACACAGATGGAATTCTGGGTGGCAGCATGGGACAATGGGCTTTGAATCTCGTCTCTGCCATTTACCAGCTGGATGACTTTCAGCAAGTTACTTAACTATTCCGAGCCTTGTGAGGATTATTATGAAGACAGTCTGTGTCGGGCCTGGGGCTAGGGGCTGACAAGACAGTGGTGAGTGTGTCCATCAAGATATATTTTGGTTGATGGCAAGCAATAGTGGCCAGCCCTGTCTATTTTTCACTTTGGCACACAGCGAGACTGTATTTCTTAGTCTCCCTTGCAGTTGGGTGGGGCCATGTGACTATGTTCTGGTCTATGGGATTTGGTGGAAGTGATATATGACACTTCCAGGCCTTTCTCCCAAAATTCCTCCTGCAGAATGCTTCTTTCTCTCTCTTTTTCCTCTTTGCCCCTGGATAGAGAGACCTGATGACTGCAGAGACCTAAAGGAAGGGTGAGTCACAAGATGAAAAAGGCTGGGAACCTGAGTGACTTTGTGGAACAGAGCTCCCTGCCAACCCCCTGTGACTGTGACATGAACAAGAAATAAACTTCTACTGTGTTAAGCTGCTGAGATTTTGAGTTGTTTGTTACAGCAGCATAGCCTACCCTGACGTCAACTGTGAGCAATGCAAGCAAGAGTGAATTCCTTGGAAGGAAATGGGCTACTCATGGAGTTAACAAGAATCTTGAAGGTGGGCAGCTCTAGAGGCTAGGGAGGGGGACTTGTCACATAGGGTTACATCAAGACATTTGGAACATAGTCTGATGATTTTAATCCTCTTGTCTCAATACTCAAATTCCTGGCCCTGGCTGGTGTGGCTCAGTTGGTTGGACATTGTTCTGCAAACCAAAAGGTCATGGGTTTGATTCCAGATCAGGTCACATGCCTGGGTTGCAGATTCAGTCCCCAGCTGGGACGTGTGCAAGAGGCAACCGATTGATGTTTCTCTCCCACATCAATGTTTTTCTCTCTCTCTTCTACCCTTCCCCTCTCTCTGTAATCAATAAAATAAAATAAAAAATATATATATTCAAATTCCTGGTGGTGGGTCCATCTGGTCTAGCTTTGGTCATATGCCCCTCCTCCTGGCTAGAAAAGAGAAAACCTTTGATTTCAATCCTTCCTTACTGTAGTGAAAGGAGGAAAATCTCAAAATGGAATTGAGGGGGAAATGGCTGTTGGGCAGGCTGGAAACAAGTGTTCCTCCAAATGTGCACAGGTCCTTCCCCTCTTAGAGCTCCAGGCTTGGGGAGGCCCAGACTAAGCCCATTCTTCCACCGTGCAGTAAAATGCGCTGCCTGACCTCTATGCTGGGGAAGTACAGGCAAACACACTTGGGCCGGGATGTTAAGGAGAGCTTCCTGGAGGACGTGGCATTTGATCACAGGCTTGAAGAGAGATGGAGATCTACGGTAGTCAGTCCCCCTTATCCACGGTTTTGCTTTCCAAGTTTTCAGTTACTCACAGTCACCCAGGGTTTGAAAATATTAAGTGAAAAATTTCAGAGATAAGCAATTCATAAGTTTTATTGCCCTGGCCTGGTAGCTCATTTGGTTAGAGCGTTGTCCCAATACATCAAGGATGTGGGTTTGGCCTCTGGTCAGGGCACACACAAGAAGCAACTGGTGAATGCATAAATAAGTGGAACAACAGAATGATGTTTGTATTTCTCAAATCAATACATGAAAATTTAAAAAAAAATTTTAAATAGCTCACTGTTCTGAGCAACGTGTTGAAATCTCCCACTGTCCTGCTCTGCCCAGCCCGGGTTGTGAACCATCCCTTTGCGCAGTGTGTCCTGTGTCCACGCTGTAGATGCTCCACGCGCACCAGTCAGTTAGTAGCCAACTGTCAGGATATCACAGCACTTGTGTTCCAGCCTCCCTTATCGTACTTAATGAAGGCCCCAAAGTGCGAGCGGAGTGAGGCCGGCAGTTCAGATATGCCAAAGACAAGCCATGTGCTTCCTTTATGTGGAAAAGGAGAAGATTTTGACTTCATAAAGAAAGAAAAAAGTTGCATGCTGAGGTTACTAAGATCTACAATAAGAAGAAATCTTCCATCTGTGAAATTGCCCAACTTGCAAGTTAAACTCTACAATGGGAGAGTATGTATGAAAAAAACATAGTACAGATAGGGTTCATAGTATACACAGTGAAGCTGCGGTTTCAGGCATCCACTGGGGCTGTGGAACGTATGCCCATGGGTGAGGGGCACTACTGTACTATGTTTGTAGAGGAAGGGGGTGGTGGCCGAGGAAGGACACCGGTCCAGGCCGTGAGGCACTACAGTGGATGCAAATTGCTCTCCTCTTCCTCCTCATTGAACACACAAGGCTAGAAATCAGGAGGAATGCCCTCCTTGATTTTCAGTCACCCTTAGAAAATGGAAAAAGGGAGGTAAAATTAACATGATTTGCAGATAAAACAGTTTTAGATCTGGAAAATCCAAGTGACTTTGTTGAAAAACAAATAATACCAACATTCAGCTAGTCGTCTGGGTCCAGAATCAAACTAAGGAAATCAATAGCTTCCTTATTTATACCAACAACCACTTAGAAGGTATAATGGAAGTGGTGACCCCATTTGCAATAAAAACAAAAGATAAACAACCTAAGAATAGACTTAATAAGAAATGCATAAAATCTATATGAAGGAAAATTCAAAATTTTTCCTGCTGAATGATGCAAAAGAAGACTGAACTCCTGGAATGGCAGACTTATGCTTGAAAGACAAGTCAACAGCATAAAGATGATCTACATAATTAATGTTACTGCAATAAAAATTATCTCCATCTGTTCAAAGCTCACTAATCCCTTAAAGCGCAGCTCAAATGCCATCACCTTCCACACGAAGCCCTCCTGCTCTCAGAATTTTTCGTCCAGTGTTTCTTGACCTTTATTTTGTGTTTGGTTTTTTATTCGGGTTGTGGTGGATCCTGTGACTCTCCCTCAAGAGTGAGAACTTGAAGACAAGGACTCCCTCCCACCTGTCACTCTGTGTCAGATTACTAGGGTTCAGGCAATGATGACCTTGAGTCTTCAGAGGCCTGGAGCCACAGGGTTTGCCAGAGGTCAGGCCTTTGTCTGGAGTATGGAAGCAGCTCCGCAGGCCCTTCTGGTCTCCTCGCCCCTCTGCTGGCTGGAACCTTGGGCTCGCTATCAGGTTCCTCTTCTTGCCATCGCCGCACCACGCCATGGCGTGACTTCAGCTGTCCTGAGTCTGGACTTGGTCAGTTCTGGGCACTTCTTTTGTTCCATGCATTAGGTCCTTGCAATGGGCCTGGCCTCTTCCCGGAAACTCAGTTGCCTTAGACTGTGCCTGGTTTGGGTTTGGCCCTTCCTACCGCAAACAATGGCTTGGATTTGTAATTATTTATTGGATTTGAGAGAACAATCTCTGGTTATAATAAACCAGAAATACAAGATTCCACTGAAACTGGAACAGTTGACAGAATATGGTCAAACTTAGAACCTTTCAAGGGAAATGAGAGGTCAAACAAAGCCAATGCCCAAGACTGGTTTGGGATGAACATAAGAATTACATTCAGCATGGGCATCTTCTGACCCTCCCTGCCCCTCCTCCAGCAGGTAACTGCCATAGTTCTCCCATCCTTTCTGAAGCAACCACTTAACCAAATGGCTTTTCCCTCTGCATTGCAGGCATATGCCAACCCAGCAGTACCCCCTCGGACAGGATGCCAAGCCAAGAGGAAAGTTTATGAACCTCATTCCCGGTTAGAAAGTACGCACACACCCACATCAGCACGCGCTATGTGGTGTCAGTGCACATGGTAGCAACTTTAATCAAATCAGAGGGGCTACCATGTATATAACCTGTTAAGTGACCGTGTAGCTAGGTCAATGTTTCTAATTTACTACGTTAAAATACCAACATGGCAGAATGCATTTTTGAACTCCAGATCTTTGAAACATTTCTAGGAGGCTATTAAAGTGAGGTAAAACAGAACTGTATCTCAGAAACCTAGGCATTAGGGAGGAAGGGACACGGATGGATTCTTTCTGGGACTCTTTTAGGGGGTACATAGACGAACAGAGGGCATGTCAGAGCGTGACAGCATATATGACAGGTGAGGGAGGCAGAGGTGGAAGGGGGCTGACGTATTCATGTTCAAAGAGAAGTCTGGGAGAGGGGAAAAACCCAAAACTGCAAAATGAAACCAAAACCAAACCCAAGTCAGACGAAAGAAGGGTTTCATACAAAACAATGTCAAAAAAGTGAGAGGAATGCACTAAACGCAGAGGCTGGGGGCAAATAAACCCGTGGCCTAGTGTGATGCACCCTTCCAGCCACAGTCAGGTAGGAGTCTTCTCATCCGTTAACTCCAGGTTTTTGCAGATGTGACGCCTTTGACAAGAGTCTCCTGTATGAGGGCAGGCAGGCGTCAATCATCGGTCTCGTGATCTGTCTGTGCCCCCAGACATCCTTTTGTTTTCGACACGTACGCATCCAAATTGGTCGTCCAGCTGCTCGTGGTCAGTACAGGGTGAGCAAGGGCACCTCTCTTTTGTGCATGGCCTCAGCCTCTCCCTCCAAAGCCCCCTCTTCCCCGACCTATCATACCTGACCTCCACCACCAATTCGGCCATGACCCATAGCTCCACGACCTAGGCTTCCTCTACCAGGACCTCCACAGCCTTGAACACCACCTCTTTCTAAGCCCATTCAGGAGCTACGGCTCATCCACCTTGGAGCAGGTTTTGACTCTAGAGTGACATCCCACCCATAAGTACGCTTCTTATGGCCCGTCCCCCACGTAGTGCTCCTCTGGGCAAGCCTCTCTGGATTGTAGGCAGGCCTAACCCCCCGATCTCTCCCCTGGCCGGGGCCCCTGTGGGCCAGCCTAACTGTGCCTGGATATTATCTCACCCAGGTGCTGCTTTAAGCTCTGCTTGTTTTAATGCTGCCTGGACAGAGGGTCTGTTCTTCACCTGCCGGGCGAGCTTTCTGTTTCTGGCATTGGCTAGCTGCAGTTGTTGCTGCATTGAAGCCCGAATACTTGCTGGCATCGGCACTTTGTCCTTCAGCGTATTAGTAAAGCACTCATTTAGAGACATCTTGGTCGTGCTTTTTATCGCAACTTTTCGGTGCTGACCGTGCAGCCACCTTCCAATCTGGAGGATTGAGGATTGAGGGAGAAGGACTCTAGTGCTCCTCCTGAGGCTGCCACCATGCCTGCGGGATGTGGGCAGGGGCCAGCGAAACTGAGCTGATGGTGGAGTGGCTCGGGTTCACTTGCTTGGCGGCTGGCTAGCTGTGGAAGCAGTGGACTGCTAGGTCAGTTCATTGTTGTTGGCGGGCTCTCTGGTCAGCCGGTCCACCTGCTCGCCCGGCCTGCCCCTTCCTGCTTTTCGTCTGCGCCACCACGGCTGCCGCTGCCAACTTCTGCTTGTTGTCCAAACAGAATGCCACTACCAAGAGCTTGGTTGATACCTCACACTGGACACCAACATAAACTCCAACTAGATCAAAGATTTACTTGTTTTTTTCTTAAAAAAAAAAGCTATAAAAGTACTTGAAGAGAGCATAGGTAAATCCCTTTGAACGTTTGCATAGGAGTACCCTTACTAAGTATGACTCGAAATCCAGAAACCGTAAAAGATTGACCCATTCAGCGCTAAAAAAATAAATTAATAACTTATTCATAGAAAGTAAAATTATCTCAAAATTAAAAGACAAACAACAATTTGGGGAAATATCTGTAAGTTAATATCACATAAGTTATCTGCAAATTACACAAAGAACTAGAAATGTAGACAAAAGAGCCCAACAACTCAGTCTCAAAGAGGGGCAACATGGGTGACCGGGCAGTTCCAAAAAGTTGTGATGGCCCTGAGATACTGCTTTTCACCGCTCAGAGGGGCAAAAACACAAAGAAGTTCGGTAACATGTCCAGTGGGCCAGTCTGCGTGGAAGCAGATGTTCTCTGTGCAGCTGGTAGGAATGTTCAGCTCCTTTGGAGGGTGATGGGTGCAGAACATCAAAACCACACACATCTGCCCGCTGACCCAGCAACTCTACGTTTGTGAATTTATCTTATAGATACACGTGCTTGCTTATGGATGTATGTGCATAAGATTATGTTTTACAGCATTGGTTTTGTTAGTAAAAGAACAGAAACTGTATTGTCTTGGGTCCTATGCTTACTCAAAGTTTCAACAACTGAGTGTGGAGGACAGGTGGTCCTTCATAGCAAGACCAGGGGTATCAGAAGAAGGGATGAGAGAAAAAATAGACGTCCCTCGCAATAGCAGCGCTCTTCCTGTGTAACGACATGCAGACGATTTCATTCAACGGAACGCCCCACAGCAAACACAGGTGATCGAACACGTGGGGTGAGATTTCAAGGTGTGTTCAGGTACCAAGAGATGGTGACTGAACCATGTGTAAGGACGGTTGGCTCTGTTAAGGTGAAGGCCCCTCAGTTTGCGGGGCACACGTGATGATGTGGCTATACACACTGGGGGCAGCTCTGGGGCAGTGCTGGGTCCTCTCTCTACGAAACAGTGGAGAGAGAAGCTTGAGATGTGGAATGCAGTTCTGGAGGGAGGAGAGATGACCTGGACAGTCAGGCATTCTGAGAGATGGGGGCTACAGAAAAGATGGTGTAGCGGCAGTCCTGCTGGTGAGGACCCTGGAAAAAAGCAGAAAGTGCAGAGGACGGTTTCAGGTTGCTTGCTATGGACTGTGAGACATCCTTTCGAAATCTTCAGTAATGATGGGTCCCTATTGCTCTGATGCGGGGTGTGTCCGTTGAGGGTGGTGCGGCCTCCAGCAGCACTGGGGGCCTGTGAGCTGGTTTTTACCTGCCACAGAGTCTGCTTGGGGGTGGGCAGTACCGAGGGGCATTACTGACTTGGTGGCCGGCACCTTGACGACAGGTGGATGTCTGTTGCACAAGGCCAGTGGCACTCCCATTGGAAACACTGCTTTTGTGTGACCGATTGTTTTGTGAAACGTGTAAAGATGTTCTGGTTTTGCATCCAGGTTGATACTGGGCAATGGAATAAAGCATACAGGAGCCAGAGGACAAAGGAACAGTTGACACCTGGGCTGCACCTGTATTTAAGACTTCTATTGTAGCTACATCACTTAATGAGTCTTTTTATAGTTTCCTTTGTTGACAGTCCTAGGTTTATTTCCTCTTTGTCATCTGCTTCATAATAAATTGTCATTTAACATTCGCATTTTGCAGTTCTGTTTTATTTTGTTCTAATCTGCATGTAAAATAGAGATATTTTGCACTCCAATGTCTCCTTGGTCCACTGACCAGGGCTCTCCTCTTTCGTTAGCACCATGTTTTGGGATCTATTTGTGATCATTTATTCTTTCCCATTTTTGTTTACAACTAAAAGCATAATTATTGTCAAATAGCACACTGGATTTCCTAAACTTAGATGTTGTTTGGGAAATAATTTACATAAACATAACTATTATGCACACTGTTCAGAATTGAGGCAATGAGGTTTCTATGATTTTTTTTCTATTAATAATACACTTGATCATCTCACAACCTCTTCCAAAGTTTGCCGCTCCAGCAGACGTCCATCTCAGCAACCGGCTAACAGGGAAGGTGGGGACTTGGGCGCCGCCTGCGGGGTTTCTAATCTGATGTTGCCTGGGGCCGCCTGGTTGTGTCAGGGGTTGGATGGGGGTGGGGTGGGCTCTCAGGCTGTGAGTCACAGGCACTTCCTGTCTTTTAAGGGCACAGACAACAGACAAGGGCCAGATCTCAAGTCATGTGGCTGCTCGGGGTTGATTGGGGTTATGGACAACTGTTTTCATTGTCGTACAAGGAAGGAGCAGTGACGGCCACTTACTAGTTTCCTTAAGGGCAGACCTTTACTACAGTGTTCTTATTATGGGTCGTTGAATGACAAACCACCCCGAGAGGTAACGACTTAAAACAACTTATTGTTATCTCTTACAGTTCTGCAGCTTGACTGGGCATCGCTGGGCGGCTCTCACTTGGGGTCTGTCCTGTGGTTGCAGTCACACAGTCGCAGAGCTGCAGGGGCTGGAGTCAGAAAATCACGACCGGCTCGCAGTCCGAGATGGTATCTTAGCTCACACGGCTGGTGCCTCTGCTGGGCTGACTGTGGCGGGTAGAAGCCGGTCAGGCAACACACTTTTCTTCATCTAGTCTTCCCACGTGGCTAGGTAGGGCTTCCTCACAGCATGGCGTTCTCAGGCAGGCAGACTTCCCACATGGTGGCTGGCTTGCCCCAGAGGGAATAGTCCAAGAAACCCAGGCAAAAACTGTAGAGGTTTTTAAGATGTAGCTTTGGAAGTCATGCTCCATTCCATTCCGTTTCATTGGTCCGAAGTGAATTCAGAGGGTCAGCCCATATTTAAGGGCAGGGGACCACACGAGGCCGTGAACGCTGGCAGACCTGAATCATGGGGGCCCATATTTGCAGACTGGCTACCACACGGGGTCATGTGCCTCAGTCAGAAAAGGCCGGGCTATGCTTCAGGAACACACCATCCCCAAATCTCAGTGCCTCCAAACACAAAAGGATATTTATTGCTCATTCTGCTGGGTATGTGGGGGTCACAGAGGGGTGCTGCCCCAGGTAGTCGATCCACCTCACGATGCCACGACCTCCACATGCCAGCTCGGGGCTCGCTGTGGCAGGGAGGGCAGAGTCCGAGGGATTTGCACAGGCAAGGAAATGCTCTGGTTCAGACACGGCATGAGTCACTTCCACCAGCCAGCGTGTCCTGCCCAAACGCCGGAAGCGGGGAAGGGGCGCCCTCCCTTGTGCTGGGAAGAGAGCAGGGGCAGAGGTGGCTGAACAGAGGAGGCCTCTCCCCGACTAGGCTGCCGCCCATGGATGATTCCTGTTGGATGTCACCATTAAGTAAGTTTCAGGCAAAATTTCTCCATTAATAATATTAACAGATGTTGATAAACAGTCATTTACTCCACACAGGGGGTTCTCAGTCAGACACATTTGATTTGGGCCTCTGGAATGAGGAGGAATTTGGAAGGAGGGAAAGGGATAAGGAAAAGAACATTCCAGGTGAACCAGCACAAGCATAGGCTCAGAGACATGAAGAGCCTGCTGTTTTCCTGGAGCCACGAGGAGTCTAGCTTGGCGGGCTTGTAGAGATGGAAGAGATAGGAAGGTGGGTGGGAGCTAGGATGGAAAGAATAATTAATAATTAATAACTAAAATTTATTGAAAATCTTTTAATGTGCCAGGCACAGTTCTACACACCTCATGTGCTTTACCACAGTCATGCTGCTCCACTGGGTCTCTCCCATTTGCACCCGGCAGTCCTGGTCCCCTTCCCTACCCAGCTCTGTGCCTGGGAGGTTGGCCTCTACGAACTACATCACCAGGCTCCCTTGCTCTCTGGCCTCCACTTGGGTTTGTCCAATGGGGAGTCCCAGTAGGAGATGGAGGGAGAGAAGACAGTGCGGTCAGAATATTTATCCCATCGGCTTCCTCCCTGCTGGATCACCTTAGCTGCCTACTTCCCTCAGCTGCTCTCACACAATTCTCCCTTCCCAGATTCTGGCAACTGTTCTTTCTCCTGCCCCTTCAAGTCTAGGGATACAAACTATCTTCTGACTAGACCTGGGGTGTTCTATTACCCTTTGTAGTGTTTAATAACACATTGCCCTTTAAAAATAACCCCCTTGTCAATTCTTCAAACTCTAATTGGATTTTCCTGATAGAACCTGACTGATACAGGTACTTACCTGACCAAGTAAGTACCAGCATTGTTTCCATTTTAGGGGTGAGGAAACGAGAGTTTAGGCGGTGTGTTCAAGGCCACACAGCTACATAAGAGGCAAAGACTCAGCCTAGGGAATCTGGTAACAGAGTTTCAAAGACATTAAAAGGCCTTGAATGCCGGGTTAAACAGTGTTTCCATCACCTATAGAGGGTGCCAGATACCCTTCTTTCGTTAATCCATTTTTTAAAACAGATTTTATTTATTTATTTTTAGAAAATGGGGAAGGGAAGGAGAACGAGAGAGAGAGAAATATCTATGTGCCAGAGAAACATCAATCAGTTGTGTCTCGCACGTCTGGACAGGGAACCTGGCCCACAACCCAGACATGTGCCCCAACCAGGAATCAGGTCATGGGACCTTTCAGTCTGTGGGACAATGCTCAACCCACTGAGCCATACCAATCAGGGCTCATTAAATCCATTTTGAGTGACACTTATTTCTATGCTTGTTGAGACATCAACAAGATCCCTCATCTGCAAAATGAGAGAATTCTCCAAGCTCTGATAGCCTTGCAGAGTTGTGGTGGGGCTTGGAGAGATGTTGGCCACTTAAAGAGCTATTCTGGAGCTGGGGGTGGAGCATGTGACCAAGGTCCAGCCAACCAGAGCATTGTATCTCCCTTGGTCACAGTGATTGGTTCAGGAGTGATCCAATCAAAGCCAATGGGATTATTTTCCTGGAATATTTGTAGGACAGGCACTCTCTTCTCTACCAAGTTTCAACCTGGGAGAAGCTAAAGCCCGCATATGCTAGGGGCCACCATGTGGATAAAGGACCCCAAGTCAAGGAAGCAGAACCAAGAAATGGAGAGAAACTGAGTTCCGGGATATCATTTCAGAATCTGATTTTAGCAGTGTCTGAAATCCACAGAACGCTTTGGATGATTTTCTTTCCTGAGGCAATATAGTCCCTTTTTTCCTTATGATAGGGTCCCAACTTTGCCACTTGCAGTGGAAACGGTCTTGGCACAGTGGAAGAGGACAGCTTGGAGTGGGAAGAGGAGTAGGGACTGCAGCAGTCAGGTGAACTTCTATTCTGCCAGCAAGATCCAACTGAAATGTTACCATCTTGTTCAGCCTTGCAACTGCTTTCCCTGCCATAGTTAGTTGTTGCCTCCACTTCCTTGTGTGCTTAGAAGGTTTGTACACACTTCTATATTTTTAAAACCTCACTCAAGGATATGTTTTATTGATTTTAGAGAGAAAGGAAGGGAAGGAAGGGGAGAGAGTGAGAGAAAAAAACATTGATGTGAGGGAGAAGCATTGATTGGTTGTCTCCCGCAGGTGCTCTGACCGGGAATCAAACCCTCAACCTAGGTATGTGTACAGGACCACACTCTAACCAACTGAGCCACCCAGCCAGGGCCACACACCTGTATTGTAGAACCACTTACATGTTTGGGTGGCTGTTATGAGGCAGTGCACAATTTGCCTGAATCTTATTCATTTGGAACTGTTAATTTTTGTTTTTTAAAGACTTTATTTTTAGAGAGAGGGGACAGGAGGGAGAAAGAGGAGAGAGAGGGAGAGAAATATCAATCAATTGCCTCTCACAGGCCCCCACTCTGGGGCTGAGCCACACCAGCTAGGGCTGGAACTCTTGGTTTTTGAAGTCATGGCACAAAATTGATAGTAACTCACTGAAAGTTTGTTGTACAAATAACTGAATGAATGAGACCAGGCCGTAGCAGTAGGGATGGGCAGGAGGAGATGGATGGGGGCCATCCCTGTGGCGCCAACAAAAAGTAATAGCCGCCTTAAATCTTTTTTGGAATAGTTAGTTTTGAGATTAATATTAATAACAAAATGCTTCTCAGTTGACTTGGACAAAGTCCCTGAAGTAAAATTAATAATAGCGGTGATTTGTTGTATGACTTAATGTGCCAGGTGCTTCGTGCACATTAGCCTTAATCCTCACTCCAGCCTGGCAGTGGCGGTATGGTGGCACGTCGCGACTCCACCAAACCCACTTGACTCTGGGAAATTGAAATCGCCTCCAGGGGAAGGCTTTTTAAGTCAAGCACAGGAATTCCATCCTCCTCCACAGTGGCTAGCACAGGAGTGGGCACTGGGTCAGTTAGGACCAGTAGGATAAAGCTCATTGCGATGAGAAAGGATGTGAGGAAAAGCGCTTTCTCTTGCTGGATGTGAATGAGGAAGTTTGTGCCCCAGCCTGGTGGCTCAGTTGGTTGGAGGCCGTCCTGTATACGTACCTAGGTTGAGGGTTCGATCCCTTGTTGGGGTGGGTATAGGAGGCGACCAATTGATGTTTCTTACATTGATGTCTCTCTCTCTCTCTCCCTGCTCTCTTCCTCTCTAAAATCAACAAATATATCCTCGGGTGAGGATTAGACAAAAAAAAGAATGAGGAAGTTTGTGACCTTGGTTGTTCCTGGCAGCCATCTTGAGGACAAGGAGGAGAGCAGAGCCAAGAAGATCCTAGAGGAATGGATCCAGGGCTCTCATCATTTCCAGCTTGAAGCTGACCTATGGGAATTATATGAGCCAAAGGCATATCTCTCAGTCTGAGCTGGGTTTCTGTTATTTCATCCAACTACACAGTGAGGACACCAAGACTTTATAGTAACGTGCACAACCGACTTCGGCTTGTGCTAAGAGCTGGGATTCCACTCCCAATTGTCTCGCCTGAAAGCCTTTGCTTATCCCACTGAACTGAGCCCAGCAAGGTCAAGTTGCTTGGCCTCAGTCCTGATTTATCTGTTTACCTTCTGAAATGGCTTCTCCTGTACTTGCAGCTTCTACTGTCTAGAATATTCTATGCCTCCTCGCTTTGCCTAGCAAATTATAACATTTCTTTCAGGCCACAGCTTAAAAAAATGTCACTTCATGATCGCCTCCCCACCCCAACCCCGGGGATTAGCCTAGATCCCATTAACTCTCACGGTGGTTTGTATTTTTCTTTCATTCTGTTATCACAATTATAACTGATTACTTATTATGTAATACTTTTAAAATCACTTCTCTCTCTGTTCCGTAAGGGCACAAATGTGTCTGCTTTGCTCAGCACTGAATCCTCGGAATAGTTGTTGTTACTTAGTGGGTCCCAATAAATATTTGATGAAAGAGTAAGTGAAAGCTTTCTGTGGTCACGAGTTATATCAGCGGTTCTCAAGCGTAGTCCCTGGACTTGCACCATTAGCATCACCTGGGAACTTGTTAGGACTGTAAATTGTTAGGCTCCACCCCAGACCTACTGAATTAGAGATTCTGGAAGTGGGACTCAGACGGCAATCTGTTTTTTCAAAAACACTTTAAAAAATATTTTATTTATTTATTCTTAGAGAGAGGGGAAAGGAGGGAGAGAGGGAGCCAAACATCAACATGGGAGGGAAACATTAATGATCGGTTGTGTCTCAGCCCTGACCATAATTGAACCACGACCTTCTGCTTTGCAGGGCAATGCCCAACTGAATGAGCTACACCGGGTCAGGATGGCAATGTCTTAACAGGCCTACCAGACGACTCTGATTCACACTGGATGAAAGGCACTATGCAGTAGGCATATCTAGCAGCACCTCTCTTGCTAGGGATTGTTTCCTGCTTATATTTCTTAAAATCAACGCTTTTACAAGTAAAGTGGGTTGGAGGATAGAACAGGAACCAACACATTTGCCATTCCAGAACCCAGGATCTCTGTTGTTGTTCTTTCTACTTGGGTCACGATTCCCACTACTGACGTTATTCTTACTGACTTTATTCTTCAGGTCTCAATTTAAATTCCCTCCCTTCCATCTCCCTTCTCTCAGGCCCACTGCGTCCCACTGTCCCACTGCGTCCCATTACTCACAGCGTTCCTCATTTCTTTATAGAGAGGGGAAGGGAGAAAGAGGGAGAGAAACATCAATGCGTGGTCGCCTCTCATGTGCCCCCTACTGGGGACCTGGCCCACAACCCACCCACAACCCAGGCATGTGCCCTGACTAGGAATCGAACGGTGAGCGTTTAGTTCGCAGTCCAGCGCTCGATGCACTGAGCCACACCAGCCAGGGCAGGATTACTTTATTCATTTGTTCTTTGTTTGTTGCTAATCCGCCTCCTGAGGGCAGGGACTACAGCAGTCTCGTTTATTGCACTAGTCCTGGCACCCACAGAAGCTCCTGGGCCACAGCAGGGCTAAAGTATATGCGGGCTGACTGGACGTAAGCTGTACGTGGGCAGAGGCTGCGTGCCGTTGACCTATACACTGGTGCTTGGCACATAAAGGGCGCTCCCCAAAGATCTGCGGAATGAATGAGCGCACGCAACGAAAGAGGAAGTGCCCCTTTACCAACATGGCCGCCCGCTCGCGTGGACTGGCGCTGCGCGCGGGGCGGGCCTGGGGGCGTGGTCTGCGGGAACCGTCAGGTACGGCCCCGCCCTGCGTCCCCCCGCCCCCCGCCTGATTCCGGATTGGTCCGGTTCCAGCGCCGCAGCCCAGCGGCCGCGCCGTAGGGCCACGCCGGGCGCTCGCCACTTCCGGCGCGTTTGGGCTGTTAGTCGGGGGCGGCAGCACTGCACTAGCGGGCGGCTCAGGAGTAGACGCGTGCAGGGATGCTCCGGAGGTCGGCGGTGGCTGCCGTGGGGGCTGAGGCGGCGAGGACAGCGCGGGCCCCCGGGCCTCTCCCCTGAGCCAGCCTCTCTCTCGACCGGCCCCTCGGGCTGTGCTGCTGAGGCCCTTTCAGCCTCCCCCCTTCAGCCTCTAGGCCGGGCCCGCCGCTGCTTCTGAACGCGGAGGCCAGGGAGCCCCTGCCTGGGCCCGGAACCTCCCCTCGGGGGTCGGGCCCGGGCGGGGGGCCCCGAGCTGCTGCTCTTCTTGCCAGCCTCCGATCCCCATTTCCTGCTTTTTCAGTTAACTTGGAGAGGGGAGGGTGGGTCTCGATGAATTGTTCTGGGCGTCCCCAATGAGGGGGGCCAGGGGGCCGCGCTCTTTTTAGAGGGTCCCCGCGGGGCCCGGGTGGGGAAGCGGTTCTCTTTGCATGGGCGGGGGACTTCCCGAGTCTGCGGGATCATGACCTGACCTGTGCGAGCGGGACGAATCTGAAGCCCAGCTCACCTGAGCCGCCCCTTCCCCCGGCCAGCATGGTAAGTGGGGGCCTAGCCCTTTCTCTCTCTGGGTGCCCAGCCTGAGGGGTGCGACCAGGACCCCGGTACTGCTGAGCCATCGCTTCTCCCTGGGGCGGGGAGTGGCGCGTGCGGATCTGGGCAGTGACACTTGTGTGCAGGTTTTGCAGCCCCGGCTGTGTACTCCCATCCCCCCATGGATGTCTCTTGGACTGGGAGGGATCTGGAAGCTCAGCAGGTACAGCGCTCGCACTGAGGTTTGCTTCTCTTAGAGTGTAGCCCATGACAGCTATCATTATTTTTTGAGGGCTTACTATGGGCCAGGCCTTGTGCTAAGTGATTGACATGTGTTATCTAATTAGGACACCAGCCTTTTGAAGTGGGGAGAATGAGGCACAGAACCAGCCCAAGGTCACTGTTAAGTGCCAGTGGCACGATTTGGTCCCAGGTGGTCTGACTAAATAGCTCGTCTTAGATGCAACACACACAGCTTGTTGGGGTCTTGCTGTAGGTTTCTGTGTGGGGAAAGGGGATTTGTGAGTTGCAGAGATCACTTAACATAGATAATAGCAAAGTCAGGAAGGTGTTTTCTTTGGAAACCCATCTGCTGTTCTTTCTGCTACACGCCCCAGCTTTTTCGTTGGTAGTGCCTGGAAAACTCTTCATCCTTTCAGATCCAGTTCAGAGGCTGCCTCTGCTGACGATACTTTCCACATTTTCCAGACCCATAGCCACTTTCACTACTCCCTGAGATTTGTTAGTGTTTGTCTTTTGTCGTTTAATTGTTTCTCAACTTCATCTGTCTACTGCCAAAGACTCAGTTCCCTCAAAGATGAAATCTGAGCCTCTCTGGGTCCCTACTCTTGGCATGAAGTAAGCCATGGGGAGTGGGTGATGGCCCAGCCTGTGTTCGAGCACCTCCAGCAGCAAAAGTGTTCTCAAGGCTGCCCTTGACCCCTGCCAAGCCAGTGGTTTGGTTGAGAAAGGGATTCAGTGACATCTTCTGGGATACAGATGTTCAGGCCAGAGGGATTTTCAGAGCATTCAGGGAGGCTGTGGGTGGTGTGTTCGGGTTCTAAGGCAAGATGATAAGACCCTTACCTTCATGGGGCCTACAACCAGTCAGATACAATACCCTGCGCAGCACTGTAGAGTAGATGCCATGTGTAGTGTCGTGGTAGATCAGCTAAGCTCTCTGGTCCACTTTCTCCATCTACAAAATGTGGAGATTGGAGTTCTCTAATGAATAATCCAAAGGTACGAGAACATTTAGTGAGTGATGGAAGTAGTGCTGAATATTTTTAAAGAAGATTTTGTTTATTTACTTGTAGAGAGAGGGGAAAGGAGTGAGAAAGAGAGGGAGAGAAACATGTTGGAGATACATCGATCAGTTGCCTCTCACGCCCCTAACTGGGGGCCTGGCTGGCAACCCAGGCACGTGCCCTGGCCGGGAGTCGAACTTTTCGATTCATGGGCTGGTGCTCAATCCACTGAGCCACACCAGCCAGGGCTGAATATTTATTTATTCTTTCAGTGAATTTGTAAACTGTAAAAATACCATATGAAATTTACCATTTTAACCATTTTAAATATATTCACATTGTTGTGTATTCAGCCCCAGAACTTTTCTCATCTTGCAAAATTGAAATTATACTCATTAAATACTATCTCCCATTTCCCTTTCCTCAGCCCCTGGTAACCACTATTCTGCTTTCTGTCTCTATAAATCTGACTAGTCTAGGTACCTCATATAAGTGGAGTTATACACTATTTGTCTTTTTGTGACTGGCTTATTTCACTTAGCACAATGTCTTTGAGGTTCATCCATGTTGTAGCATGTGTCAGAATTTCCTTCCTTTTTAAGCCTGAGTAATAAATACTCTATTGTGTGGATATATACCACATTTTGGTTATCTGTTTGTCTTGTTGATTACTTCCACCATTTGGCTACTGTGGGTAATGCTGCTGAGGACATGGATGTACGAGTCTTTCGATGAATCTTGAGTAGCCACTGTATGCCAGGCCCTAGGGAGTGTCAGATGCACGGAGACAGACACATTCCTCCCCTCTGGGAGCTTTGGGAGCGGGATTGGTTATTGACTAAGCTGGCGGAGCAGCCTTGTATTCAGGTTTCATTTTAATTGACAATCAGGAGAGCATTGTGAAATGACCACCTGTAAGTAATGAATTGGTAAAATAGTTTATAGTCTGGTCTGTACTCATAATTCATGATCACCATGTGCAGTTTTTCCTAAAGTAGAGCATTTTGAGTCACATATTTAAGCACGTAAGGGAGTGGCCACAGTGGACGTGAGGTGAACAGGACTCTCTGATTACTTCCTTTCTGCATCACTGACACCGGGAGTTCATCTGAGGTGTCCCAGGGTCAGGGTGTAGGCATAGCAGGCCTTGTCCCCAAAATGCAAGGAGGCCTTTGCGTGGTTTGTGTGTTACAGGAGGAGGGTCTTTTCCCTGCGATCATAGCTTTGATTTATTCCAGGAACTTTTTCCTCTCCATTTCCTACTGACAACATTTTACCTTTAGGAGTATTGTTGTATGTCTGAGCCTTTGTAATACTTCTTTTTAAACCTTAAACTCTAATTAAGATGAAAACAGTCTATTTAGTATCTGCTCTAAGTTATTTTTTATTTTTTTAAAAGACTTTATTTATTCATTTTTAGAGAGAGGGGAAGAGAAGGAGAAAGAGGGGGAGAGAAACATCAATGTGTAGTTGCCTCCCGCTCACCCTGTACTGGGGACCCGGCCGCAACCCAGGCACGTGCTCTGACTGGGAATCGAACCAGTGACCCTTTGGTTCGCAGCTAGCTCTCAGTCTACTGAGCTACACCAGTCAGGCTAAGTTAGTTATTTTTCATGTGTTCATTTTCTTTAAGTCATTCAGTATCAGTTAACCACACCCACCCGGCTAGGTTACATTATTGCCATTACTACCAGAGGGGAAGGTAGCAGACCTGCGCTAGGGCACTTGTCTAACAAGCATGTGGGCCATCGACTCCAGAGCCTGCGCTCTTCACAGTACGTATGCCGCCTCATGGGGAAGGGTGATCAGGAGTGTCATCCAACTGTATTTTCTTTGGTTTTGAGATAGTAACGATTGCGGCTAGGGAGTGTGGGACTTCCTTTAAACCAACTGTTCCTCTAGGAGGAGGCATTTTGACGGCATATTTAGAGCCATTTGAAAAAGATTTGTAATTGCAGTACAGAATTACTGGAATGGCTGTACTGCAGCTACATTTGATTAAGTCATCACTTTAGGTTGAATTCTCACGAGTTCTTAAGCGATGTATTATCTTAGAGGTTCCTGCTACTCTGCAGAGTTGTTAATTAATATTAAATGCTTACTATGGAAATTTTGTGCAAACTTGAGTCCTTGCTTACATTTTTTAGTTTTCTTAGAAAATTGCTTTGGTTTCAAACTCTTCTTGTTTTGGAATGTCACCTTCTGTGAGTGGTCCCTGTAATGGAGGCAAAATCAGACCTTAAATTTGGCCACTCAAATTTACTTACTAATAAATAGACGGGCCATGTACTGATAAAATAAGGGATTTGACTCTGTCAGTAGGTAGGGAGGCAGATGCTGCTGTGGGGTGCAGGTAACTGGCCTGGGTCATGAGAAGGATCGCTACGATTTTAGGTAGTTGGATTGTGGACATGTCTTGTCCAAGTCAAGGAACATGGGACAGCACAGCCCAGCATGAAGAGGGAGGGAATTCCTGAACATGTAGCCTCTGCTTTTTCAAACCTGTTCCCCTTCCCTGCCAAGGTTCATTGTAGTACCATTGCAGACCCAATATGTATCAAGATCACCTATAACCTCTTTGTGCTGAGTCCAACATGAATAGCCTCTTCTCAGTCCTTATGTCATCTGACTTTGCCTTTTGACCTGTAACAGCCACTGGTTTCCTTTTTTCCCGTGGCTTCCTTGGCTTTCATGAGGTTACTCTCATGGTTCAGTCGGCCTTGATTCTCTTTCTCATGGCTTCGGCTCTGACCTAGCTACTAATGAGAACTCAACCTTTCTCTCAAGCCTTGGATAGCTACCTGAGTGTCCCGTAGACACTTTAATCAAATATCTAAACCGAATCCGTCATCTTCCCCTCAGGTGGCACCTCCTCCCCTACACTCTAGTTTTCTTAGTGATCTTATTCACCCAACACTCAAATGATAAACTTGAGTCATCTTTAACTTCCCCTTCACTTTTAGTCCCCCCCTTACAGACCTGTTGATGAAGCTGCTGACTTATTTGTGTCTTGACCCTGACCTTTCCCTTGGTTCCCTCCACTTTGGTCAGGCTGTCCTTGTCTCTTGCTTTCACTGTGTTGTCTTGACAGCTTCCAGGTTCTTTCTCCCCAAGCCCATTTTTTGTATTCCTGCCAGAGCTACTTCATGGGACTCAGATGTGATCATGCACTTGACCCCCAAATCATTTAGAGCAGAGAGTCCCCACTGTTGTCATCAGAGACCAAGTTTCTATCATGGCAGAGCAGTGGAAAGCACATGAGTCCTGGGTTTTCACAATTTCACTTACTTTTAGTCTTTTCAGTAAGGGGGAAATGATTTATCAGATGCTTAAAGTGACTTATTTGGAATATCTTTTAGACTTCCCAAATCGTATCTTGTTCTGTAGCCACAAGAAACCGCTTTTCATTCCTAGAACACTGATGACACTTTCGTCCTTCTCTGCCTTTGCTCAGTTCTGTTCCCTCTGCTTGAATGTCCTTTTCTTCATTTTTGCAGGTGAGACCTTACCCACCGTTTCCAGGTCACCATAAACACAACCTGTTTGAGGCTTTTCAGCCATTACTTTTACATTTATCTTCAATTATGGTTAGATCTGTTTATTCCTTTTATTATTTTAATTTGTTTTTATTATGTATCACACAGTTCAGAAGTTTGAAGAGCAAAATGTGAAAGCCTTCCATCCTTTCCCTCCCTCCCTTCCTCTGATTCCCACTGCAAGCCTGGGAGTGGGATTAGTTCTCTCTCTTTAAGAGTCCATGTCAGGATGGGTCTTATGTCTCGTTGCATCTCCAGTGCCCAGTAAGCATTCAAGAGATATAAGAGATATTTAAGTAATTGGGAGACAGGTATGAAAGTAAATCCAGGAGGGTCAAGGTGGACCCTTGAGGTTAGTAAATGGTAGTAGCGGTATTTAAAGAGTGTGGTAAGATTGAAATAGAGTATGAATATGGGTAAACACCCTGTTTTCCCCAAACCTATAGCAGCCAGCAAGCTCAGGTACTTTTCCCCTGGGTAGGTGGCAGTGGGGAGCATGTGAGCAAGGGGAGTTGTTAGAGCAAATGCCTGCGTATGTAGACAGTGTGCTTACTGGGATGTTCCGAAAGCTAGTTGTTTCTGGGAGAAGTGCTGGGTAACAATCAGGAGTGGGGGTTGAGGGAAGTGAGGGAGTTGTGGGTACTGACTGAGGAAACCCCCAAGGTAGAGAAGGGGAGAGAGGTGGAAGGCTAATGGGAAGGGAGGGAAGCTGGGGTTTGGAGGGAGAAAAAGTCTGTGTGTGTTTCATCATTTCACTCTGTGCTGGCCCTTGTTTGGGGGCCTTGAATACCGCACACAGTAGCTCATTTAGTATCTTCCAGTGATCCTGCAAGGCAGGTATTATTATCTGTTCCCATTTTACGGCTGCGAAAGATGAGGACACTGAGGCTCAGGGAGGGTAGTGTTAGTATCCTGTCCAAAATTACATAGCAAGTTGACAGAGGTGAGGTTCAGACCCAGGGTTCTAACTCCACGGCCTATGTTTTCTTCTCTTACTAGGTTTCTTCTTAAGCTCGTGCACATTGACATAGGCGTTTTTACTTGAAAGGTAGCATACTTGAATATTGTTTCAGGAAAAACAGTACGTGACATCATCTAACCTTAAAACTTACAAAATTTACTTCATAATTAAAAGGGTAAGATGGCCAAAGTTTGTTGATAACAAAAGAGAAAATTGATAATTTCTGCATATCCTTTAAAGTCTCTGATGTGATAGAATAGAAAAAGTATGACTACTGTGGGCATGGGGGTAGCTGGGCCACCTTGCAGGCTATCAACAGAAAGGAAGTTTTCTTAATTTCTTATTTTCATTGTAAAGAACTAGTTTTTTATTGATTTAAAATTTCCAATCCGCGATGGGCCAGAACTTTTGTGGAAAACAATAAAAATGAATTAGTAGCAAAACGAAATGAAAAACATCCTTCAAAGTTCAACCCCAGTGTTGTTATTGGATTTTTTAAAAAAAATTTACCATTTATTTTTAGAGAAAGGGGAAGGGAGGGCGAAAGACAGGGAGAGAAACATCAATCAGTTGCCTCCTGAATGCACCCAACCAGGGACTGAATCGGCAGCCCTGGCATGTGTCCTGATTGGTAATTGAACCAGCGACCTTTTGCTTTGCTGGATGATGCCCAACTAACTGAGCCATACCGGTCAGGGCTGTTACTGAATTTGACAGACATGAAGTTGGGTGTTGGGACAATGCCACATTGATACAAAAGTTTCTGAATGCTTTCAATTTCCTTTGCCATGGACCAAGAATAGTGTGCAGACCACTCCTTGAGTAGCATTAGTTGACGCCATCTTAGTTTTGATTTCTTCTGAAGTGGCTCCTCCTTTCTCCTCACCCCGATTTTGTGCGTTCCTTACAGTGTAGTCCTGGGCTTTTTCTTCCTCATTCACCCCTACCAAAAATTCATCCCTCCAATAAACTCTTGAAGCAACTACCATAGGTAAGTCACAGTGCTAGGGACACAAGGCCAGTTTCGATGTAGTACTTGCCTTAAATGAGGGTATAGTCTAGTGGAGGAGCTCAAGGGAGATACACACATAACTGCATGAGATGGTGTTTTCATCAAAAGAATACCCAGTGTCATGACCTCACCGTTTTTCCTCACTCCTGGCCTTTTACCAGGTACTTGTCCAGTATCTCTGCTTGTGATAGTTATGTTCTCTGGGATACCCTACTCTCACTTTACCTTCACATTCTAAAACTGATAACCGGATGTTTGATTTCTTTTTGCACTTGGTTCAGCCCGTTAGGCTTAGCATATGCAGTGGTTCATTCACATTAGAGCAGCCTCCTGCTGTTCTATATGAAAGTTATAATGAAAAGCAGCTCTGGTCTCAGATTCCCTGGAATGGTATAAAGGTATTGTATGAGCTAAATGCAGCTGAGGAAAAAAAAAAATTAGTTTTTAAATTGGCTAATAATCAGCCCTGGGAAGATTTTCTTTTTTTAGAGCACCAACTGGATAATTTTAATAAAAATGACTTGTGTTCATTAAAAAAATCAAGCTATATCAAAAGATACAAAGAACATGGCAAAGAAGAAATCACCCCAAATCCTATTACCTTCAACTGTGATTAACATTATCTAAATATTTTCTGTATGTTCATATTTTTCTATTTATCCATGGATAAGGGCAATGGATACCTAATCTAAGTAATTTTATTAAAAATCTTTGCAGATTTTTTTGGGGGGGTCATTCTAGTTTAAAAGAAAAATAAATTTACTATCACTTGCATTTAAAAAAACTCTACTTTTTGAAATATGTAGACACAGGAAGCTGCAAAATGAGTACAGGTCCCGTGTACCCTTACTGGAATCGAACTGGCGACCTTTAGCTTTGCGGGATGACGCTCAACCTACTGAGCCACACTGGTTAGGGCTTCACTGGAACTGTAGTCTTTCCCTATCTGAATTCTTTGGTTCCTCTCCATGTTGGCTGGATTTTATTGTCCATTTCTAAAAAGGGTGCCTTATTTGGTGAACTAAGAAAGTCTGCCTGCCTGCCTTACACTTGAAGGGCATCCTGGCTAGGTGTCAAATTCTTGGGTTGCACTCTTCCCTCAGAGCTTGTAGATAATTGTTCCTCCATCTGGGGTTGAGTGTTCTGTTGACCCTTTTAGTGCATTTAACATTCATTAGCTGATAGTTTTTAAAAAGAGTTTGTGGTTCCTGTATTCCCTGAATAATTTCATGTTTGCAACTGTGTCTGTTGTCTTTATTCATACTTGGGAACCAGGCTGGCTATAATACTGGTGGTACACAGTCTTCCTAAGAAGTTTGTAGCTGTTTCTCACTGTTTTCTGTCTTTGAATGATGTTGTGTGGAAAAACTTGGTTAGTCTAATTTATATAATGCTCTCCCTTTGCCTCAGAGATAACTTGGCTTTTTTGCATGGTTGCTGAAAGAAATCTGTTTTTCTGAAGTTCAGTCACTCAGTTAAGACATCTCTTAGCATGTATCATTCTTTTATCATTTTGCCCTGGAACATGATGTGCCCCTGCCTTAATGTATTTACCTAGTTTCTTAATGTCGTTTATTTCAGATTTCCAGTGTTTGCTGCTAATACCATTAATTCTACAACAAATACATTGAATATGTGTGTTCACTTTGTGAGATTGTAGTTGTTGATAAAGTACTAGAAGTGGAATTGTGGGGCAAACGGTACATGCATTTCAAAATTCTGTTAGGTCACCCTGGCTGGTGTGGCTGAGTGGATTGGGCCCGGCCTGCGAGCCAAGGGGTTGTTGGTTGGATTCCTGGCCAGGGTACACGCCTGGGTTGCAGGCCCGGTCCCCAGTTGGGGGTGTGTGAAAGGCAACCCATTGATGTTTCTCTCCCTCTCTTTCTCCTTCCCTTCCCTCTCTCTAAAAATAAATAAATAAAATCTAAAAATAAAATAAAAATTCTGGTAGGTAGTATACCATTCCTACAAAAGTATCTTATCAGTTTATACTGTCTCTAATGGGATAGTTCCTGTTAACCTACCTTCTGGCTAACATCATTAAAATTTTTTAATGTGGGAGGTGAAATGACACTTCAGGAATTACATGTACGGTTCTTTAGTTATGAGTGAAGTGAAATATGAGTTACTGCCACATGTATTTTTTCCTCCCATCCAAGTACTAACCAGGCCCGACCCTGCTTAGCTTCCGGGATGGGGCGCGTTCAGGGTGGTATGGCCGTATGTTAGCTGACCATTCCTGATTTCCTGATCTTTGTACATTTTTCTGTTGGGTCAGACAACATTTATTTAAAAAATGTAATTTGTCTAAATAATGTTAGAATGTCAGTGCAGGGAGGTTTGGAATAGCTTGCACGTTTATTTGATGAATCTTATGCTGCTGATTTTAGTCAGAAGAACACTAACGTTTCATGTGTACTGACAGTGTCTGCTTGAATAAAGTGATAGTCTTGGTGACAGAACTAAATAATCTGATAGTTTTGTAAACCATCATACATTTATTTCTGTCTGATGATCCTTGTAGTTAAGAAGTATGTTCCTCCCCATTTGCTGTCATGCTTATTAGTCATAACATAATGTAAGAACAGGTTTAACTGTAGCAAAGCAGTTACATTGCCAGAAAGTTTTGGGGCTCCCTTTGGTGAAATAATTTTTCTGGTGGTCATTTGTTTTGGGGTATGTTAATTGGGTTTACGAACTAGAGTATGAATTTAGAATGTTAAGGGATGTATGAAGTAGCTTCATAGGAGAGTTTACCAGTCCTGCATAGGATTTCTCTGATTTTCCACTGAAATTCTCCCAGTGACAGACAGAGCCTCCTACGCCTGGTTAAAGGAAGGCGCCTGTCCTGGGTCTGTAGGTCAGAGCAGCAATCTGTAATCCTGAAATGTCTTGAAAATCTTGGGTTGTACCTTAAACACTTATTGTTTAAAAATCAATACATAGCCCTGGCTGCGTGGCTGAGTTGGTTGGAACATTGTCCCGGGCATGAAAATGTTACGGGTTTGGTTCCTGGTAGGTGCACATACCTAGGTTGAGGGTTTGATCCTTGGGGTGAGGAGGGAAGGCAACTGATGGGTGTTTCTAGGCAACCAGTCCATTTTCGTCTCTGCCTTCCTCTCTAAAACCAGTAAACATATCCTTGGGTGAGGATTAAAAAATTAAATTAAAAAAATTTTTTTCCTTCTTCCCTCTTCCATTCCTTCCGTCCCCAGTTAATTAAATATCTGGGCACATTATATGATCTTTGAGGAACACGATGGGTTCTTCATCTCATTTTACTATGGAGGTGGCTGGTCCGTGTCTCTTGAGCTCAGTGGAGAGGCATACTGTACTGAGAAGTACTGCAAATCACATCCTGGTATATCTGTAAAGGATATTTAAAAAAACAAGTGTATATTTTTAAATATTTATTAATTTTTTTTAGACAGATGGGAAGGGAGGGAGAGAAACATCAATTGGTTGCTCCTTGTATGCTCCCTGACCAGGGGCTCAACCCACAACCTAGCATGTGCCGTGACTGGGAATCGAACTGGTGACCTTTTGCTTTGAGGCATGACATCCAACCAATCGAGTGACACCAGTCAGGGCTGGAGACTTCTTAAAAAGAGAAAAAACTTGAAGACTTTTTAAAAGATCTCAAAAAGTATAAGAGAACTCTTGAGAAAAAAAGTCCCCCTTCACACCTCAGTAGTGAACCAATTGAAAATGAAAGAAAGCTGTGACTGGCATATTCCGTAGGCCCTTGATATTGAACACTTGTGTTTTTGATTGTCAGTAAACGTCAAAGCCTTTAATAAACCATTTGCCGTTTTAAAAAGGCGCGACTTGCAGTCCCTTCATATGTCTGGAGCAAGTCACTTAGCTGGGAAAGAGCGGGCCCAGCTGACCTCCGAGCTCAGTGCAGCCTGGAAGTTCTTTACTCTTTGAGGCTGTGACTTGGGAGTTATAAAAATCTCCATTGCTTTATGGAAGATAATCTCCCAAAGAAATTCAGCCAACTGGTGATGCTCATGAAAAGAAATGTGGCAGTTAAAGCTCTTAGTGAGTAAATAGAAGTTATGGATAAATTAGAAGAATGTTAAAATTTAGTGTCTCGGATGTACCTACTTGAGGTATAGGAAAGCAGTTCCTAATATTGGGTGAGTGCTGGGCCATTGCAAACATTGCTCATTATTTAGAGAAAGTGGAAAACACACTTAACTCCTGGTGTGACTGCACCAGGAGTTGGAAAGGGAGCATTGTGTATGAATTTGGGAGCTTACTTGGAACAGAGTTGCGAAGTAACTGGGCATTCATCTGGCTTACAGCTATTGAATGTAAGCCTGGAAAAGAGTGAATAGAAGGTACAGAAGTTTATAACTTTTGAAAGTTTCTAACCCTGCATGAGAGGATGCGCATGTCAGCAGATGAATACAATGCTGGGGAATAAGTACAGAAATAAAACTTGTAGAGGAAAAAAACCTAAAAACAAAAAACTTGTAGAGGTCCGACTGTACTTAGAGATAAAAAAAAAGCCTGGCCAGATTGGGGATGGGATGGTTACATCGGGGAAGGCTTTCCAAAGGAGGTAACGACTGACTTGGGTTTCGAAACAGAAATTGGAAGTGACAAGAAGAGAGTTTGGGGCCCGAGGTGAGGAAACAGAAGGGCCTTTTGGGGCAGATGGAGGCACAGATAATACCTGGAAGAGTTGTGTTTTGGTCAGTTGCTGGAGGTGAAAGCTTTGAAATGTTGAAGTGCAAGGCTTCTCCTGGGCAGCAGAGGTGGTTTCTGTGAAGGCGACTACTCCAGGAAAGGCTCTGATGTAATTGGTGAGGAACGGACCCAGGTCCTTTATTATTGCCCAGGAAATTGTTTACCTACATTCCGTTTTAGTGAAAGACAAATTAAGTGATCTAGCAAGGATTTACTTATGTATTTAATTTAAATGTCTTATTTTGAGATAATTTTAGAATGTCAGAAGTACAGCACAAATAGGACAGGGAGTTTTTGTATACTCTTCTCCCACAGGGATTTATTTAAAAACAATATGCAAACAAAAATACTCCCAACAACAACAGCAGCAGCAAACCGCTGCAGTAGCCAAGCCTTTCCAGATTTGTTGCCAGTAATTTAGTTCAGGGTCTGCACCCGCTTCGGGCTAGTACTGTTTGGCCTAGAGTGCAGGGCACTGATGCTCTCGGAAAGTCTTCTCTGCCAGCCCTTGACTCGGCTTGGTTAGTATTTTCCTAATGTATAAAATAGCTTGGACTCTGTGGAGTATTTGATAAGTGTAAAAAGACAAGAATTACCACCATCTGATTCAACCTTTAATAACATTTTGGTTTGTTTTCTTCTAGTTTTTATTTACTTTTTAAATATGGTTGATCACACTGTAGGTGTAGTTTTTTTTCTTCTGCCTTTCCACTTAACATTATAGTATAAGTGGTTTTCCAAATAATTAAATATTTTGTAAATATTACAATGGCTGTGTAGTATTGCATTGCATGGATTCTTGGGCATAGATTGTTCCTTTTTTTTGCCACTGTAAATAATGTGATTAATGTTTTTGCAAAGAGCTTTTTCTGTAGTTCAGAAAATTGCCTTAGGCTAGACTCCCAGAAGGACCCAAGGGTACGAAGATTATAAAAAAACCTTTTATATTAACATAGTTTTAGATTTGGCATGAACACGAACACTTTGAAGGTACATCATCAGATACTTTGCAGAAGGGTTCTATGCCAGTTTGTTCTTCCCCCCGACTGGAGATGAATCTACTCATCAGCACTGGGTGGTCTTAGGGAGAACAGTGCGAATTCGACAGGTTACAAAATGGCTTTTCGTGGTTCCTCAACATCTTTTTTTTTTTTTTTGGTAGGAAAAGTTAACAAAGTAGATTTTATTTTTGTCTCTTTATAGGAGACAGACCCCTTGTGCTTACTTAATTACCATTTACGTGTCCTTTATACTTTAATGTATTAGAAATGGTGGCATAACATTTATTTTCAGTCTTATGTTGGTTATTTTTTAAATCGTAGTACAATATACACAGCATAAAATTTACCATTTTAAAATGTGCAGACCAGCGACATTCAAGTACATGCACCATGATGTACAGTCATTGCCGTTCTCTGTCTAGCTCCAGAACGTTTTATCACTCCAGAGTAAACCTGTACCCCAAACCCCATCTCCCCTCGCCCTAGCCCCTGGCGACCACGTGTCTGCTTGCTTCCTGTCTCTGTGGATGTGCTTATTCTGGATATTACATGTAAATGGAATCATACACAGTCTCTCAATATCTTTTAAAGCAGAAAGAAAAGATGAATTAGATCATATAAAGTTTGAGTCAAATCTGTGTATTATAGTTTGAAAATTAATAATCCAGCTGTGGCAACACTTTTGAATGTAGTGTATTTAGTTGGTTAAGAAGCCCCATTCCTAGTTTATGGTTGTCAGTGGACGGAGCACTCGCTACAGACCTTGGAGTAGGCTGGAACCTAAAATAGGGACCAAGATAGGAAAAGTCTGGTGGTGCTTGGAGAGTGAATGCCATTTAAAGGACAGCATGTTTCAAGGCTGGAAATATACTGGGAATTCCTAGAAGTTAACCTTTATAGCAGTGTGATTTGGAGAACTTTGAGGCAAGATGCCTCCCTGTGTCATAAAAAGAATAGCAACAAACAGCAAATAGCCAGCCTAAAAACTACTGAATGAGTTTGTGAGTGTGTCTAATACGTAAGGAAAAGTCTGAAATTTTGCTTAAGAGTGGTATTGGGGACAAGAAGAAGGACAAGGGAGGGTCCAGGGGCATGTGTTTCTTAGTGTTTGCCACCTTCACCGGAAGTTCTGGGTGGTGGGGAATTGTTATGTTTCATTTTTCAGTTAGAATTTTTTTCCAAATGGGAGTGAGGCCTTCCCATCAGTTAGACAAGGTACCCATTGAGATGGAATGCTTGGTGTAGATAGAGGATTTTATTTATTGAACCAAATATAGCTTCCGTGGTAAATTCACAGGTGAACAGGTCAGTGTCGTATTTTGATTAGTCTGTTAATCATTCTGCTAGAGCCTGATCCCCTTGGGGGTGGGATGGGGTGGAATGAGTGTGCATGTGAATCAGAAAGCCAAGATCAGAGCTTCCTCTGGGATTCCTCAGTCCCCATGTAGATGGTGGCCTAACTTATTTTATTTCAACCGTTTGTATGATTAAGCAGTAAAGGACAGATGATTTTTGTAGCAAGTATTCAGTAAGGAGTGTACTTCAGGGTTCAGGGATTTCAATTCATTTCTAGGTATGTGAAAAATAGTATAACCTCACATTTAAGAGCAGGGGTTTGGGGCCAGTGTTTGAATCCTGGCTCTGCCACTTGCCCAGGTGTGTGACCCGTGACAAGTTACTTAATCTCTCTGGGCCTCAGTTTCCTCATCTTGTACAATGGGATTGTTACGAGGATTAAAGGAATTAATGATGTCAAGTACTTAGGTTAGTGCCTGGTGTTACTAAGTGCTAAGTTAATGTTAACTTTTTAAGTTATCACCGTTGAATAACTAGTTTACAACCTCACAATATAAGGGAAAGGGTTAAAATAATTCCCGCAGCAAACATTTATTGAGTGCCTGCTGTGCACTAGACCCTGACCATAGAGATGAAGAGGAAGTAGTGTCTGCCTATGTACACTCCCAGGCTACTAGGAAAACTGGCACTTTAGCAGGTAATTGTTTTTTCTCTAGTTTTCTCTTATCTTTTTTTTAAACAAATGAATAGTGTACAAAATTTAAGTGGTACTAGAGAGTGTACAGAGTCTAAGCCTCTTTCTTTTCCCCTATCTCCAGAACTTCGTTCTCTTCCCTAGAGGCAACTACCATTACCAGTTTGAAAAAAAAAAGTATGTATATATGTGTGTATAGGTAGTTTATATATATTCCTCACTCTGTTTGCATCCATAGGCAGCATACTATACACACTGCCATGCTGGTTTTGTGCCTTTTAAAAACATTTAATTTATATTGGATGTAGTTTTGTGTGTGTGTGTGTGTGTGTGTGTGTGTGTGCAGTGTTCCCTACTGTTTCTCAGAGTCGCATAGTATTCTATGGTTTGGATGTACCTTCTTTAACCAGTCTTGCTTTGATGGAAATTTAGGTGGTTTCCACTCTTTTGTTTTACACACTATGTTGACATGAAGATCCTTGTACACATAAACTTTTGAAGGAAAAAGTCACTAAAAGTGCACTTGCTGGGTGAGGTTGTCTGTGCATTTGTTTATTTTATTTTTCAAGGTTTATTTTATTTTCATGTGACGGGGGGAGGAGAGAGAAACATAGATGTGAAAGAGAAACATCGATCAGTTGCCTCCTGCATGCACCCCCCACTGGGGATCGAACCTGCATGTGCCCTGACGAGGAATTGAATCAGCGACCTTCTGGTTATGATGCTCCAACCAACCGAGCCACACTGGCCAGGGCCGTCTGTGCATTTAAAATTTTGATAGATACTGCTAAGACATCTTCCACTGAGGTAACACTAGCTTGTGCACTTGCCAGCAGTGTATGAGAGTGAAGGAGGTAAATCCAATTCACTGTATGCAGTGTAGTGTTAGGAAGCCCAGAAAGAGTGACCAGCCCTGCTGGGGGGAATAACAGTAGGCTTCACAGAGGTAGTGACATCTTCAAGGGGTTTTCCAGGTAGAGAAGAGCATTGTAGATGGAGGAAGTGACTTGTGTGAAGACAGGGAAAGTTATGTAGAGGGAAAGTGACTAGTTGGGTCTGGCTGACTTCACGGGATGGGTGAGGAGACCAGATGAAGGAGTATAGGGACAGTGAAGTTCAAGGAACAGGCTACGGCCAGGTTATTCAGGGATCTGATCATCCTAGTGGTCAGGTGGCAAAGACCCTGGGTGGTGGTGAGGGCCTTGCAGTTGAAAGATGCTTGAGAGAATTTATAGGCCAGTTTTTCAGCAACCGTTTACTACCTGAAGAGAACTTTCTATTTCTAGGTGTGGTAGAACCTGAGTCATAAAGCTGCTGGAGGACTTCAGAGTGGAGGTGTTACGACGCGGGGTTTTCTGTGCGCTGGAGGCCCCTAAGGTTTCTTGGTGGAGTCTCACATGCCGGATTTGGGAATGTGTGGGCCTTTGAGTCCCCCTGTCCACCCCGACTAAGTGAACAGTCTTTGATTGAGTCTGTTTTATATTTTGGGGTTCTGTGTGATATTTCTTTCTCAAAACAAGACAGTTTTTGCTGCTAGGATCACGGATCTAACTGTGTGGCACCATTTTTGTATTCTTTGCAGTGCTGGTAGGTGATGTGAGTAAACATGAAAATGTAGATCATTGACATTCTTGGGATCTTTTTGAGCATTCAGTTGACTTGGTTATATGGTATTTTTGTTTATTTGGTTTCTTCCTTTTTATTTTTTAAACATGTTGACTCACCAGTGAAATATATAGTAAAATTGTTTTGCTCACTTACTGTTAAGGGTACTAAGGTATTTACATATATTATGTCTACTTCTCACAACTACCTGGTGAGGGGAAGCGTTGTTATAAGTTCATTCTGCAAGTGAAAAACCTTGGGGCTCAGAGAGTTTAAAGTAATTTGCTCAAGATCATGAAAATCCTGAATGGTGAAGTCACACATTAGACACAGATCTGGGGCTGACTCTAGATCCCACACCCTTCACACTTACACTGGGCAGACGGATAGGGCGTAGCCAGCCATCTGTGCAGTGGAAGGGTGCAGGTGGAATGGTATGGAATTTCTGGTCCTTGTTTGTGTGCTGCCGCCCATTCCAAAAGAGCAGAGCTGGGTTTTGGAGTGAATCAAAACAGTGCTTGCTTGCTCTCCCATTCCTTTTCCCTGTGGTCTATCAGTGGTGGTTGAGGACTGCGGGAAGGGTGACACATGCTCCCCTCCCAAGCTGTGGTATGGGGATTGGAGGCCAGTGGAAATCTCCGTGTAGAGTCACCCCTTCATAATGCAGGTCTGTGAGCAAGGCCAAGGTTCCTGGTCGGGTTGGGTAATTAGACAGGAGCTGAGTAACCATTTCTTTTCTCCTGTGCACCTTCCCCCACAAACAAACAAGCTGCTGCCTTTCTTTCTTTGTAACCCAGTGAATCTCCAGTGAGGTGGAGTAAGGGACTCATGTATAGTTTCTTTCTTTTTTTTCTTTCTCACATTTCTGAACAGGTTTTATTACATGAGGGCATGGGGCTCAGTCCTTCTTCGCTGCCGCCTTCCTCATGGCTACAAGGACATTGCTCAGCTCCTCTCTCTTCCTCTTGGCACGGATGTGTATCTCCACCCTTTTCTTGATGAACTTCAGGGCCCTTTTGTCCTTAGAGACCTTGAGGAGCTCCAAGGTGCGGTGCTCGTAGGGGGCGAAGCCACACACCTCTGGGATCACGTCCTGCCTGCACTTGGTGTGCTTGGTCAGGCGCCGGCGGCTGTGCCTTGGCTTGCTCACGTTCTTTCTCACTTTGTGGCCTTTGTGGAGGCCCACGGCCATGGGGTAGTGGAGAGTCAAGGCTGCCGTTCCTCAATGGGGCCGCGGCGGGAGCTAGTTTCAATAATATAATATAGTTTTTGTATTGTAGAAGTCAAAGCTTTTTAAAAGGTCATATTTTTGATTACCAAGCATACTATTGAAAGTAAAACTTAAAACTGGATTGACTAGAAGTGCTGTGTAATTATAAAGCAGTTCTTTTTATAAGAGTATTTTAGTTTGTTGAGTGAATCAGACATACAGAAAAGCAAGATTTAATTTTTCTTTATATTTTAGAGATATACATCTTAAAAACATAGATACCTTTTAAAAATAGCTGTGTATAATGTTTGCTTATTAAGTACCATCTTTCAAATCACAGAAATTCATTACAAAAATGAAATTATGATTTTTAACATGCTCACCCTGGCTGGTGTGGCTTAGTTCATTGGAGTATCCTCCCCTAGACCAAAAGGTGTGGGTTCCATTCGTCAGGGCACACACCCTGGTTGTGGGTTTGATCTCCGGTCAGGGCGAGTATGAGAAGGCAACCAACCAATGTTTCTCTCTCACATCAGTGTCTGTCTGTCTCTCCCTCCTCCCCCATCCCTCTCTCTGTAAAAGCAATGCAGAAATGTGCTCGAGGGAGGATTAAACACAACAAAAGTGCTGTGCGGACCCAGAGCACGGGATGGGAGAGGCCCGGACTGCAGGGCGTGTGGCTAGTAGTCCTCTGTGGTGGTGGGAGGGGCATTTAGGACCCCTCCAGCCCGGGAAGAGTCACTTCCTCCTGAACACAGATCTCCGCTTATGCAGCACCGGCACCCTTTTTGCGTACTGTAACTCTCTGCAGCTGCTCTCCCAGGCGTCACTGTTTATGTTGTATGGGATATGTAAGCACCCCTTGGCAGTAGGTAATGACACTCTGAGAGCCTTCTAATAATGTGACTGATCGAAATGACAGTATTAAGGTGGTGCTGGGTGTATTGACAGGGACAAGATGGTGACAACCTAGGGGACTTTGCCTTTATAAAAGTACATCCAAACATGAGTATGGATAAGAGAAACCTGTAGTGTAGAAAGTATGACCAGAATAGCCAACATTTGCATAGTGCTTTATAGTCAACACGTAGTATATACACCTGATTGCGTAGAATACCAGGGATGCTCTGTGAGCTTGCACGCTTTGCCCAGAGTCACAGGCTGTTCTCAGTGGAGCCAGGGCTGGCTCTGATCTGCTTTTTTCTCTGCCTGCCATGCTGTGACCAAGTGCCTCTCAGTGGCAGCACTGATTCTCACGAAGCCTGCTGGTTCCTCATTGCTTGTACAGAGGGCGTCCTTTCTGTGGGCCCTCGTTCCTGCCTTGGTGCGCATTCAGGGGGTTGCTGTCTGTGTTGCAGGTGGGAGCAGTATTGGAGCACATTTTTCTGGGCTTTGTCTTCCCCTCTCTCATTTTTTTCTTCCTGCAAGAGTGATTTGTCTGTGTTTTATTTATGGTGGGTACCACAGGGGGAGCCTAACACTATCGGCCAACACTGTTGGCTCACAGCAGCCAGGCACAAGTTGCTGCATCAGATCACTGTCTGCCTTTGTGCTTGTACTCTGCCACCTGCTTACCCTCGAGAAGCTTGTTTCCTCTCAGTCCTGCCTTCCTATTGTTGCCAGGCCTGGGGGTAGTAAGGTCAGTTCAGGGTGGGAAGGAGGAGGCATCGCAGCTTTGCCAGTCATGAAGAGGACATTAGACTTTGATCTGCATGTGGCTTCTGGAGACTGTGGCAGCTGGATAGCACCTGGACAGGAGAAAGGAAATGATTATTTCCTTTCCCCCCAATCCCTGCAGTCTGTAATATAATCTGGAGATTCTTGCCAAAATTAAATAAATGTTATTTTAACTTACTTAAAATGCCAGTTCTGTCTGGAAAGAATTCAGGATGAAGGTGGTATGGCTTTTGCTCTTAAAGTTGCAGTTGGTAACAGCAATTGACATGCAGTGATTTACATATGAGCTGTAGTTAATTGTGATTGTAGATTTCCAGCATGTGTTTACAGTGGTCCATCAGTTTCACGTTCATTGATTACCTGATTTTTTCCATTGCAAGGTAATCTTTGTCCTTACAGCCTTTGAAGAAAAACTCCTCCGTACTGCTCTAAGAGGCAGAGGCGCTGTCGTGGGAAAGGGCGCTGGTGGTCCTGCTCAGTGACTTTTCTTAACTAATAGCTGGTCTACTTTGGGCAAGATGCTCTCTCTCAGCTTCATTTTCCTCATCTGTAAGATGAGGTTGGACTTGCTGTTATCTGGGGTTTGTTTACTTCGATCTAAAGATTCTATGATCCTGTATTAGGGATTCTTGGTTGCATGCCTTGCATTAATGTGCTAAGTAAATATTGGGTTGGCCAAAAAGTCCGCATGTTTTTTCTGTAAAATAAAAAACACATTTTTATGATTTGGATATTATGAGTATGTTAGCTATCTCCCGTGTGGTGTCACATTGATTGCTCTCAATTAATGTCTCGATTTAATCGCTATCAACTTCAGCTGGTCTACCCGACCATGGAGCATTGTGCAGTGAGAAATCTCCAGCATGAAACTTTGCAAACCACTTTCAACATGTTCGATCCGTCACAGCACCTTGTCCATACACTGCCCAAATCTTTTTTTGACTTTCAGTTGTGTTTTTAGCTTTCTTGAAATAATAAAGCATAATATGCCAAAAATGTTGCATATTTTCTTTCATCTTCAGTATTAAAATAGCTACACAAAAATTCACCAATTTTGCTGTTTTTTTTTTTTAATGCACACTGATATAACAGCTGTCACAATACAATCTAACAGTGTTGTTTTGAGTGAAGTTAAAGACAACTAAGCACTACTGAAAGCCCCATCTTGCCAAAAATACCAAACAAACTTTTTGGCTAACCCAGTATCTTTTCGGTTAACTGACTAGGCATGGGATAAAAATGTTTCATCCCCTTGGGACACGCACCTGGGAAATAGAACTAAATGGGATTGTGAAGAGAGGGCCTATTCTTGCTATAATAGTCATTTATTTTAGACAGTTTCTTGCAGAAGAACTATTTTTCTCATTTGCTTTCTTTTTTGGCTGTATAATTAAAGCTTTCTGACTGGCATAGTGATAAATAAGTATGTGAATTAATATGTATTTTAGTTCCTAGTAGTATGTAGTTGATGCCCAACCAGCAGCTGTAAAATTTCTAATGTCTAGATTATTTAATATAATTTTTCAGAAACAAAGTGTGATGTTAAGCCTGGAGTCTGAAAGAAAAAAGTAACCTTGTTCTACCCTACCCTCGCTTTCTCTTTTCTATTTGCCCAGCTAGTTTAGACAGTGAGGAGCATGGTGGAGGGTACCAATCCAACAGATGACATTTTAAAACACTTTTTATTTGGAAATAATTTCAAGTTGATGGAAGGATTGCAAGGAATGAGTAGTACAAAGAACACTCTTACACCCTTTAGCCAAATTTACCTATTGTTAACATTTTTCCATGTGCTTTATTTGTACTTTCTCTGTGTATTTGCTGTTGACCCTTGAACAATGTGGGTGTTAGTGGTGCTGACCCCGGCGCAGCTGAAAACCTGCATTTTTAACTTTTGATTCTCTAAACAGTCCCATGGTACTGGTAGGGTACTGGGTCCAGGACCCCCTGGAGATACCACAACCCACTGACAGTCAAGCCCTATGTCTAAAATAGTGTAAAACAATGCATACAGTCAGCCCCTCTGTAGCTGTGGTTGGTTGAAGTTGCAGATGTGAAACCCGGGGATATGGTGGGTTCACTGAAAAAAATCTGTGTGTAGGAGGACCTGCGCAGTTTAAATCCCTGTTGTTAGGAGTCAACTGTATATGCACATGTATACATACATACAGTTGCTGTTTTTAATCCTCATTTGAGGGTATATCCATTGATTCCAGACAGAGGAAGGAAGATAGGGAAAGAGAGAAAGAAACATTGATGTGAGAGAAACATCTATTGGTTGCCTCCTGAACATGCCCTGATAGGGGACCAAACCCACAACCTAGGCATGTGCCCTGACTGGGAATACCTTTTTTGGTTTATGGGACGATGCTTCAGTCAACTGAGCCACACCAGCCAGGGCATACATACAGTTTTTTTCCTGAACTATTTGAAAATAAGTTGCTTGTATCATGGGCTATTACTCCCATGCAGTGTATTTCCTAGGAGGGATATTCTCTTATGTAACCATAGTGCAGTTTTCAGCTACAGTTAATTGAATGATTCAGATTCAGTGCTTTTATCTGATACACAATCTGTATTCTAATTTTGTCAGTTGGCCCAATTATGTTTTTTTTAAAGCATTTTCCCCCTTTAGTACAGGATCTAGGCGAGAATCAGGTATAGCATTTACTTGTTATGACTTCTTAGTGTTTTGATTTACTGTTTTAAAATTTTGAAACCAGTGCACCTGTCCATTGGAAGCTAATTGGTGTTTCTTGTTTTTATGTGGATTCCAGTGGTGCATGGATAGGTTTTCCCAGCATAAAACATACTGTCCTCCGTGTGCTAGGTGTTTTCTCTAATTGGTCCCCGTGGGGACAGAATATGCTGCCTCCACCTTATCACTAGCACAGTGGGACCGGTTGGGTTTTCTGAGCCAGACTCCTGGCAGTCCTCCTGCTTCTAACTCAGGCTCCTCAGCAGTAAACAGACCCCTTTGTTGATGGAAGAGACAGAAAATCTGACGGGGCACTTTGTGCAAACTCCAGAAATACTGGGGGGAACATTTCACATTGGTCAACTTTACGGTAATTTTAGACTAATGCATAAAAGTGCCTTTAATGACTAGAATTATGTTTAGATGCGGCCAGAGTATATGTTTTAATCAAATACTAAGAATCTGCATAATGGTTTTGTACAAAGTTAAATTTGTAGTTACTCCCAAAGAGCCAGTACCGCTCAGATTGAAGCGGTAGGCAAGACAGCGAGGAGCCCTTCGAAGGCAAACGCGTGCCTGCAGTAGGTAGTTCCAGACGCGTTTCCATAGGCTGTGAGCGCGCCTTCTCCGGCCTTGCTTTCCTGGAACACGGTATATGGCTCTGTTTCTATCTTTCAGTAAAGGGACATTTTTTTCCTCCAGCAACTGTGTACATAATTTTTAGAGTTAATTACCTCAATGCACAGTTGACCCTTGAACAACATGGGTTTGAAATACGTGGGTTCACTTATATGTGGATTTTTTCAATAAATATTTTGGGAATTTTTTTGGAGACTTGCGGTAATTGAAAAAACTCACAGATGAACCGTGTAGCCTAGAATTACTGAAAAATTAAGAAAAAGTTAGGCATGTCACGAATGCATAAAATATATGTATGTAGTTTCTCAATATTGTCTTTTGTGTAGCTTACTTTATTATAAGAATACAACATAAATACATTTAACATAAAATATGTGTTGATCCACTTTGTTACTGGTAAGGCTTCTGGTCAACAGTAGGTTATTAGTAAAGTTTTTGTGGAGTCAAAAGTTATGTGCAGGTTTTTGACTGCATTGGGGGTCAGTGCCCAGCCCCCGCATTGTTCAGGGGCCTACTGTATATCTGTATCCCCGTCTCCCCTACATTTAACTGCCTCTGCCTCTCACAAACAGGCTGAGGGACGTCTTGACATGCGCGTGGATGGAGCTGAGGTCAGGAGACCTGGCTTGCCACTTAACTAGCTGTGTAGTTCTCAGTGAGCGTTCAGTGCCCCAGGGTTTTGGTGACCGCACTTCCGAGTGCTAGACTTCGAAAATTCAACTGGTTTCACCAGTTTGCTTTTATTTTTTGTTTATTTATTTTTACTTTTTAAATTTTAAAAAAATTTTAATTTTCATTTTTAAATATATTTTATTGATTATGTTATTACAGTTGTCCCATTTCCCCCCCTTCACTCCCCTCCACACCCCTCCCTCCTACATTCCCCCCCTATAGTTCATGTCCATGGCTCATACATGTAAGTTCTTTGGCTTCTACATTTCCTATACTATTCTTACCCTCCCCCTGTCTATTTTCTACCTACCATTTATGCTACTTATTCTCTGTACCTTGCCCCCTGTCTCCCCCTCCCACTCCCCTGTTGATAACCCTCCATGTGATCTCCATTTCTGTGGTTCTGTTCCTGTTCTAGTTGTTGGCTTAGTTTGCTTTTGTTTTTGTTTCAGGTGTGGTTTTTAATAAGTCTCAGTTTGCTGTCATTTTTACTGTTCATATTTTTTAATCTTCTTTTTCTTAGATAAGTCCCTTTAACATTTCATATAATAAGGGCTGGGTGATGATGAACTCCTTGAACTTGACCTTATCTGGGAAGGACTTTATCTTCCCTTCCATTCTAAGTGGAAGCTTTGCTGGATACAGTAATCTTGGATGTAGGTCCTTGCCTTTCATGACTTGGAATACTTCTTGCCAGCCCCTTCTTGCCTGTAAGGGTCTCTCTTGAGAAATCAGCTGACAGTCTTATGGGAACGCCTTTGTAGGTAACTGTGTCCTTTTCTCTTGCTGCTTTTAAGATTCTCTCCTTATCTTTATTCTTGGGTAATGTAATTATGATGTGCTTTGGTGTGTCGCTCCTTGGGTCTAGCTTCTTTGGGACTGTCTGAGCTTCCTGGACTTCTGGAAGTCTGTCTATTTCCTTTACCAGATTAGGGAAGTTCTCCTTCATTATTTGTTCAAATAAGTTTTCAGTTTTTTGCTCTTCCTCTTCTCCTCTGGCACCCCTATAATTCGGATGTTAGAATGTTTCAAGATGTCCTGGAGGTTCCTAAGCCTCTCCTCATATTTTTGATTTCTTGTTTCTTCATTTTGTTCTGGTTGAATGTTTACTTCTTCCTTATGGTCCAAACTGTTGACTTGAGTCCCAGTTTCCTTCCCATCACTATTGGTTCTCTGTACATTTTCCTTTGTTTCTCTTCGCATAGCCTTCATTTTTTCATCTAATTTGTGACCAAATTCAACCAATTCTGTGAGCTTCCTGATTACCAGTGTTTTGAACTGTGCATGTGATAGGTTGGCTATCTCTTTGTTGCTTAGTTGTATTTTTTCTGGAGCTTTGATCTGTTCTTTCATTTGGGCCATGTTTTTTGTCTTGGTGCGCCTGTTATGTAAAGGGGCGGAGCCTTAGTGTTCTTGGGGAGGGGTAACGCTGGTTGCTGCGCTGTGATGCTGTACGTGGGGGAGGGGCCAAGAGGGAGCAATGGCGCTTGCTCCACTCTCTGCCGGCTTTGAGTCACTCCCTCCACTACCCACAATCAAATTGGGCCCCTCTGGTGCTGCTTCCCGCGTGGATGGGCTTGTGTACGTTCTGGGACCCTGTGGGTCTCTCCAATAAACTCTTCTGTGAGGCTGGGAGTTTCTCCTGCTGCTACCTCAGTCCCCACGGGTGTTTTCAATCAGAGGTTTGAGGCTATTTCCCCTGGAGCCCTGGGTTGCACAGTCTGTCATCTGGTCCACCAGTTGCTGCCTCCCCGGCCAGCTGCAGCTTTGCCCACCCCGCTCCATAGTCCGCCACCTCACTGGGTCTGCCAGCTCTGCGTTGCTGTGAGTCCTCTCCTCCTGGCTACCCGTCCCTCCTACTGGTCTGGATGAATGTTTCTTCTTTATTTCCTTGGTTGTTGGACTTCCATACAGTTCGATTTTCTGTCAGTTCTGGTTTTTTCTTTTTAAATTGTTGTTGTCCTCCTTTTGATTGTGCGAGGAGGCACATTGTGTCTACCTATGCCTCCATCTTGGCCAGAAGTCCCTCCACCAGTTTGCTTTTAGAGAAATAATGTGAAATATCTGCTTCATCATGATGTGTTTAGGTTTTTTTAAAAAGGACAGTATCTGCAGTCTGAGACACGAGTAGTGACAGAAAAGATGGAAATACTTGTTCGGAATATCAGTCTTCTGACTGGGGCTTCCTTGGTGAGCTTTCCTGCCTTCTAGTGTTTTGAGTTCACTTGAAGGGGATGGATGGATGTCACATTGATTCCCTATGTGCGGTACTTTAGACTTAGTATTTATTTCATCCCACACTTCATATGCAGACCAAAGGCCAAAGAGATTTTCCCCCTCATCTGTTTTCTTTGCATTGGTGAAGAGTAGGGAAGAATGAGAATGTTCTTTTGAGAGTTTTCATATCCATGATAATCCTGTTAGCTTCCAGAGAAAATGACATGAGATTGAATTTCTTTGCTAATGGCACCTGTCGTAACACAGGAGTTATGTTTGGCATGCTAGTATGGGATCACGTTCCTCAGGAACCTTTATATACAAGCAAATAGAGTAATAAAGTTCTAGATATGCTGCAAGAATATTTGAATGGTACTCTGGGATGCTATCCTCGTATTTTGTTAGGTTTTGTATCAAGGAGGCCATGAACCTGAATAGAGGAGGCCCATGTGATTCACCTCCTTCTGGGCTATACAAAGTGTACCTCTTAGAAAAGGTGCCAAAAAGCTTAATTAAAGCTTCTTCTAAAAAGAATCATTTCCCCCACAATACCAGTTTTGTAAAAGGTTATACTTTAGAGAGGGGTGTTTTAGAGACAATTAGGTAAAAATGTTACACATTCAATCAGGGATTGAGAAAACTGCCATCTAGGCATCTTATTTTAAGGAGTAAAGTGCTGTACTATCCACCTGCAGGCCCAGTATTTTTTGTTTTTTTTTTTTAGATAAATTACTGGTAGCAGTCTCCTGTTTTTCAGAATATACTATTGAGTGCTTCTGAGCAAAGGCCGCTATGATAAGAGTCTTTACGGGGGAAATTTAAGAAGACTCTTGTACTAGCATGCCTGAGAAACTAAAAGTGATACTAATAGTCTCCTTGTTCCTTTTACTCTTTTGAATTTGGTCTGAGGTATTTGAGCACAAGTCCTTAATGGATAGTGTAGAAAATGCAGAGATAAAAGCAGTTTTTTTCCAGACAGTTTATGTTCTAGTATCTATGGAATATTAACAGTTACAGGTAGGACTTTTCGTTCCTACTTTCTGACATTGTTTACTATGCGCTTTACTAATTATTTTATTTAGTCCTCAGAACAGTCCCATGTGTGTTAGGTTCTTTTATTATTCCCTATTGTGCGCAAGGGGGAAAAGTGCCAGCCAGGCCAAGGTTGAGGTACATTCTGATTTGAACCCAAGGAACTGATCACCAGAGCCTGCACTCTTTTAATTGTGCCATTCTGAGATGAGCAGAGGTCAGTGTCACGGGCAGAATTCTGTAGGTCACAGGACAAAGACAAAAGATGGAAACAGAGGAGGGAGCCTTAGTAAGATACTGCATCAAGGTTGAACTATGCATTGCACACCCGGAAACAAATGCATGATGGGAATTTGCTTATGAGACCTCTGTGAGTGTTCAGACTGAGTGATGGCTTCCTGCGGCGAGTAATGGTGAATCAGGCATGCTTTTCTCCTTCCATCCTCCTGGTGAACAACTCTGCATTCTTCAAAATCCCCAAGAGATTATCACCTCATTTGAAGCTGTGCCTGTTTCCCTCAGAGTTAGTGCTCCCAGGCTCCTGAGTCATTTTATCTGCAAGTCGCCACTGCAGGGTGGCACCCTCAGCTCTACTTTTCTAGTCCTGGAGTCTGCCTCTAGCGGTTACTCAGCGAGTGTTGAGTTTATTTGTGAATGAATAGCTCAGCTTCTCGGTCTTACAGGTTTAAAGGCTCTTTAAAGCTAGGTATAAAATAATTGTGGCAAAAAATCTATTGAGAATTTATGTGGTGGTGAAGTACAGATCAGATTGGAATTGGAAAGCTGACATCAAGGTGACCGGGTTAAAAACAAAATTACAGTCATCTAGGCAGGAGGTGGGTTAGGGCCCGGTAGAAGCAGTAGTGAGGGAAAGGCACACATCGGAGAGAGAGTGCCAAGCAAGCAGTCAGGCCTGATGACATTTCTTGTGGGCATAGAGGGTTTGGAAAGTGTCAAAGAAGATTTCAAATTATGTGACTCTCTCTTTCAAATTTTTCTTACAATTACGTGATTATGGGTCTCGGTTGACTTAGTAGTTTCATAATAAATGAGTCAATAGTATAGTTTCATACTAAACTGAGCCATGAGCAGTTTAAAGCAATAAAAGGAGCGGATAAAATTAAGACAAGGCACAGTTGAAACCTCCTCCACTTTGCAGATTTTAACTCTTTCTGGACCAGAACTGTTTGGTTATTTTAGATATATACAGGGCTCTCCAAGAATATATTCTGAGCCAAGTTTAACTCATCATCCTGCCCAAAGATTTTAATTTACTGTTGAGCTAAGCCAAGTAACTCTTGGGGAAGCAGAGGCTGATGGGATTTTAATAATTTGTGTTGCTACCCTGGCATCTCTGAAGAAGAACAGGTGATGGTTCCTAGGAATCCAGGAGTTCCATGTTTAGACTTAGCCCTCAGGCTAGCTGCGGGCACCCAGATTGCTCTTAGCAGTTGTGCTAATACAGGAAAAACACAGTTTCTAAGTTCACCAACTCAACTGTTAAAAATAGGTATAATGTTAAGTTTTAAAAATTGTGTATATATACTTACAGAAGAGTACACACAAATCATAATGTAAAGCAATCATTCCTGTGTAACTAACGTTCAGAATGTGAAGTCGGGCATCCCAGAATCCCTCCTTCTCAAAGGTAACCACTGTTCTGATTATACCACCATGGATTTGTTTTGCTTGTTTTTGAAGATTATTAAATGAATAATGATGTTTTGTCTTCTTTCCACTCAACATTGTGTTTGAGAGATTCATTCATGTTGCATGTGGCAATATTTATATTCGTTCTTGTTTTACAGTATTCTGATGAATAAACCACAATTTATCCATTTCACTGGTGATGGACATTTAGGTTCTTTTGACTTTTTTGGATATTATGAATAATGGTGCCTGCTGTGAATATTTGTGTACTTTTTTCGCTTTTTTTTTTTTCCGGGGTGGGGATGCGGTATAAAATTTCTATTGGATGCATTAATAAGGGGTAGAATTGCAGGATCATAAAGTACTCATGGGCTCAGCTGCAAGGTGGTTTTCCAAAGTGGTTATACACGTGTACCCTCCTGCTGCAGCAGTGTGTATGCACATTCCAGTTGCTCCCCATCCTCACTAATACTTAGACTGTCTTTTGAATTTTAGCCATTTTGGTGGATGTGTACGCTGACTTGTTTTTAATTTGCATTTACTGATGACTAGTGAGGTTGAGCACTTATTTTATATATTGGCCTTTTGAATACCCTCTTATTATTTGCCTGTCAAAAATATTGTTTGTCTTTTCCTTCCTGATTTGAAGTCCTCACTTGACCTGCATAAGCTCTGTGACTTCAAGTGAAACAATGTATACATCAAGAAACCAATTTTACCGCAGGGTAATTGATACAAACAGGAGTGGACTCCTGCAGCATTGCATCGAGGTTGAACAAAGCCATGTTATTCCTAGACCTGCTGTGCTCTGATGAGAGCTCTCTGTGGTCTGTATCGAAAATATCTTTTCCCATTTTGTGGCTTTCTCTTTATATTCTTCATTGTTTCAGCTAGTAATTATTTTGATTTATCGATATTTTCCTTTATGTTTAGTGCGTCTATGTGTCCTGTCCAAGAAATTTCCCCTATCCCAAGATCACGAAGATGTCCTGTATTCTCTTCTGGAAGCTTTTTGTTTCACCTCTCACGTTTTCTATGTATAAGCCAACTGGAATTTTTTTGCGTGAATGACTCACTTGGTTTGAAGCTTATCTTACCTGCCCTTAGTTCCTCAAGTTCTGGGCCTTAAATCCCAGGCGTACGTAACATGGGAAGCAGTTGGGTGTATCTGACTCCTCAGTATTTTTCATAAATTGGGGCAGTTTTGAATGGCCTTTGGGAATTAAAGCCTCTTCTTCCTCCTATATCATGATTCTTATTCTTTGTTTTATGTTCTTTGTCCCCTTATTACTTTAAAGTGTAGTCTGCTGGGAATATTACCACATCTTTCACTTGCCATTAATTCTTTAATCCACTGCAGTGTGGATTTTCGCTTAATCATCTGCATGGAACAGCCTTCTTGCCAAGTGGGGGAAATTTTCTAGTACCCTTCAACCAGTTGCAGGTCTTGAACATGGTTTTTTTTTTTTTTTTTGTCTTTCCATCTCTGTTGTGATTGTTGACCTTGACACAGTCTCAGTCTCCTTTCCTTATGCAGTTTCATTTTGAAATCCTGTTGGAAAGCTCTTCAGCCTGAGGGCATGAGTCTTGAGTTTCCATAGTAGGTCTGACCCCTTCTATTGTTTTGTTTTGATCTCTTCATTTGGTATCTAAGACCAAATAAAAATGGTGGCAGCCATAACTAGGAATTAGATAACTTCGTGGAGCTTTCATAGATCATTTCATTTGATCCCCATAAGGCCCTATGAGGTAGGTATTAGTATGGCAATTGTAGAATTGATTGAAATGCAAACAGCACATCATAATGTGTTTTAAGTGAAAAACATCAGATTCGGTTTTAGAGTTTCTTTTTCCATGAACCATCATTTGGTGGAAACGTGCATCCTGTGACCCTTGTGTGTGGATACCTTTTTCTCTCCACTTTCTGTTGGGGCGTTCCTTTTTGGGTTGGAGCAGGGGGGGTAGGGTGAATGGGACTGGGAGTGGAGGTAGAGTTGGATTCTTTGGGGAGGTTGTCCGGAACTTGCCCCACAGCCTTTAATGCAGGGCCAGTAGTGGTCAGGGTCACAAACTTCTGCCATAAGCACCGGCATGAAGTAAACCCCGGTGGTTGATTGCCTGAATGTGATGAGCTCAGGTGTCTTTCCGGGATCCACTCTAGAATGATTTATGACAAGAAGAGTTGTGGAGCAGGTGTCACCTGAAGATATGTCCTTCGTTTTCAGGCTTCTATTTTGGCTCCAGAAGAACTATTGATTTATTTTAACCGAATAACTGACTTTAGTTCAACAAATATCTCTTGTTACATTTATTTTTATTTTTTGTCAGTAAGTTATTTTACCATGTAAGATTTTCCTTTGATTCTTTTAAATCTTCCATTAAACATTTTTTAAACAGCAAATTCTTTTTTCAAATGAAATGATATACCAATCCATGAAATAGACCAAAACATTCTTTTTTTAATATAAATTTATATTAGAAATTTGAATTTATAGCATTTATTTTGAAAGTCACTGAACGAGAACAGTGAGGCTGGTTTGATCAACACAGAAACCTGAAATGGGTTTAAAAAGATTTGGGTCTGTTTTTAGTTTCACATTCTAGTTATTTCTAAATTTGAAAAAATTGTATAGTTTTAAATAAAACAGTTTAATTTGCAATCCGAGGATATTTTTCAGTTGAAGTGATATATTGGTTTGAAAAGGATGTAGAGGGCTAATTTTTATCACAAATATAAAATTTGGACAAGAAAATTCCTCATAAGTGTTAAGACTATTGTTTTTTATCACTCAGCATGTCGGAGTTCAGGTGTCATCCATGGCACAGCTGTCAGACCGTGCCCGCAGCAGACGAGGGACAGCGTGCCCGGCAGTGCTTGAACACGCCCTTGCGTGCTGCGCAGTGTGCTGGCGTGCGCTGGTTGATGTACCGATCGGTACATGGCTGATGCAGGCCTGACTTAGCTTCAGTGGTTAGCAGTCCTCGTGCTGCTTTATCCACAGAGATGGCCCAAGTTCTTCAGTTGTTTTAAAAGTCAGTTACCAATGGAGGCCTCCAGTAATATTATTGTTTGATACATAACATATTTGAATATGGACTTGTTGCTTTAAAACGGTTTTTTATAAGTCAACTCTCTCTGGGGGCAATGGAGAGGATGGGTGGGAAGATGGAATTAAGAGGTAATTGAGCAGTCAGAACTGCTGTTGGCTCTTAATTATCTCTGGGTAGATTAATGCCATTGAGGATTCAGAAATGGTCTAGGAATGCTCACTTTTTGCGGATGGGTTGTATGAAGGAGTGTTGACTCAAATTCTTTGCTGCAGCTGATGGCCCCCTACTTCAGCGAGAGAAGAGGAAGTGGTTTTGGGACTCCATATGAAAGGGGGGGGGGAGCATTGGGGTATTGGGCCCTTCTCTTCTCATTCTCTACCTGAGCTGTTCTGAGAGTCTGGCTGTCCCTGTGGGTCTGTGATTGGAGCTACTGTCTGATTTTGAGTTCCTGCTCAGTGTGGCTCTTAGCTGCACCTTAATCTCTGCTGACTGCTCGTGTGAATCACATTGAGAGTTCACTGGACATACGACTCTTGAAGCACCTGCAGAAACCCCAAGAATCCATGCAGCAGCTTAACTACAATTGCTCTGAATCAAAGTTATTCAGAAGTGTGGCAAATGTATTGTTTACAGACAGTCTAAAGGGAACCCTAATCTTTTCCCTGAATATCTTCATTCTGCCTATTCAGTTGGGGCCATGGGCTGTTAATTTGCTTTCAGTATGTTTCCAGAATTAAATTTTGATTTGTTCGCTCCTTTTTTAAAAGCCTAAATAATTGAAAATCAATTGCACAGTAGCATGAATATACTAAGACTTTGGGTTTCAAACCAGTTGGAAAATTCCCTTCAGTTTTTCTGGCTTTATGTCATATATTTGAAGAAAGTTGAACCAGGGTGTTTTCCGGAAGAAAATTACTATTGCTGTTGACTGTGACCTGGGAGGAACTGGGGAACAGTAGAACTAAAGATACAATGTATTGATTTTTTTTTTTTTCCTTCAAATTTCTTTGTTAGGCATCTGAAGAAGCCTCCCTCAGGGCATTGGAAAGTCTGATGACAGAGTTTTTTCATGACTGTACAACCAATGAAAGAAAACGTGAGATAGGTAAGTGAAGTGTTGCTGTAAAGAGTCACTGATGATGGAAAGGGCCCAGTGGGCAGGAAGGAGATGGTAGCCTTGGCCGGGCAAGCCTGCATGTTTCTCTTTGAGTTCTTGCTCCTTTTGCTCTGGTTCTGCTGGTCGGTGGCTGGTGGGGTCTGCAAATCTAGCTATGTGGGCGATAGTCCAGTCCATAGAGCCTGCTGCAGTCCGTAGTGATGGATTTTCTTTCTTTTGGTGAAGTGTGGGAAACCCCTCCTGCTTCTTTGGTCTAATTCAGCACTGTTGAACTTTTTAAGGAGTCTGTGACTATTAATTTAAAAAAGCTCATTAAAGTATCAAAACGGGTATGTTTTTGGTGTGTAGCTGTCTAATCTGAACCTCATCAAGTGCTCAGAGATCCTTTAGCTGGTATTGCCTTTGGGGGCTTCTTGCTTTTGTTTCCTTACCTCCATTTCCTTATCTCGGATATTTCATCCATTCTGCAAGTTTTGATAAATGAAGACTTCAAACGACAGAGAGATGTAGGTGTATTTACTTCAGGTCTTCTGGGAACCTCAGCACCTTTTAGAACCTCTTTGAATTTTATATTTGTTGACATGTACAATATTCTTTAAAGTATATTTTAAACTAGAAAGTACCTATGCTCAAGTTACCAGATCTCTGCCTAAGGGACATGTTGACTGTTGGTCCTAGAATAATCCTTTTTCCTCCCAGTCCTCGTTTAACCCCTGAACTTGAAAATGAAAGATTTTTCTCTGTTCAGACCTAAAGGTTTTTCCCTTGGATGTCTGTGTCGACCTTGCATTCATTGCTTTTACCTCCTTGGCCGTCTTTTTCTATGTGGAATTCTATGGAGGCCCATTTCTCTGTCCCACTTGGCTTCTCTAACACTTGACAAGTTAGGTGTTATAGCTGATTTCTGCCTTTGATCCAAAGCTTGACCAGGGTTTGGATTTCTAGGCGGCCAGTCCACCTTTGACTACAGCCCGTTTTCCCTTGCGCCCTTTGAGCGTCACATCAGCTCCTGGTTGATGCCTACTTCTTCTTTATTCCAGTTTTCAGCTTGGCGGTCTCTTGTGGGCTTGCCCTGTACATGCCTTTCTTTTCTGAGGGCGTTCCCTGTGGAGAACCAGAGCATTTATAAACAAGGGATACTGACCACTGAGCCCAGTAGGCGAACGGGCATTTGGCTTAGAGGATTTACTCTGCTTCCCTAGATCTTCTCTTAATACACAGTTAGCCTGATCCTTCTCCTGCCCCCAGAGTGACCCCTGTTAGTTTGATGCTACCAAAGCACTTTATAGTGAAAACATCACTGGTGATTTTTACCAAAGAAGGTAAAGGGCCTTTCCCTTACATCAGTCTACTATGGTTGAACACTTAATTTCTCTGAAGTCCTGTTTTTCACTTATACTTGAATGGTTTTTGGTTTTTCTCTTAATTTTTGGTTTACAAAGCAAATATTGTTCAGCTTCAGTGTTCCCTAATTAAAAGTGGAACGTTCTGAACATGTTTGTATTCTCATCTGATTTAAAAATATCTTTAAATAATCAGATGCTACAAATGTCTAATTTAAACGAAGGCTCAGGGGAAGCTGGGATTTGATTCTGTGTAGGGGGCATGTCTTAGTTCAGGTTTATTCCAGTGTGTGGGCTGGAACCACTTCTTGTTTCATTTTTGATGTCATAGGATAAACTAAAGGCCTTCCTAGCTAGGTGAGAGAAAGCAGAGAGGCCCCATGTGTTCTCCACCAAAGATGCGTTATTAGTGCTCTAGAGATAAGAGCTATTAGCCGGGAACCTCAAGAGACATTCTAGTCATTTTAACAGTGTTCTAAGGAAGCTGAAGCATCAAAGAAGAGCAATGATTCGCTTGGGATCAGACTCAGTGAATTAGTGGCAAGGTCTAGAACAGAGCCCAGAGTTCCTCATTTCCAGCCAGAGCTCATTCTCTCTGGTTTGACGTCACCTCTGGGATTTCTAGAAACTTTTATTTAATTATAAGAGCAGGCCATCAGCCTCCTTTTATGGAATGTATATATTTTTAATCCTCACCCAAGGGCATTTTTTTCCATTGCTTTTTTTAAAAGATTTTATTTATTTAATTTTAGATAGAGGGGAAGGGAGGGAGAAAAAGAGGGAGAGAAACGTTAATATGTGGTTGCCTCTCGCCCATCCTGAGCTGGGGACCTGGCCTGCAACTCAGGCATGCGCCCTGGCTGGGAATCAAACCAGTGACCCCTTGGTTCACAGGCTGGCACTCAATCAACTGAGTCACACCATTCAGGGCTTTTTTCCCCCCATTGCTTTTAAAGAGAGGAAGGGAGAGAGAGAAAAACATCGATGCGAGAGAAGCATCGATTGGTTGCCTCCTGTATCTGCCCGGGCTGGGGATCTTACGTGTACGGAGGCAGGGGTTGCGTGTGTCCGCACCTGGACTAGGGATTGAGCCTGCAGTGTAGGTATGTGCCCTGACTGGTAATTGAACCCGCAGTCTTTTGGTCATGGGATGATGCTCCAACCAACTGAGCCACGCCGGCTAGGGCCTTCTATGGACTTTTTAATGAGACTACCTTGGTGCATTTAGCTTAAGTTATAGGGTCTAGCTGAGCAGTGACTTTAGGATTAGGATGGGCTGCTACACTTCCTGTTTTCCAAGGGCTTCTTAGAATCTCTGAGGTTTGGTGCTTTTGTATTTTTACCCCTTTTCTGTTACATTTCATGACCAGTACAGCAGGTTAAGGTGACTAAGCGCAGCATGTCCAGACCCTTAATGTTTGCTTTCTTTGGTTCTGGCTGAGGTTACCAGCAGCCTAAAGTGGAGGAAAAACATTTCTAACCGATTTGATGTGGACACGGCTGTGCTTGGCATCTCCCGTAATTGCTATTCCTATTTACTTTTTTGTGTGGTAGCTAAAAATAAAACCAAACCAAATGAAGAGAATTAGCCATGTTGAGTTCACTTGCATTTTTGTCTGTCCTTTATTTATAAGGTTAGTTCTAATCTTCCCCTGCTTCGTCTAGCCATCCCTGTGTGCGCGCACAGTATGTGCGCAGTGTGAGCGAACTGGGGGGAGATGTGTGTGCAGGGTCCAGCAGAACGCCTGTGTCAGTGCGGTTGGTAGGGTAATCATATGGGTGTAATAATCGACAGTTTTAATTTGAACATTTCACCTAAAATGGCATATGATGTGCTTGGGTGTGACATTGTTATGTTACAGATTTAGGGGTGTTATTTGTGCCAGACCCTGTATATCTCCTACCCCAGATGAAACAAGTTAACAATTAACCATCATTTATAAGGTGAAATGATACTCTTAAACTGTCTGTCCACACCCAAGGTTAAGTAAGAACTTTAACAGTGAAAGTTTCTCTGCCTAAAAAAACGTGTCCATTAGCAAACTCACTGACCGTAAAATGGCTGAGCACACTGTCAGTACTCATGGTCACCCCAGAGTCGGAAAAATATCGTGTGGTCTGTCATTTCTATGTTGAAAAACCAGCTGGATTTTGTAATTGGTTTTACAACGGTTACAACATGTAGTTAGTTGACAACATTAACCTATATGGAGGGAAGCACATTGGAAAAAATTATGACAGCCCAGCCTTTATTAATTTCATATATTTTCAAAGCCTTCTTTTGTTGCTATTTTAACTTTTCCAGAAGAGCTTCTTAATAACTTTGCCCAGCAAATAGGAGCCTGGAGATTCTGCCTGTATTTTCTCTCCAGCACCAGGAATGACTACGTAATGATGTATAGTTTGACAGTATTTGAGGTAAGTTGTCAGATAATTTTATACTGTTCTGAAAAGTATTTTGTGGTCACATCACCATGTCATTGGCACTAGATTTTAGCTTTGATGGATGTACAGATGGCTGGGAAACAGTAGTAATTCAACTCAGGGCTTCTCCACATGCTGCCTTAATCCAGGTGTCTGGGGTTCCTGGGCACTTCTTCGTCTTCCGCTAAAAGGTAAGATGGGGTTAGGTAGGTAGGTCGTTGGTGGTAGCATGTAACTTTCCTTCCGCGTTGTCATTTTAAAAAGAAAGATAAAGTTTGGGAGGAGGGGTGATATCCAGAATACTCTCATCCTAACCACAAAAATTTTCATTTTTATTGATTCTCTTCCTATTTTTGTCTTCCTATACACACTTTTTAAATTGTTTGTTTTTAATCCTTACCTGAGGATGTGTTTATGATTTTTTTCTTTAGAGAGAGAGAGGGAGAGAGAGAAACATCAATTGGTTGCGCCCAGTATTCGCCCTGGTGGGGGATCGAGCTTGCAGCCTTTTGATTTACGGGACGTGCTCCAGCCAACTGAGCCACCCAGCCAGGGTCTATGCACGCTTTTTAAAAACCTAATTATAATGATCGTATTGCTCATGCCATTTTGTATTCTGCTTTTTTCCCCCCCACTTACCTTTATATTATATTCCTGTAAGTGGTTATACCATTATTCACCAAGGCATTCTCCTATTTTTGAACATTAACATTTGTCATTATTTTTTGATGGCTGTTAGAGACAGTGACATAATAGAAAGTTTTTACACATACAGCTTTTCGTTTCCATTAAATTATTTAGCAGCTCTTTCTAGAAATGGGACTGTTGTATTATAGAATTTGAATATTTTTATTACTCTTGTTACCAAATTGCCCCAAACTTTTGTTTAAAATCAGGGTTTCTTATTTGAGGTGATACAGCTAACCATTGAATGAAAAAGTTATTTTTATGTATAGATTGCTAACTTTAAGATGTATGTTTGTTTTTCAGAATCTGATCAATAAAATGTGGCTTGGGGTCCCGTCTCAGGATAAGATGGAAATCCGTAGCTGCCTGCCCAAACTCCTTTTGGCGCACCACAAAACCTTACCGTACTTCATCCGGAACAAGCTCTGCAAAGTTATTGTTGACATTGGCCGTCAGGATTGGCCCATGTTCTACCATGACTTTTTTACTAACATTTTACAGGTAAGGCTATACCTGAGGAAACTTTATCTTGTACATAGCTTGTTTGTAGGAGTGATTATTTCCTTTTCTGGAAGAAGACTTTTAAGATTAGCATTTTGTATCTGCAGTAGTGAGGTCAGTGTAGGATAGGTTCACTTAATTTTGTATTTTTGAGACATGTCGTACCTTTGAGCAGTGGGGAAAGGGCAGGAGGAAACCCAATTACTTTGTTAACTCTTGTGAAATTTTGTTCGGCAAATATTTGGAAGTCTGTTAGGTACTGTGTCGGGTGTCGGAGTACAAGGATGGGCCTTCGGTGGTCACAATGCAGCTGTGGCGGAAATGCGTGCAGAGTGCAGTGGAGGCATAGCACCAACACTCGCGGAGCTGAGGGAGTTCCTGCGTGGTTGGCGACAGATGAGACGTGGTGTAGTGGTGCAGCGGTGCAGAGTAAGAGGCTGCGTTGATGGGCAGGGGCCAGACTGGGATGGTCCTGGCTCAGTGGCAAGTTTGGACAAGGGAGAAAACATGTCACATCTTTGCGTTGGGATGACAGCATTAGCAATAGTGTGGAGTCTGGGTTGCAGAGGGCCGAAGCCGGAGTGAAGGCGGCCAGTGTGGCTGCTGTCGGCGGAGCTGAGTGGGACGAGGAGGACCCGAGCCAAGCAGAGGCCTGCCTGCTGGGTGGCGGTGAGGCCCTTAGAGACTGAGCCAAGAGGCTTTGGTCTGTGGCTGGTCAGGGTCAAGGAAGGGAGAAATCGGGGATGTTTTCCAGGTTTCTGCCTTAGATAGCAGATTTTCCAGGCCAGAGGTGGAGAAAGAAGGAATGAGTTTTGATAGATGGTGAATTCAGTTTGACAGAAAATGTATTTAAAATTGTGTGTTTCTTCGGTATATATCTAGTGAGACATTAGGAAATTTGGGTCTGGGGTTCAGGAAAGAGGTCTGACTACATACAGGTCGGGCTCGGAAGTCATCAGGGAATAAATAGGTGGGACCTAAGCTAAGAGGGAGATAGTGTTCCTTTGAATCATGTGATACAACTGGAAACATTTTTATATTATTGTGACAGTCTTTGAGTGTACACTAAATGAGTATTAGTGTACAGTTTATAAAAATAAATTAAAAAATTGATTATAATCTCAATGATTCAGGATTTTCTAGGACAGTACCATTTTCTAACATTCTACCTGCTCTTCTTACAATCCATTTGAATGATGCAGTAATTGAAAAAAAATTCAGCATCAATATTGCTTTTTTCAAATTGCATGTCAAAAGTATCGCACAGATTCTTCATTCAATTTTGTTTTGTCTCTTTGCTCATTCAGAGTTGTATTGACAGTGTACATTCATGCACGTGCCATATTTTGATGTGTATAATGTGCTCCCGTGTATAAGGCGCACCCACAGTTTTGGCTCAAACTTTCTGGGAAAAAAATCTTTCATTTCAGTTTTTGAATTCAATCATTTATTTATTTATATTTAGATTTGTTTTTGTATTATAAAGGAATTTTAGCATTTATTTTTGAACATACTATGGTATAAGAAACTTTATGTAATAAATAATTACAAAACACAAGAACAGATACAAAGTATTTCCGGTACTACCCTTGTATACCCTTATTTTTCCCTCAAAAATTTGGGCAAAATGTGTGCATTATACATGGCAAAGTATGGTATTCAGTGAAATATTTGTTGTATCCTAGCCATGTGCTAAGTATGTGGTAAGGACAAATAACAATATCATGTCTTTTTTTTTTACTATATTTTATTGATTATGCTATTACAATTGTCCCATTTTTTTCCCCTTTATTCCCCTCTGCCCTGTACCCACCCTCCCACCAGCGTTCCCCCACATTAGTTCATGTCCATGGGTCGTACATACAAGTTTTTTGGCTTCTCCATTTCCTGTACTATTCTTCACCTCCCCCTGTCTATTTTGTACCAACCATTTATGCTTCTTATTCCCTGTACCTTTTCCCCCATTGTCCCCTTCCCCTCTGATAACTCTCATGTGATCTCCATTTCCGTGAATCTGTTCCTGTTCTAGTTGTTTTTGTTTTTTGTTTTTTAGGTTTGGTTGTTGATAGTTGTGAGTTTGTTTTCATTTTACTGTTCATAATTTTGATCTTCTTTTTCTTAGATAAGTCCCTTTAACATTTAATATAACAAGGGCTTGGTGATGATGAACTTTAACTTGACCTTATCTGAGAAGCACTTTATCTGCCCTTCCATTCTAAATGAAAGCTTTGCTGGACAGAGCAATCTTGGATGTAGGTCCTTGCCTTTCATGACTTGGAACACTTCTTTCCAGCCCCTTCATGCCTGCAAGGTTGCTGTTGAGAAATCAGCTGATAGTCTGATGGGAACTCCTTTGTAGGTAACTGTCTCCTTTCCTCTTGCTGCTTTTAAGATTCTCCCCTTCTCTTTAATCTTGGGTAATGTAATGATGATGTGCCTTGATATGTGCTTCCTTGGGTCCAACTTCTTTGAGACTCTGGGCTTCCTGGACTTCCTGGAAGTCTATTTCCTTTGCCAAATTAGGGAAGTGCTCCTTCATTATGTTTTCACATAAGTTTTCCATTTCTTGCTCTTCCTCTTCTCCTTCTGGCACCCCTATTATTTGGATGTTGGAACATTTAAAGTTGTCCTGGAGGTTCCTAAGCCTCTCCTCATTTTTTTGATTTCTTGTTTCTTCATTCCATTCTTGTTGAATGTTTATTTCTTCCTTCTGTTCCAAACTATTGATTTGAGTCCCGGTTTCCTTCCCTTCACTGTTGGTTACCTGTTCATCTTCCTTTATTTCACTTTTCATAGCCTTCACTTTTTCCTTTATTTTACAACTACACTCAACCATTTCTGTGAGCATCCTGATTACCAGTGCTTTGAACTGTGCATCTGGTAGGTTGGCTGTCTCTTCATCACTTAGTTGTATTTTTTCTGGAGCTTTGATGTGTTCTTTCATTTGGGCAACTTTTTTTTTTTTTTGGTCTGGGCACGCCTGTTATGTAGTAAGGGGCGGAGCCTGAGGTGTTCACCAGGGCAGGGCTACCCACGTTGCGGTGCTATGTATATGGGGGAGGGGCCTGAGAGGGAACAGTGCTGCTTGCTCAGCTCTCTGCAGACTTTCAGTCATTTCCCCCACTACCCACAATCAAATTGGGCCCTTCTGGTGCTGATTCCCGGGTGGGTGAGTTTGTGCACATTCTAGGACCCTGTGGGTCTCTTCAATGAACTCTCCTGTGAGGCTGGGAGTTTCTCCTTTTGCCTCAACTCCCAAAGGTGCTTTCAGTCAGAGGTTTTGAGGCTTTATTTCCCTGCAGTGGAACCCTGGGTTGCGTGGTCTGTCTTGCTCTCTAGTTGTTCCTCCTGGTTTAGCCGCATGCAAATGTGGGACCACCCAGTTTGCCAGCTGCCATCTTGCTGCGAGCCCTCTCCGCCCCGGCTGTCTGTCTCTGCCCCTCTTACCAGTCTGAATGAATGTTTCTTCTTTAACTCCTTGGTTGTTGGATTTCCATACAGTTTGATTTTCTGGCAGTTGTGTGTTTATTTTTTGTTTTTGAATTTGTTATCCTTCTTTTGGTTGTGTGAGGAGGCAAAGTGTATCTAAGTATGTCTCCATCTTACAATATCTTGTCTTCATGGGGCTTATAAATCTCAAGGGGGAGGTATCAGTAGATGATAAGCAAATAAATACTTTTAGGTAATTAAAGTATTATGATGAAAATTAAATTCAGGGTAAGGAGAAGGGGAGTATCAGGGCATGTTATTTAAATGGAATGATCATGTAAGGCTTTTCTGACAAGCAGATGTTTTGAGCAGAAACCTGAGTGGAAGTGATGGAGTGAGACTTGGGTATCTAGGAGAACATTGTTTTAGTCAGAGGGAACAGCAGTGCAGAGAACCTGAGGAACGGCACAGAAGCTGAGGAGCCTGGAGTAGTAGGATATGAGGTGAGAGGCTTTGCTGGCTCTCTCGGATTCACTTGCCTTCACTCCAAGGTGAGGACAGTGTGGTAGCTCTCCATGGCTGTCTGTGAGGTTGCTGGGCAGTCCATTGTAGGTGGAAAAGACCAAGGAGGCTGCAGTTCATTCTTGGGCTGGTTGCTGGCATGTGCAGTGAGAAGGAGCCGAGGAATGTGAGTCAGCCACAGCCCTGCCAGTAGCAGGTGAGGAAGATCCATGTTTTACCCAGCTGGGATCAGTTTCTTTGATGAAGAGTAGACATTTCCTGTCTACCCTTGAAGTATCATTAATGATGCTAAATGAAAATACGGAAGCGTTTTTAGGTGAAGTGCTCATGGAGATTTATTTAAAAAGGCTAGTTTTGCCTTGCTTTGCCGTCTGACAGTTCCCTTTTTCTACCCCTTCGAAAATGCTTCTGATCTCCTGCACCCTTCATGACTTTGAAACACTGCATGGTGGAGAGAGCACTGGAGTGGGAGGCAGCAGGTTTGGGGTCTGTGTCCACTTTTGTCAGAAGTCATTTTCGGTTTTAGCAACTTAATGTGAGCCTCCATTTCCTCTGTAAAATGAGAGGATCACCAAGTGATCTTTAAAATCTTTTCCACTCGTATTAGTCTCAGCTGCTTATTTATCCATGAGAACCAGTCAATGGCATGAAAACCATGTTAAGAGTGATTAGTGCTCAGTTGCTCTTACAATGATAATAAAGTGAACCTTTTCTTCAGGTGTTGGTAAACAAGACCAAACCGGTTCTGGAGTCAACTTCATAATCAGACGATGCCTTGATTAAGCCATCTAAAAGGTTTTTTGGACTCAGTTCCATCATGGTTTGCTTGCAGCTTGGGGTGCAAAGTTTTTAAGTTCAAAACACTTTAAACTCTGTGACAGTTGGCTGAGACATCTATGCAATTTATGCCACCACCACACCAGGCAGAGAGGAGTTGATTCAGGGCCCCAGAAAGATACTTGCAACTCTCTGTGTTTTTATACCCTTTCTAGGCCACTGGAGAAGGAAGTAGTTGAAATCAAAAACTTCCTCCTCTACCCCTCCCTCCCCCCATACACCAGCACACATACCACACCTTTCTAGAGAATCTGTTCTTCAGATTCCTGAAGTCTGCTGAGCTGGATCTGTGGTCATGCTGTGCCTGGGCCAGATCACTAAGGAGCAAGCAGAAAGTGGCGTGGGAAAGAATTGCATTTTCTCCTCTGATTGGTGGTGTAGTAAAAATTGTTGAACCTTTTCAGATGCTTACACTAAGAACCTGAACTTGATCTTCAACCTAAAGGTGCTTATTCTCTGTTAAGTAAGTTTCAGAGATTACTTCATGTTGTGAGCTTAAATTGTATATGTGAAGATAGTAAAGGAAAATATTATTTTAATAAAACCTTTCTGGACACAAAACTAGTGACAAGTAAAATAAAACATTTTGTCAAGCTGTTCTTTCAAAGAAAGAATAACTCATTTTCAGCTTGTTTCTTTCTTTTTTCCCTTCTCTCTCTCAAATGATGATAAAAAGGAGGGCTTTAAGATACATTTTTCCATATTGTAGGAATTTATTCCTGGGAAGCACAGAAGTATTTCATACCTCTAGGAAATTGTATTGCCAAATGTAATATTTGGTAGTAGGAGTCATTGCCAGCTGAGAGAGTAAGATTGAGGGCTTGGGGGATAACAGAGACTCGACAGAAATGAAAGAAGTAGAAGAGGGAGGTAATGGAAATCTTGTAAAATATGGATGGATAACCCAAAAGTCTCCAAGTGAAAAAAGTGTGCTCATGAAGGGTCAGTTCTGCCGTATTATGGAAGGAAAATTGTTAGGTGAGAGTTTTCTGTTCCTTCCCTCCTGCATTATCTGAATGTAAGTCGGTGTTAGAAAGAGTTCAAACTTGTAGCAAATGAAGAGAAAACTTTTGGAGGCTATACTTGAAGTTTTATTGTCCAAGAGGCCTGATTTAATAGAGAACATTTTTTAAAAATGAGGTAACATTCACATGATAAATTTCGGGTGGACAACATTGTAACTTGATATCTGTATACTCTGCTGCGGGCTCACCACCAAGTGTCTATTTTCTGCCTGTCGCCCATAAAGAGCATTTTTAATGCGCCATTGATTGCTACTGTGTTTATACAGTGTTGCTTCTGAGGGCAGTTGAATTTATCAAAGTTCCCATGATTGAGTACTTTTCCTACTCTTTGGGATTAACTTTTCCTTGGTATGCAATGGGAAGAGTTTTCAAGGCAAAGTAAAGTACCTGCATTTCTTTTTTTTTTTTTTAATTTAAATCTTTTTATTTTTCAATTACAGCTGACATACAATATTATATTAGTTTCAGGTGATAAGACATTATGTAACTTAGTAAGTGATCATCCCAATAAATTTTGCACCCATCTGACACCACACGTAGTTGTTAGAATGTTATTGGCCGCATTCCCTGTGCTGTACTCACGTCCCCGTGACTGTTCTGTAACAACCAATTTGTACTTCTCAGTCCCCCACCTTTTTCACCCAGCCCTCCAATCTCCTCTCCCCTCTGGCAACTGTCAAAATGGTCTCTATATCCATGAGTCTGTTTCTGTTCTGCTTTTTTGTCTTTTTTAGATTCATTGTTGATATGTATTTGTTGACATTTTATTAATATTTTTAATCTTTTTTTTCCCCACCGTTTTTTAATCCTCACCTGAGGACATGCTTATTGATTTTAGAGAGAAAGGGGAAGGGAGGGGGAGAGAGAGGGAGAGAAACATCAGTGTGAGAAAGAAACATTGATCAGCTGCCTCTCATACATCCCAACTGGGGACCAAACTTGCAACCTAGGTACGTGCCCTGACTGGGAATTGAACCTATGACCTTTTGGTTTATGGGATGACACTCCAACCAACTGAGCCACCCGGCCAGGGCTTAAAGAATACCTTTTAGCATTTCATGTAATACTGATTTAGTAGTGATGAACTCATTTAGCTTTTCCATGTCTGGGAAGCTCTTTATATGTCCTTTGATTCTAAATTATAGCTTTGCTGGGTAGAATAATCTTGGTTGTAGGTCTTTGCTTTTCATCACTTTGACTATTTCTTGCCCACTCCCTTCTTGTCTGCAAAGTTTCTGTTGAGAAATCAGTTGACAATCTTATGGGACCTCCCTCATAGCAGTAACTAATTGCTTTTTTCTTGCTGCTTTTAACATTCTCTCTTTCTATTTAATCTTTTGCATCTTAATTACGATGTGTTTGGTGTGAGCCTCTTTGCGTTCATCTTGTTTGGAACCCTGCACTTCCTGGACTTAACATGTCTATTTCCTTTACCAGTTTTCTGTCTTTTTTTTTTCAAATAGATTTTTAATTTTTGCTCTCTCTTTTCTCCTTCCAGCATCCCCATGATGTGAATGTTGGTATGCTTGAAATTGTCCCAGAGGTTCCTTATTCTATCTTCATTTTGGGGTATTCTTTTTTTCTTTTTGTTGTTCTTTGGGTTTTTTCTCTTTTCTTATATTTCAAATTGTTGATTTGATTCTCAGCTTCATGCACTCTACTGTTGATTCCCTGTAATTTATTCTTCATTTCAGTTAGTGTGTCTTTCATTACTGACTGGTTCTTTTTTATGGTTTCCATGTCCTTTTTTTAAAATGTGGAATGGTTAATCTTGGGCCTGCAGGGAGCAAGCTGCCCCAGACTTTTCCAAGTCCACATCTCCTTGCCTCCACTTCTTACGTGCCCAAAGACAGGGAACCACAGACATGCCTTTGTAGGTGGGTTCCATGTCATTCTTGATGCTGTTGAAGTTCTGTCTTAGTTCAACTACTCTTCCCCTAAGGTCACTGAGCAGCCATATAACCGGTGTTTTGAACTTTTCATCTAGTAGGTTGCGTGTCTCTCTTTTCCTGGAGTTTTGTTCTGTTCTTTCATTTGGGGCATATTTCTTTGTCTCCTTATTTTGGCAGCCTCCCTGTGTTTTTGGTTCTATGTATTAGGTAGAAATACTACGTCCTCTGGGCTTGGTAGAGTGGCCTGATGTAGTAGGTGGCCTGTAGGGTCCAGTGGCGTAGCCTCTCCTACCACCCAAGCTTGGCACGCCATTTGCCTTCCCTGCCCTGTGTGGGCTGTGTCCACCCTCCTGTTGTAGTTGAGCCATGATTGCTGTTCTCTTGTCAGTGGGAGGGATTTATCCCTAGGCCAGCTGATCTGCAAGCACCCACTGTGGAGGGTCAACTGTGTAGGGGCCTGTTCCCCCAAGAGCAGGACTTAATTCATCCGGGCTCTGGTGCCCTTTGAGTCTGCCCCTTGAGTGTGTCTCTGTGGAGGTGGTTGGGTGGTAGTTCGACATGGTCTGAAGCTGTCTACCAGGTGTGCTGGCTCTGGGGCTTCCCAGGAGATGCGGGCCAAGGTCAGCTGCTGCCTGTGTTCTGCCTGGGGCCACCCCGCATGAGCTACAAAGCTATCTGTGGATGGATGCTATTTGTGCTGGGCTTGGAGGTGCCCAGAAGAGGGCAAACTGCAAACCACAGCTGGCTGCTGCTCGTGCTGCGCCTGTGACCACTTAGTGAGAGGTGCGGGGCATGCTGAGACCAGATGTTGCTTGTTTGAGAGATTTTAGGAAAGTCTGAAGCAGGAGCCAAGACAGGCCATTTCATTTATATGGGAAAGGCACTGGAAACTGCTTGGGCGGGCTTGCAAGTTTGGTGGGGTGGGGCCTCAGGGAATCATTAGGGTGGGACAAACAGTGATTGCTGGGTTGTTAGAGACTCAGCTTTGGCGCCCAGCTGCAGCTACCTGTGAGGGGAAGGGCTTATCAGAGGAACAGTGGCCTCTGCCAGCACTTTTGTCTGGGAGAAAGCCGTCCCCCTGCTCTCATCAGTATGTCCCTGGTGTCTTTCCAGCTGCTATCCCAGCACTGGAGCTCAGAAGGAGTGAGTCAAGAGTGAATTCGTTTGCAAGCTCTTTAAGAGGAACTGCCTGGGACTCCAGGAGCCCTTTGTCTTAGCCTCAATTCCTGCTGATTTTTGTAGTCAGAAGTTATGGGGACTTTTCTTTCCAGCACGGAACCCTGGGCTTTGGGGCCTGGTGTGGGGCTGGGACCCCTTATTCCTTCAGGGGGGACGCCTCTGCAGCTGAAATATCCCTCCCCATTTTTATATGCCACATGTGGGTGTGGGACTAGCCTGTTCTGTGTCTCCACTCCTCCTACCAGTCTTGATGTGGCTTCTTTAAATCCTTAGTCGTAGGACTTCTATTCAGGTCGATTTCGGGAAGTTGTGAACGGTGGTAGTTCTGTAGTTTAGTTGTTACTTGGATAGTGTGGGAAGATGTGAGTACTACGTTTTCCTATGCCTCCGCCTTGACCAGAAGTTTGCCCTGTATTTCCTGAAGTGGGGAATACACATTCTATCTGTGTGTAGTTCCTGGTGTCCTCTGTCCTTATAGTTTGTAGATTGAGAAACTAAAAAATTTATTTGTATCAATGAATGAACTACATTTAAAGTTAATTATGATTTAAGAAAATGATTGTGTTCCTTAAATTGTTCTCTTACAGATTTTAGCATATAACTCAACAGAGAACTTGAGTTGTCTACTCCTACTCGTTTACTTCTACCATTTCTGGAAACCAGAAAATATATGCAATAGTAATGCTTTGAATTTTTGTGAAATTGATTAGAAAGATATAAGTAGTGTTATGCTATTGAAGGTGTACCTTTTTTCTGTTTTGTGTTTAAGGAAACTTTCTAATGGTGTATTGAAGGGGTGTCAAACTCATTTTCACGGGGGGCCACATCAGCCTCGCAGTTGCCTTCAAAGGGCCGAATATAATTTTAGGACTGTCTAAATGTAACTACTCCTTAACTAGGGGCAAGGAGCTCGGCACTGCTGCCGGGTAGAAACAAGGTGCCGGGCTGGATAAAACAAGGTGGAGGTCCGGATCGGCCTGCGGGCCTTGTGTTTGCCACCTGTGGTGTAGTAGAAATTGTAGGTCCTAGCAAAAATGACTTATTTTGCTGCATAGTATTTGCAAAATCATAGCTGTAGTTACAGTTTAATAATGTGCATGCAGTGTTTCTGCTTGCCGCATGTTTAACCTTGAAATTGCATGAAGCATACAAAGCTTAGAAATGTAAAGTTTGGTTTAACACCTGAATGTTGAAAAGATACCACGAAGTGGCTTACGCATAACTAATACATTAACCTGGGCAAAGGGACCAAAGCAGTGTTTAGAATTTGGAGGTGTGTAAAAGTCCTGTGTTAGGTGTAACAGAGCACTGTTACCATTTTTAAGGTTAGGGTATTAGCATTTTGTCTTTAAAATAACATGAGAATATATTTTGAGTGGTTAAAAGAGGTACATACACTCTCTCAGTCATTTTTTCTCAAGTGTTGATTTATGTAACCTGTTCATGTAAGATTGAACACACAGGTATGCTTCACAGGTTTAATGTTACTCAGTCTTCTTTGAACCTTAATGGCTAAAACAATTTGCTCAGAACTTATTTTTTCCTGGCAGTTGATCCAGTCCCCTGTGACAACCCCCCTCGGGCTGATCATGTTAAAGACAACCTCAGAAGAGCTGGCTTGTCCCCGTGAAGACCTCAGTGTGGCCCGGAAGGAGGAGCTGCGGAAGCTGCTGCTGGACCAGGTGCAGACAGTGCTTGGCCTACTGACAGGTGAGCAGAGGTGATGCCAAAAGTGACAGGCCTGCCTGCAGACACCCAGAGCTCAGGCCTCGCCCTCAGTATTTTTGAGCGGTTGTTTTAGCTGTTACTGGAGCAAGCATAAAAATGGAAAGGATGTGGAGCTATATTCCCGGCACCAGCCCGGTGCCTAGCACATGATAGGATCTCAAAAAATGATTGTAACTTACTTTCCTTAAAATCTTCCATTCATTGGTCCTCACTCTTACTGTGATTAATGAGGTATAGACTAGGTCAAAGGAATGTGACTGGAAAATGTTGATTTCTGCAGTCTTAAGTAAGGTGGGTGGCAAGCACTTTATTTAAAATAGCTTGTATTTAAGATCAGGAGAAATTGAAGGAGTAGGAAGGTATAAAAATTTCAAATTACACGTGGGGGAAGTGAGACAAGGGTGCGATCGGTGCCCTATGTGCTAGGTTGTAGTTGTGCGCAGCATTTTCTTGCCATCTTGTCTGTTTTTTTTTTTTTAAATCCTACCTGAGAACATGCTTATTTAGAGAGAGGGGAAGGAAGGAGAGATGGAGAGAAACATCGATTGGTTGCCTTTCATTTGCACCCCGACTGGGGACCAGACCTGCAACCTAAGCATGTGCCCTGATCGGGAATCGAACCCACAACCTTTCAATTTATGGGACTATGCTCCAGTGGAGCCTCACCAGCAAGGGCTCATCTTGTCTGTTTTATCAGAGTCACATGACAACGTGTGAAGAGTAAGAATAAACAGAAAGCAAACCGAAGAATGAGACAGGAGGTAGGAAGAGAGTGGAGCATCCTGAGTTGGCAGGGCGGTAAGCATTGTGCTGCCAGCGGATCCTGCTTGTTAGGAGGTACAGGTACAGCGTGGCTGAGGTGTCAGGAGCCTGGGCTTGCTTGGAAATGTTCTAGTGTAAAGAAGTGTTCTGATTTTCAGTTCCTCTCCCCAGTTTTTTTTTTTTTTTTTTTTTTTTTTTTTGGATGTCTAGGAACTTTTTTTTTTTATGTGTTACAAAAGTGCTTGGCATGTAGTGGGCACTTCTCGTTGGTTATAAGAATGCTTGATCAAAATTAATCTAGTGATTAACCACCACCCTTGTCCAGATCCCCGGGTGGAAACCCAACCCTCAGCATTCACTCAAAGCACTCACTGACAGCCCTGACCAGATGTTAAATTTCTCCTGCTGGGGACCAGGTGTGATATCTCTACTTTAGGCATGTACAATGCCCCTCACCCCACTGTCTGTCTCTTTGGATTTTCTTTTTTTTGACATGTTTATCATGTTTTATTTTAAATATTCTATATTGTGTATAGCAGCTCAATAAACACCTCTTTACAATAGTATTCTCTAATGCTTTCCTGCTCAGTAGGGGGAATCTGTAGAACCAAATCAGTGGGAGCCAGTGACTAAATGGTTTTGGCCATCACAGTCACTGATTGGGTGGGGCCTTTTTCAGAACTGCAGTTTGGTATATTAAGATATATTAAAATGGATGAGAGTTAATCTGCTGTGACTTTCCCCTTGTTTAGTCTATGGTTGGACTTTTCATAAAAATGGAATCATACAATGTGTGACCTTTTGTGTCTGGCTTCTTTTACTTAGTATGATATTTTCAAAGTTACCCATCCCATAATATTAAATATTTTGAGAACAAAGTATTTTCAGAAGCTTCTATGACCATATCATAGGTGCCAGGTTCTGTAATGAGAAACAAAGAGGAGTAAGACACAGCCCCTGGCCTCTGCTAATATATGCTCTAGTAGGGGAGAAAGACAGTTAAAACTGTGTTAATAGTTATAGTAGAGGTGTGTTTTATGTGCAGGCAAAACCTAACAGACAGGAGATGACAGCTGAGTGGAATTCTGAGGACTAGCGAGGTAGTAGTGAGTCTAGTGTAAAGGTCAAGTTGGGATTCTGGGGAGGAGAGCAGGTCAGAAGTTGAGAAAGGGAAGGACACACGTGGAAGGAACAGCAAACAGTTCAGTCAGCATGATGAAGCCTTGTGTGTGGGGGTGGGGGTGGGCGAGATGGGAAGGGCAGAGGCCAGTTGCTGAGATGATATGGAGTGGTGCTATTTCCTGGGTGAGGAAAATAGAGGATTAGTGGCAGGTTTGGGGCGGGGAGGTAAATTGAGTTTGGAATATCCAAGTGGTGCTGTCGAAGAAGTAGCAAGAGCCTTGGCCAGGTTGCTCAGTAAGTTGGAGTGTCGTCCCCGTACACCAAAATGTTGCAGGTTTGATTCCCCATCAGGGCACATACGTAGGTTGTGGGTTCGATCCCAGGTCGGGGTGTGTATGGGAGGAAACCAATTGATGTTTCTCTCTCACGTCGATGTTTCTTTTTTTATTTTTATTTTTTATTTATTTATTTTTAAAGATTTATTTGGAGAGAGGGTAAGGGAGGGAGAAAGGGAGAGAAACATCAGTGTGTGGTTGCCTCTCACGCAGACCCCACTGGGGACCTGACCTGCAACCCAGGCTTGTGCCTGGACTGGGAATTGAACTGGCCACCCTTTGGTTTGCAGCCCACGCTCAGTCCACTGAGCCACACAAGCCAGGGTCACATCGATGTTTCTTTGCGCCCCTCCTTTGTCTCTAAAATCAGTAAACATATCCTCAGGTGAAAATTTAAAAAAAGGCAGTTAGACATATGGTTGAGAGAGGGATGTTTAGACACTGATGTTTGATCAAAGATATCAGTAAATTGCTTTTCTGAATCTAATCCGCATATGTTGGACTTTATTTTTCTCTTAAATTCACTTGTTTCTCCTCTCTCGATATATAGGCATCTTGGAGACTGTCTGGGACAAACACAGCGTCACTGCTGCCACCCCACCACCATCCCCAACCTCCGGAGAAAGTGGTATGGTCTGCCCACCACACATGTCCTTTCTCTTTTTATGCGCAGTTGAGGGTGTCAGCGGGATGGCAATTGCTTATTTATGCCAGATAAAGATGCTGGTTGTTCCTTAATCTATTTTTGGCTTTCTTGCCCATGTTTTCTGAGTAGCTAGCTTTCTTAGTTCCTCATAAGTACTCATACTTTCTAATATATTATTTTGAACATCATATTTTGTTTCTTCTTTGCTCATCAGGAAGATGGCACCTTTGATCTGTCACCTTCCATCCCCTTCAGCTCGTAACTGCTTGTTCTCCTGATTTGTTTTTCTCAGTTTTCATGGCTTTATTGCTCATTCTGAGATTGGTATGGGCCTGTGGGCTTGACAGCTCTGCTTTGTAGTTACACAGGGGTCGCTGCAGCCTGAAGGAGAGGACAGGGGACGTGGAGTGCTTTCTTCCCCACTGGGCTCAGAGAAAAGTCATGTTGGCCTGGACAGATTGAAGACCTGTGTGCAGTAATCAGCTTGGACTTTACATCAGTTCAGAATAATTTGATAAAGCCTGGGCATATTAGCAGTCATTAAATCGTTTACTGTGGTTAGTTATTATCCTCAGTTATATTAATATCTGTTTCAAAAGTTAGGATGCAGTTCATCTAAAAATGGCTACTTTCAAGAATGGATGGAAAGAGGAAATTGTGTCTGAGCAGGAACTTTTAGTTTCTAAATGCTTCTGTTTACACTAAATGATCACAGATGCTTTTCAAGTAGAGTACATCCTGTGAATTGGCACATCTGTCTTCCTCTACTGTAAAGGTTGATGTGGCTGATGAGAAATGTTTCCACATCTTTCTCTTCTACCCCAAGGAAGTAGGCTGTTGAAATCAGACATCTCTGAGCCCACGCTGTTTCATGTCGCCTGTTACTAATATGTGGAATTGAAATTCTTGCAGTTCCTGGAGAATTGAAAATACATCTTGAAGTTTTGGGGACTGCTCATAGTGTACTAATTTATTCCAAATTCCATTTATCATACTTGGATTAAAAACATTTAGAGTCATTTGTCATGCTTCTCAGATTAAAATCTATTACAGAGGTTTAGAGTATATTAAAAACCCAAAGGAAATTGAACTTCATTTGTATTTGGTGGCAAACCTTCACTTTCAAAGTAGATATTTGAGGTGCCTTAGCAACTTTTATTTTGCAATATTTGATTAAAGAATAAAATTGCAAATGATGCAGAAATTTGATTTAATGAGAGTACCCCTTGGAATCTCCTGCAATTTAGCTGATCTTAAGATGTGTCATTTCCTTTAAATAATAGTTTGCAAAGGTTAGTTCTTTTGAATTAGATTTGTTTTTAGATCGTTGATGAATCCTAGCTTAGTATCCAGTTACAGCTAGCAGTAGCAGTGTGCTCCAGTAAAACTTGTTTTTCTGTGATGGTTTTCCACTACCAAAATCTGTGTGTTTTAGTTGGCTTTGTTTGGGTACATGTTCCAAGCCAATAACTCAATATATGCTTTGATAGACTTATTTTCCTGGAGGCCAGGCTGGGGAATATCAAAAAATACCAATTAAAAGTAAAGCTTGCTCTTCCATGCGTTGCATATGTTTTGTTTGTGAGATTAGGTAAAATAGAATGTGAACTAATTTGACATTTCCATATAAACAAAACCTAAACTACGGTGTATACTTGTTGACAGTTGCTTCTTGGACACTATTAAAATTTTTTTGAAGTCTTGAATTTTAGTATTTGAGAAAAAGCAAAATAAATTGAGACTGTCGGGAGGCCTGGGGAGTTAAGTAAGCTCTTAAGCTGGTATGTTCACTTGTTACACTTTTTTCTCTTTGTAACAATTGCAAGTAAAGTCACCAGGATTTGCCTTATTATTTGGACAGTGCTGATGATTCAATCAATGTTTGTTTTGATGCTTTTACTCAACTGCCTTTGTGTACTTATGACACCAAATTAAGCAGTAAAACTTCTAGAAAATTGTTTAACTTAGTTTTAAGCTTAAAACTAAGCTTAGTTTTAACTTAATTGTTTAAGCTTAGACCGTAAGCTTAGTTTTATGGAGGAAATTCATTCTGAGGAATGTTGGGGCCTGGTGAGTAATTGAGTAATTTTTAAACTCCACCCCATCAGTAGCCCCTGATGGGCCCTCCCTGCCCTGCCTGACACCCCTGCAGCTCCTTGTCAGCCCTGTGGGCCTTTGGTGTCTTTCTCATACCGTCTTGTAAAGTTGTTTTCTGTCGGATCACTTTCAAAGAACAAAGCCCGGAGACTAGTTCCTGCTGCAGTAGTCATGATATAGAAAATGTCTTAAAGGCTGTTTGTGGTTTATTTCTCAGAATAGTTCCCCAAATTGTTGCCTTATCTCCTAAACTTCTTCGACTAGACCAGATGTAGATGTGAAGTAGGTGATGGTTTTGTGTTTGGTGTACAAACACGGAAGCTGGGGCTAAGCAGATGATAGTTTTATGGTTCGTTTACAAATAAGGAAGTGGGGGCTCATGGCGGGTAACTTGCCAGAGGTCACATCACCAGTAAGTGGTGGGACGGGATGTGAATCCATCATTCCTAATCTAGGTGCACTGTCTTCGTCCTAAGTTTACTTTCTTAGTCCCTGTCAGCACCTCCGCCAGCCTCCTTCTCCTGGTTTAGAGTCCCGGCTCTGCCGCTTCCTCTGTGTGTCCTCTGCGTGCTCTCTGCGTGCCCCTGACCGTTGATGGCCTTGGTTGTAAAGGGAGAGCAGCTGTTTTCTGGGGATGAAATGAGGGACGACATGGATGTGTCCTCTGCAGGCCATGACTGTTACTCCTACTGCATGTGTGCGGCCTCAGCCCTCTTAGTCTTCTCTCGTCGTCTTTTTGCTTGAACGAATGGAAAAAAAGTGAACAAATTAATGTTAGATAAGTACTGTGATTCTGAATTAGCTCTCATTGTTCTGCAATAAAAATTTCTCGTTCACATGGTGTATATTTTCATAGTTCTGTACGTACACTGGTGACGGAGAGTGTTTCAGGGAGCAGCTATATTACAGAGTTTGAGTTGATTGAGGCCAGTTTATACTTCCCTATTTTTTCCCCCAAACTCTTTCCAAATTGAACATCTTTGTGCACTTGCAAATCTTCCCACGTATTCCCTTTTAAGCTACTTATGGAAAGATGGGACTTGGGAGAGTCATTCACAACTCCTGTGACCTCATTTTCTCTTCCTGGGGCTCCGTGAGTAAAGTTTCTCTCCAGTTTCCTGCGCTGAGGCTGCGGTTAGGCCAGTGGTTCTCAGTTGGGGTGATTTTGCTCTGTAGGGGATTATTTGGCAGTGTGGACGAGTATTTTGATCACCATAACTGGATGAAAGAGTACTGCTGGCATCTGGTGACTGGAGGCGAGGGATGCCGCTAAAATACCCTGCAGTACACAGACCAGCAACAGAATGACTCGGTCCAAATTTCAGTAGTGCTGAGGGTGGGAGACTCTGAGTTAGGTAAATACAGAACGCAGTAGAAAACTTATGAAATTTTAATAATTAAAAAAGTAGAAAAGCTCAGGGGGATTTTGCAGGAAAGCCGGTTATAGGTGTTCCAACCATGTCTCGGTTGCTTCCAAGGCAGTAAATGCACTGGAGGCATCCATGCATTTCTTGGGGCGCAGGTGCATATTGCTCCCAGGGCCTGGCCCAGTTCAGGGAAGATGAAGTCGCCCATAGGTTTTATACCCAAGGTGCCGGACCTCTTACACACGTAGCTTGTTAAAGCTCTCTCCAGTTTGCATTGGAAATGCTGCAGCATGATGCAGAGTCTGTTCTGTGGTAATTTCCTTCCACTTTGATTAAAATATAATTTTTGAAAAACTTCCATACTCTGCCAAGTAAAATCACTTTCATTGAGAAACAGCGTTAAAAGGTTCTTGTTTTTACCTTTGCATAATCCTGTTCAGTCCTTGTTCCTAACATTTTTCTGTAGTTGCGGTCATAGTGTACACAGTGTACATGACTTCGAAGTCCTAAGTCTTTTTCTGTGTTTTGATGTTAGCTTTCTTACGGATCATTTTTCCTGGTTACATAATTTTTCTGGGTGACCTACCTTCTGGGAGCGAGCATAGCATTTGGGGTTTCAGTTTCAGCTGTGCCTCTCAGTAGCTGAGGAACATGGGGGAAATGCCGAATCTGTCTGTCTTAATTATTCTCACAGTCTGTAAATGCAATAATAATACCTACCTCAGAGCTGTGCACATTCAGTGAGAATGTGTATGGTGAGCGCTCTGTGCAGAGCCAAGCAGACAATAATAGCAGGTCAGATGGTAGCTGCTCTGAACATCACTGTTGTCAGCAGTGTTTTAGCTCAGCATTCCCATTCTAGAAAAAAATCTTCAGAGCTAAAGAGTGGACAACTTTTCTTGTTTTTTTTTTTTTTTTTAAGCAGAATTTAGTCCTACTTAAAAATGTTCAAGAGACTTTAAAGAGTCTTAAGGACCCAAAGGTGTGCAGATTTAATTTAAGATCATACTTAGGTGGTGTCTGTTGGTTCTTCATCACTAAAGCCTCATTTTGATCCTGGTTAAGGATCAAACGATGCCCCAAGAATTCTAGTTGGGTAGTGGTGGTTTCCTCTGACACTGGCATCATTCGTAAACGGCCATTGGCCCGTGGATGACGAACAGGGTAGTACCAGAAACAGGTAGTGTCTTTGGCAGAGAGTTGTATGACTCAAGTGCAAAGTCGCCACAGCAGTTTCAAAATCAAAATTTTATTATCAATCCTATACAAAACCGCACATTTGCAGATTCTGCTTGAACACCCTTTCAGCATTATTCTTTGAAACCAGGTCCTGTGATTATCGGCTTGGGCAGTTGAGATTAGGGCGGGGAGCATCTGGTATTCAATGCAGCTCTTTAGGGGCCACTTTTTAATCTATTTTTAACAATAGAAATTAACCCTCTTACTAATAACTACTCATCAAATTTTAATATTACATTAGAGAATAGCTACAGTTATCTTTTCTTTTAGTCATATATCTGTATGTGCAGCTGGGTTTTCTTGATAGAAGTGGAAACAACATATTGCAATAGATGTAATGCAGGAGCAGGTGAGAGAATCAAGTTACCTTCTTTTAAGCCAGATATTAAAGAGATTTCAAAAAGTGTAAAAACAGTGCTATTCTTCCCACTATTTTGGGGGAAGCAAATTGTAGCTTTTTTCATTTGAAAATAATGTTATTTATGCTAACATGTAATATGTTTATTATTATTAAGTGAATTAAATATTTGAAAAGTTTTCAGTTTTAATTCCTAATACGACAAATATCAGTATAAATGGCCTGTATAAACAAAAGCTTTTTGGTGTCCTCAACATTTTTTTTAAGAAAAAACAAAACAAAAAATATTTTTAAGAGCGTTAAAGGGGTTCTGAGACCAAAACTTTGAGAACTGCTAAGGTTAAGGTACAAAATAAAATGTAAAAATTTACCGAGTGCGTTCAACCATATAGAAATAATATTCCAGACATCTGTCTATATACCAGGGTGTCAAACTCATTTTCACCGGGGGCCACATCAGGCCCGCAGTTGCCTTCAAAGGGCCGAATGTGATTTTAGGACTGTACAAATGTAACTACTCCTTAACGAGGGGCAAGGAGCTCGGTGCTGCCGCCGGGACAAACAGGGTGCCGGGCGGGATAAAACAAGGTGGAGGGCTGGGTTCGGTCCTTGGGCCTTGTGTTTGCCCCCTGTGGCCTATACATTGATAGAGATACAACTGAGTAAAAAGGCAAAATGGCATCATAAATTTTAATTTTTTAGTAAAAACAGTTACATTTTAATTTCATTTTAATTTAATGAAAGTATTAAATGGAAGGAATTGCTGATCTTGAGATGCGTATTCCACAAGGAATATTTGTTTGTAAAAGATATCTCTAAGGTTAAGAAAAAAAGATTATGTGGACCAGTTTCTTACTCCATGTTTTAATTTTAGACCATATGTCTAGAGACTTCTTGCTTGTGAAAGATGAGAAAGCGCACCCTTCTATATTTAGTTCAGCGCTTGCATAGTCCCGTTGCCACAGCTTCTCCATTCCTTAATTCTTTACTTTTATTTATCACAGTATCCTCAAGAAGAATCTGTGGGCAATATAATATGGGAGTTTTGCATGTTTGGGAAAATGTCACCTTTCTTCATACTCAAAGGAGAGCTGTGGGTTCAGTTACTCTTTGCCCCAGAACTTGGAGACACTGCATCACTGTTTTCTTGCTTTGAATGTTTCAGTGGAGGAATCTGAATTCAGTGTTTTCTTCTTTGTATATGTGTTTTTTTCTGCCTACATTTCTTTCTTAAACCTAAAGTTTTTAGTATTGATTATGCTTTATCATTTTTGGGAGGGGCAGAATAAGTTCTTTTATTTTGAATAGTCACGTCTTTGGGGAAATTTTCTTCTTGTTGTAGTTTTGAATATTTTTTCTTTTGTCTTTTCTAAAATCATTTTATACCTTCCCCACATTTCATTTTACATGATTATCTTTAGTCCAGTGCTTCTCGAAAATTAAGCATAAGAATCACCCTAGAGACCTTGTAAAAACTAAGATCCCTGAGCCGTCTCGCTTCTGGTTCTACTACAGTAGGTGCGTGTAGGATGGGGCCTGGTGGTTTGTGCTTTTTGACGAGCTCCCAGAGATGCTGATGGTGCAGGTCCACAGACCTACCTTGAATAGCCCAGTAGTTTTGAAATTTTTGGTCTCTGGGCCCATTACTCTTTTTTTCTTTTTAATTGAGGTATCCTTGGCACATAACACTGTTAGGTTTAGGTGTACAACACAACAATTTGATATATGAATATATTGTGAAATGATTCCTATAATCAGTTAACATTTGCCTAGTTACAAATTTTTTTCTTGAGATGAGCTCTTTCAGACATCTCAGCAACTTAAAACAGTGCATATAGCGCTGTTAGCTGTAATCACAGTACTGCACGTTACATCTCCAGGGCGTATTTATCATAACTGGAAGTTTGCACCTTTGACTTCTTTTACCCATATTGTCATCCCTCACCCAGAACTCCTTTATTCTTAAAAATATTGAGGTACTCAAAGATATTAAACAGAAAATTTAGAAATATTTATTAATTAATTTAAAAATAGCTGATGGATCTATTATATAAACATAACATATTTTAATGAAAAATAACTTTTCCAAAGCAAACAAAGACATTTACTGAGAAGAGCAGCATTATTTTACATCTTTGCAAGTCTCTTTACTGTGTGGCTCTATTTTTAAATTTTAATTTTTAAAAATTATATTTATTATTATTACAGTTGTCCCAACTTTGCCCCCTTTGTACCCCTCCACCCAACAACCCCCACTCTTCAGGCAGTCCCCTCACCATTGTTCATGTCCATGGGTCCCGCGTGTAAGTTCCTTACTCCATTCCCTATACTGTGCCATATATCCCCCTGAGTATTCTGTAACTACCCATTTGCAATTCTTAATCCCCTCACCTCTTCCCCTATTCCCCTACCCACCCCCCCTCCCATCTGGCAGCCATCAAAATGCTCTCTGTAGCCCTGGCTGGTGTGGCTCAGTGGATTGAGTGCTAGCCTGTGAACTACAGGGTCACTGGTTCGATTCCTAGTCAGGGCACGTGCCTGGGTTGCAGGCCAGGTCCCCAGGAAGGGGCGTGCGAGAGGAAAGCACACACTGATGTTTCTCTCCCTCTCTTTCTCCTTCCTTTCCCCTCTCTCTAAAAAATAAATAAATAAATAAAATCTTTTAAAAAATCTTCTCTGTATCCCTGACTCTGTCTGTGTTCTTGTTTGCTTAGTTTTTTAGATTCTATTGCTGATAGATACGTATTTATTGCCGTTTTATTGTTCATAGTTTCAAACTTCTTTTTCTTAAATAAGTCCCTTTAACATTTCATGTAATAATGGTTTGGTGATGATGAACTCCTTAGTTTTTTCTTGTCTGAGAAGCTCTTTATCTGCCCTTCCATTCTAAATGATAGCTTTGTAAAGCAGTCTTGGCCGTAGGTCCCTGCTTTTCATGACTTTGAATGTTTCTGGCGAGTCCCTTCTAGCCTGCAAAGTTTCTTTTGAGAAATTAGCTGACAGTCTCATGGAACTTCTTTGTAGGTAGCCAACTGCTTTTCTCTTGCTGCTTTTAAGATTCTTTATCTTTAACCCTTGGCATTTCAATTATGATGTGTCTTGGAGTGGCCTCTTTGCATCCATCTTGTTTGGGACTCTCTGTGCTTTCTGGACTTGTATGTCTATTTCCTTCACCAAATTAGGGAAGTTTTCTTTCACTGTTTTTCAAATAGATTTTCAATTTCTTGCTCTTTCTCTTTTCCTTCTGGCCACCCCTGTGAGGTGAATGTTGGATCTCTTAAAGTTGTCCCAGAGGCTGTTTACAGTATCCTCACTTTTTTTGGATTCTTTTTTCTTTTTGTTGTTCTGATTGGCTGGTTTTGGTTCCTTATGTTCCAAATCATTGATTTGATTCTCGGCTTCATCCACACTACTGTTGTTCCCTTGTAAATTGTTTTATATTTCAGTTAGTGTATCCTTCATTTCTGACTGGATCTTTTTTATGCTGCTGAGGTCCTCACTAAGTTCCTTGAGCATCCTTATAACCAGTGTTTGGAATTTTGCATCTGATAGATTGCTTATCTCCTTTTTGTCTAGTTCTTTTCTGGAATTTTGCTCTGTTTTTTCATTCAGTTTCTTTGTCTCCTCATTTTGGCAACCTCCCTATGTTTGTTATGTATTAAGTAGAGCTGCTATGACTCCCTGTCTTGGTGGTGCGGCCTGATGTAGTAGGTGTCCTTAGGGTCCAGTGACACAGCCTTCCCTATCACCCAAGCTAGGTTCTGAGTATACTCTCCTCTTGAAGTTGAGCCTTGGTTGCTTTGTCAGATCAGTGGGAGGGATTTGCCCAGGTCAGTCAGCTGCAAGGACTGGCTGTGACCACTGACCACCAACCTCCACCCTCAGTGGAAAATCAGCTGTTAAGGGGCAGAGTGGGGGTGCTCCAATATGATCTGTCACTGTCCACTAGGTATGCAGGTGTTTCCTGTGTGGTGCAGGCCAAGGTCAGCCCCCACCTGTATTTTGCCTGGTGCCACCCTGCCTGGGCTGTAAAGCAATCTGAGATGGCTGCTACTTGTGCTTGGAGATTCCCAGGTGAATCCAAACTGTGAATCTAGGCTAGTGCCATGCCTGGGGCCATTAAGCAAGAGGTAGGAGGGGCTCTTGCTTATTTGAGGGGATTTAAGAAGTTGTGAAGCATGAGCCAAGATGAGTCATTCATATGGAAAAGTCATTTAGTAGCTTGGGTGGGCCCTAAGTTAGGTAGGACTGGAGTCTCAGGGGATCTCTAGGGTGGGGCAAACAGTATTAATCAGGTTGATGGAGTCTCAGATATGGCCCCAGCCTGTGGCTCTGTGTCTCTGGGGGCTGAGGGTTCAGAAAAGGGACCGTGGCCTTTCTGTCTGGAAGAAAGCTGTTCCCCACGTACCTTGATGCCAGATCCTTCTCGTCTTCCCTGTATGCTACTGGTGCCTTTCAAGCTGCAGCCCCAGTGCTGGAGTTAAGAGGGAATGAGTCTGAGTAGGTGAGACTATGTGTGGGTTCTTTAAGAGGAACTTGGGACTCCAGAATTTTTTTCCACTGTCTGAGTTCCTGCTGGTTTTTGCAGCCGGAAGTTACAGGGACTTACTGGAAGCCTGGTGTGGGGGTGGGAATCCTTGCTCCTGAGATATCCCTTCCAAATTTTTATCCACCACACATGGGTGTAGTACTAGCCTGTTCCACGTCTCTGCCCTTCCTACCGCTCTAGGTGGATTGGTTTCTTTAATTTCTTAGTTGTCAGACTCCCATTCAACTCAATTTCTGATGGTTCTGAGTGATGGTTGTTCTATATTTTAGTTGTAGTTTTGATGTGGTTGTGTGAAGAGGCGAGCCATATCTGCCTATGGTGTCATCTTGACTGGAAGTACAATTGTCCAGATATTCGTTTAACAAATACTGACTGAATTTCAACTACTACTAAGATTGGTTTTGAGAATTGTAAGAGGCTGGATCAACAAAATATTCAAGAATGTTTATAAATGAGATTAAAAAAGGGCGAATGAAAGGTGTAAATTATAAAAAGTGGTACACAATTTAAAAGCATTCAACTTGATTTCTGATGGTTCTCAGTGGTGGTGGTGGTTCTGTAAGTTAGTTGTAACTTTGATGTGGTTGTGTGAGGCGAGCTGTGTTCACCTGTGCTGCCATCTTGACTGGAAGTCCGTGATGTAGCGTAATGAAAGAGAGCCTTTGCTTCCTCTCTGTTGGACAGTACATGTAACGTAGCCTCTGTAAAGCTCTGTTACACACTTGTGAGATAGTAAAATGGGGAAGCAGAATAATATATAGGATTCTTTTAAAGCTAGTTTTGAATTTCTGAATTCCATTAAGGGTCTTGGGGACTCCCCTCAGGGGTTCCTGGACCAAACTTTGAGAACTGTTGCTTTATAATAATGTTTATTTTTGGTTTGTTTGTTTTTTTGAAGGAGAATTATTTAAATTGATTTGTAAGAGATTTGATAGTGTAGATCTTAAATTCCTTTTGTATTTTCAGGTGACTTACTGAGTAACCTGTTGCAGAGTCCTAGTTCAGCCAAACTGTTGAATCAGCCAATCCCTATCCTCGATGCGGACAGTGAGTATATCTGTTCCCTGGCCTTGGAGTGCCTGGCCCATCTCTTCAGTTGGATTCCTCTGTCTGCCAGCATCACCCCGTCCCTTCTTACCACCATCTTCCACTTTGCGCGCTTTGGCTGTGACGTCCGGGCCAGAAAGATGGCATCAGTTAACGGCAACAGCCAGAACTGTGTGTTGGGTCAGGAGCGCGGCCGGCTTGGGGTCCTGGCCATGTCCTGCATCAATGAACTCATGTCCAAGAACTGTGTGCCTATGGAGTTTGAGGAGTATTTACTGCGTATGTTCCAGCAGACTTTCTACCTCCTGCAGAAAATCACCAAGGATAACAATGCCCACACGGTGAAGAGCAGGCTAGAAGAACTGGATGAGAGGTAATAAAAACAGGTGTGAAGTTGGCAGTGCCCTGAGAAAGGGCCTTGACTAGTGATCAGAGTATTCTGCATGGTGTCTTTAATCCTCTTGGGTTTCAAAGTTCGGGGCTTCTGGTGAGGAACAGAAAGGTAGGTGCGTGCCAATAAGTCTAAGCTTAGCTGGAAGGGCTAGGGTGGTGAAGGGAAATGATGTGAGTGTGAAAAGTGATTGTGAATTGTGTAGGTTTGTTGTCTTTTTCCCCATCCGTCTCCTGTCCTCCCTTCCCCCCGTCTCCCCCCTTCTTCCACACTATTTGCCTGCAGGTCTGAGGTGTTGCAGGAACTGAGACTGCTGCTCATGCGTAGCCAAGAACAGGAGAGGAGGTCCGTGGAGGTACAGGAGTTACAATCACCCTTTTTCACTTGGTGTGGCTTGTCCGTTTTTACTGTTTGACTTTTCCCAAGTGAACATCAGGCAGTGTACAGGAATGTTACTATGTTGTAAGCTTCACACAGATGGCAAGTGTTCATGAAAACAAAGGAGAGCTGTAACGGGCTAACGTGCACACACCTGTGTGTGTGTGTGTTCTTGTCCTTTTGAATGGAGCTTTAAATTACCTACCTTTTCTTTCTGAAGTGCTCTAAAAGATGCCTCCCTCACAGTACCTACTCTGGGGCATGGTCTCATTTGTTTGTCTTGTAGATGACGTCATTCATCCGTCTCACAGCTTCCACGAATGCGATGTTACTGCAGGGCAAAAACAAGAGGGGACATTGAAACCTCTGTTAACACGTCATGTTGACTCTTCCGACACTTCCAAGCAGACAAATTATGTTGAATTAGTAAATATGTATAGATTGCCTGGCAGCCAAAGTTAATATTCTAATCAATTTTCCTTGGCTTGTTTTCTGTTATTAAGCTATATAGAGTTAATCCATTTCTGTTTCCTTAGAATGAATAACAATATAAAGTGCCTAAAGTTAAGATGGTTTTAGTGCTTTTTAAATTTAGCAATTTTAGTAAGTTTTTCTAAAGTTAAAAAATTGGTATATAAGATTATTTTTGTTTGCTTCATTGTAAGCAAGCTTTGTGTAAAATTTTCTCTGTAGAATAACAAAAAGCTCATAATCAGGTGTGATAGTATGTTTTGCTTTTTATCATTTGGTAGTAGCTTTGTATATAATTCAAAGGCATCAGTATTCAAACACAATTTTATATTTTTTCTAGCTTGGGCTAAGAAAGGTTGTATTTTCATTATGTTAAAAAGAAAATCTCACTGCTTGTACCAAGCGTCAAGTGTCAACTGTTTTGATTTTTACTTGTAGCATAGTGTTTGCTGCGGCTCACCTTCGGGTGGCGTGGAAGTGTTGTTGTGGATTATCTGCACTGATTTTGTTACGTGTAACTTTTATGCTCTCGGTTTTATATTTTAATTCTATGCTTCCTATTGCCCTGTGACAGCTGAGAGGTGCCTGGAAGCAGAAAGGTGACATAAACGATAGTGTGTGCTTGCTTCCTGGCTCTCGGGTCCCCCCACCGCTAATTCTAAACAGCTAAGTCCATTCTCAGTTGTTGAGGAGCGACTTAACCAGCTTCTTTGCTTTTCTTCTCCACCACTGCCTTTTTTCTAACTTTCCACTGCTCATTAGCGCCTGTACCAGAAGGTGGGCAAGGGAAAGAAAATGAGGTGAAATAAAATCTGTAGCTACTGAACAGCCTTGTTTGTATTCTTTAAAAAATTGAGTTGGAGATTAAAATAAAATTGAGATTGTGTGATATTTTACCCATGACTTCTCTTTATTCTTTTATGGGTGGTAGGGAATTGAGTGCATCTTTCTAAAGAGGGGTAAACGGATTGGCGAATTTGAAAATCCATCTAAAAATATAATGTAATAAGCAGAGTGAGGAATGAGGAGTTCCTGCTCATTTAGTATTGGTGACTTAAAGGCATCAGAGAGAAGTGTCTTTTTACGTTTCTATTTCTAAAAAAGTTAATTTCAGTGCCTTACTGTTTTTCAAGTATTTGGCCCCAAGATCCTTATCACATAAATCACTGTTATTTTAGCTGCAAAGAAGTTTACATGTGTGTGGAGGTCAGACCATTGGGCCGCCCGCAGGGCGATAGGTCCCAAGAACAAACAACATGAGACATTTTATTTATGGTCTAATTTTGCTCCTCTGAATTAGTCATCTCCCCCCCCCCCCCCTTATTATGCCATATATCTGTGCTTTAAAAATGGTTGTTTTTGCAGTTAGGAGCTTCGGAATTGGTTTTAACCATTATTTAATTTTTGGCTAGGGCCTATTATGTCTGTATCTTTTTTTTTTTTTTTTTTTGGTCTTTGAGGTGTGATTTATGGAGATATGTCCATCTCATTTTCTAGTCACCTTTTGGTATTTAGGGGCTTCAAATGACAGTTTCTGAAATGTGAGAGTGATGAAGTGCTGTGTATTTAATAACAGAGTCTCTTATCCTTGCAGCCGGGACCCACACTCTTCTGTGAGATGACTGGGGATTCACTGTGATGTGAAAAGAGAGCACTGAGTTGAGAGTGGATGGTAGTTCCCTTCTGCCATGAGCTGGCTGAGTGACCTTGGGCCGATGACTTTATCTCTCTGGGCCTCTCTGTAAAATGAAGCATCAGATTAATTGTTCCAAGGCTTTTCCAGCTCTGACAGCCTTCTTCCCTTATTTTTGAAATCACTTTGGAGTGGATTGGGATGTGCTGTGTTTAATTACCACCGGGAGCTAATTAAACACGGGGCAGGCTTGAATATGTCTTACCTGGATGCCATGCTTTTTGTATAGCTTTGCTTTGTTTTTTAGTGTGCGTGTGTGTGTGTGTATAGCACATTCATTTTAATATTTTGGCCTCCTGGCAAAGAAAACCAGCCTTCCAGACCTGCTGCATTGAAATGGCACACATGATTTGCCCATTGACTTTTGGTACCATTTCTTCCCACTTTAATTGTGCCATACCACTAATGAATTAGAAAATATAAGAGCACTAGTTTATAAGATGCCTTTGTAGATGGTATTTGAGGATTAAAGTTGCTTTTCTGCTATGTTTCAGGTGGTAATGGGATGAAAGGTTGCCTGACCTGTAGGTAATTGTCACAGGCCTTTATATTTTTAACTGAAATCTGTATAGTTCTTTACTGAAAGATATTTGGACTGAATTTGAGTTTTCTTCTAAGGAGGCGGCTGTGTGTCTTACTGTCACCTTTTGTCTTCTTGTCGTACTTAGCTACATCGAGAAGTTTACTGACTTTCTGCGGCTCTTTGTGAGTGTTCACCTAAGAAGAATCGAGTCCTACTCCCAGTTTCCTGTGGTGGAGTTTTTGACACTTTTGTTTAAGTACACATTTCATCAGGTAATGCACCAGAACTGCCCATCCCTTCCTCCCCAAAGTCTACTTTGTTATTTTCAGGAGAAAGAACTACTTTGTTTCCCAAACATTGTATAGGGCTTATTATGTGAAGATTAACACATTTATCCTTCATAGCAACCCTGTGAGGTAGGCATTATTATTATCATCTCCATTTTACAGATAAATACACCGAGGCACAGAGAACTTGCTCAGGATCATACAGTAAGCGATGGAGCCAGGATTTGAACTCATACAGTCTGTGCTGTCTTAACAACTATGATGCTGGAGAAGTAAAATATAGAAAAACTGAAATTAGGGCCTTCAGTTTTATAACTGTCATTTAAACTTCCCACAAAGAGATTATAAAAAGGGAAGCTCTCAAGAATTAAGTTTTGGTGGATCCAATTCCCCACTCCCCAACAAATTTTCAGGAGCTAGGCATATAATCCTCAAAGTTCATCCTTCCTTGCATTGAATTTACATTTTAGTGACCCAGTCTTTTTTTATTTGTATATATTTTAACAGCTTTACTGAGGTAAGATGTTTGTACTACTAAGTCCACCCATTGTAATTGTGCAGTTTGCTGGTGGTCGCTCAGTTTACGAACTTGTGCAGTCATTGCCGCCGTCCAGTTGTAGACATTTCATTCATACCCTATCCCTTGTGCCCATTTGTGTTTTAAAATCAGCCTTTTATTGAAATACAACAGAAATACAACACACCTACAGAAAAGTGCATAAATCATACACGCACGGCTTGATGCATTTTTCCAAAATGAACAAGCCATGTAACCACCATTTAAGTCAAGAAATGACACATTACGAGCACCCCCCAGAAGTTCTCTCCTGTCCCTTCCCAATTACTTCCCTCTCATTTTCCCCCAGAAGTAACCCTAGTCCTGACTTCAATATCCCAGGTTAGTTTCGCCTGTTTTAGAACTTCTCTAAATGGAAACATACAAGGTTTATTTGTTTTGTCTGGCTTTTCTTCATTTAGTATTATGTTTGTGAAATTCATCTGTGCTGTTTGGCAGTAGTTTGTTGTTTTTCATTGCTTTATAGTAAGTCGTTATCTGGAAATCTTTTCCACTGCTGATTTGGGCTGCTCTCAGTTTTGGGGACCAGGAATCATGTTGCAGTGAGCATATTTGCACACAGTTTTTGGTGTACATATGTAGCTCTTTCTGTTGGTATTTACTAGGGACGAAATTGCCAGTGAGGGCATTTGATTTTGTAAGGAGACTTACCTGGTTGTTTAAATCACCAATGTTGTAACTTAATGAGGCTAGAGGAGAGGCAAGGGTCTAGGCTGGGAGGGGTGTGTGTGTGAAGGGGGACTTGGAGCAAGGATCTAGTGTATGAGCCAGCCTTTCTCCGGAGGCACTTGGTGCATAAGTCAGAGCACCTCCTGGCAAGGGCGAACCTTCTTGGGAACAGGGAAGGGTGCAGGTGGAGGAGGACGGCCACAGTCTGACGGAGGGGCAGTGAGTGCAGAGCCCCAGGAGGCGGTGATGAGATGTGGGAGCGTGAGGCTGGGGAGAGAAAGAGGCATCAGCGGTGGGAAAGTTTTGAGATGGGTACAGAGAAATTTTAAAGGGAACAGGAAAAATGGAGGATTTGACAGATACTTAGGGTAAGTGTAGCAGACATAAAAGAGAAAAAGGGAGCCGGTGCTGACATCAGAAAGGAGGGGTCTGTCTTGAGAAAATGGAATGAAAATGTCTTGCATTTTTTTCTTCCTACGAAAAAAGGGTTCTTTTAGCATATCTGGTATAGAAGAAAGCTAAAAAAATGTGTTAAAGTGTGCATGTCTTAGGACTACTGCTTTGGATTTGGAAAAGTTTTGTGTTGACCTCAGGTTATTTCTGTTAGGTCTGTGTCCTAGGGAAAGTTTCTTGAATTTCATTTAATTTCAGGTTCCTCACCTAAGGGAGAGAGACTGCAGTGGGCATCTTCAGGGTCTTTCCCAGTGTTCATTCTGATTCTTTCACTAGAATCCTACATGTTAGTTTTCCATTGAACTGAAAGCGGTAGTTTTATATACTTACGTATACTGGGAAAAGAAATAGATGTGGTAATAAAGCAAACCACAAGCTTCTTTCTTCCTCCTTTACCTGCAGGTCTCTGTCAGCCGAGCTCCCTTCTGCCTTCCTGGCCTCCTGTGTGAGGACCTTTCTTTCTGGTGCAGGCCCTTGGACTGTGGTGTCCTTTGGTGCAGACAGAGGCAGATTCTGAGCATTGGGCAGAGGGGCAGGAACCTGGGAGCTGCTATGTGCAGTTGTAGGGTGGGCAGCCCTTCGCCGGAGAGGCAGAGTGGAGAAGAGATGGCAGGCCACGCTCTAGGATCAGAAACTGTTAGTAGGAGAGTGTTTTGAGATAAGATTTAAGAATTAGAAATTAAGTGCTCTCTAGAGAAAGCTTTAAGTTCTCATGTACTCATAGTGAGAACTTGCTTTATCACAGTTTACCGTGTTTTGTTGTGTATAATGTGCACTTGTTGCCCGAATTTGTGAGGGAAAAATAAGGATGTGCATTATACATGGGTGTAACGGTATAATAATCTGTGAATAATGTGCACAAAACCATGCGTGCGCATCGTACCCGGGAAGTGCGTTATACACGGCAAAATATGGTAAAGTGGGGAAATATGTTTCTCCTCTTGTCTAGAGGGTTATTATATGTGTACTCAATATTTTTGTGTTTTGTTTCTAAATTTCATAAAAAGTTTAGTACTGGTAAATATTTTGAAAGAATAGTAATAAGATAAAAATAGTATCAGAATCTTTCGTTTACCAGTTTGTCTCTTCTCTTTCTTTTCCTACGTTGTTTCTTTCGCCTGAGTGTCTTCCTGCAGTGCCTCCAGCCACTAGTGGTCGCCAGGTGTTTGCCTCCGCCATCACTTTCCTGCTTGTTGAGGCCCTGGGGTGTCTGTATAAGCTTGTGATTACTGTCTTCCTGCTCCTTCTGTTACTGCAACGTTACCAATTCTCGGTCTTGCATTTTTCATTTTGCTCCTTCTTCCTAAAACTCTCGGAGATAGTGTGGCATGGGGGGTGGGGGAGGGCTCTGGCCCAGAGTCTTACGATCCACATTCTACTTGTGTTTCTCTTCCTTATCTTGTCACCTGGAGTGGGTGACTTCTGAGCCTTGGCGTCTTTATCTGTAAATGGGAAGAAGAAAAATAACATCTATCCATTTTCCAGGACTATTGTGAAGATCATATAGGCCAGTGCAAATGACAACTAACCCCTGCAAGCCACTTGGGGATAAGACTGGTGTCATTAGTTTCTTAAAGAAACTCGTCAGGATTTTTAGTGATTAATCATCATTGGATCTATAAGTAAATCTTACTACAGGTACATTTTTAAAATGGGTCTGTGAGAGCTCCGCAGAGTTGGATGATTTCACAGTGCAGTTAGCCTATCGTTATGACCTCAACCGTCTGTACACACAGCAGCTGTCAAAGGTCAGGTTGTGGGCAGTACACAAGGTCTCCCAGTGGGGCCTGCACGTGAGGATGTGGATGGCAGTGTCGCAGGTCCTACAGAGGGTTATCTTCCTCCCCTTTTTTCCGGCCTTGAGACACACAGTAAATCTTCAGTTCAAAGGCATGTATAATTATAAAGTACTTTGACATAGCCAAAAACCCCTGGATTTATGTGTGGAGGGGGCTGGTGAGTATTTTCAAACCAAGGAAGGAGAACTGGGTGACTGACTTGAGGGAAGCTCAGCAAGCCAAAGCCAGGGCCAGACTACATGCCCTGGCTGTGCACGTCAAGTGCCTGCCCACCAGCTCCCCGTCTTACTCCCACACGGCTTGTCAGTTCTTTTTCCTGCTCATTTAATGTCATGTCATGCACATCCTGGGTTCTGTGAAGTATGAAGTGGAGACAGGAAGTGTCTTTTTCTTTTCTGAGGATGGCCCTGTCAGTGGTCCTGATTGAACTGCAGCCATCTCGTTCCAGGGCCACCCACAGGGGTTGTGAGCCTGGAGTCTGCTGTTTTTTAAGTTACACTTTTCTGCTTTAGGCTCATCCAGGTACTGAACTCCCACTGCATGCTACCACCCAATATTAGTTACTTCTTGAGCAAATTCCATATATGCCCATGTAAACTTCTGGGTTTTCTTGTGGATCAGAAATGGAAGGAAAGCTGATCCAGTATGATGGTGTTATTATTTCTTCCCACGCCTGATCCTGCTACTACTTACGTGGTTCAATCAAGCAATCACAAGTGAAACTAGAGTCCTCGTAGATAGCAAGTATTTGAGTGCATGTGTAAGGGATTGGGGGACCACAAGTTAAAACTAAATATGTATGAGAAAGACTAGATATTGGATAGTAAAATGCCTGCATTTTGTATGAAAAAGAAGCTCAGAGCTCTTGAGAGAGTCAGTGCGGTCACGCCAGTGGTCCGGCACTACGATCCTGCAGAGACTTTCTGTCCTCTCCTCACTTTGTCCTGTCGACACTGGGTTAGAGGTTGCTGTGAGCCTGATGGACACTCCTACTTTTGCAGATAATGCCTGAGAGTCGGACTTAACAAGCTCGTTTTCAATCTGTTATATGGGAAGATTGCAAATGGTCTTTCCTAATGTTCAAGTGTGTAAACTTGGCACCTTTGGAGCCACTGAAACTTATTTTCAGTTTTGTGATAGTATGTAGTGGGAAGAGCATTTGATGGGGGTAAAGCGACGTGCTCCTTCCCCTGACCTTGAATAAATCATATCTCTGGTTCTCAGTTGCTTTCTCTCTGAAACAGGAATGAATTGGAGGATCTCTAAGAGTCTTCCCCACCACAGTCTCAGATTTTAATGTAGGTGTTCGCTTGGCTTATTTTGTAACTCAGTTTGTCCCATGTGGTGTCTCCCCAGTGATGTGTTCCATGCTGCCCTCGTCTTGTTAGGCTCAACATGTTCCAATTGTGAAGACCCACTAAAAGACACCAGTGTGGTTGCCAGGAAGTTGAGGGAATCTAGGCTTATGGTGTAACATTCTGGAAATAGTAAACTGGTAGGTGTGCTTCTAAGGAGTATTTGCATTAAGTAATTTCATTATCTGGATTTCTTTTGCACCATAGCCTACTCATGAAGGTTACTTCTCTTGTTTGGATATCTGGACACTCTTTTTGGACTATCTGACGAGTAAAATTAAAAGTCGTCTGGGAGACAAAGAAGCAGTTCTCAACAGGTAAACCCCAGAAATGTTGATATCTAGAAACAGACACTTTTGCCATTTGTTTTTTATGGCCTAAAAGGTCAGCCATGCAGCCAGAGCTCTTTGGTGAAACTGAGTCACATAAGCTGTTTAGGTAGCAATGCCACGGAATATTTTCTTCTCCTTTCTTCCCCTTAATATCTCATTTTCTGAAAATGTTTTTTCTGATAAAAAAAAGTAACATGTATTGTTAATTTTTTAGGTGTGATAATTCTCTTTGTTATTTTCTTTTTAATAGCACTGCTGAAGTATTTTATTAGATGAAACAATATGACATCTAGGGTTTGCCTTAAAATAATCCCCTGGGAATAGAGGGGGGCCTGGGTTGGCCATGTGTTGATAATCGATGTTGAACTTAGTTGGTAGGAACTTGGGGTTCATTATATTCTTACTCCTTTTGTGTTTGAAAATTTCCTAAATAAGGTAATAAATACTTGCCATGAAAAAGGTATTTATTTTAGAAACCAGGAATAGAAAAATATAAAGAAGATAAGTTATCCCTAATTCCAAATCCAGAAATAGGTGATTACTTTTATATATATTTTTATTGTATTTTTTGAAAATAGAAAATAGGGTAATATTTCCCCCCACGTCCCTTAAGCTCATTTTTCTTTCTTACGGGCAGAAAGTGTTTCCTGCACACTATGGTCATTATTTCATTTCAGAAATGAGACAATAAGCTGATGTCCCTAGAATGCCTGGCACATTGTATGCGCTCAGGACATGGCATCGGTGGTTGGTGGTGGAGATCACGAACACCCCTTCCCCCTGAACTGTGCCAAAAGGAGGTGGTGAGGAGAATCCCTGCCTGGGAAGAGGTTGGGTAGAACCTCTAAAGCCCTTTCCATTGCTGAGGGTTTATGAACTTTAAAAATTATAAACAGAATACTTGCATTTCAAGTTTAAACATTTGTAGTTTTGTTCCTAGATATTATTTTTGTGATTGCAAAATAGCTTCCAAGTTGCTCTGGTGCCAGGTGTAGTATATTCATGTATCAGAAACCTTATTACACAACAGTAGGTCCTGGTTTTGGTGAATTTGCCAACTGTAAGTAATTGTGTTATTGAATGAGATTCTTCAAAGGAAAGGTACTTCTGCCAAATTCTCCTTCTTGGATGCCCAACCACTTCATCTTTTGGTCCTGGGACTGTGCCTAATTTTGCTCTATTTAGTGGTAGATAGTCTTTCATATCTCTCAGACTCGTTGGAAGAGTAAACTGGAGACATTAATAAACTGCAGGTGCTTTTTAAAGCACAGTACAAATGTGTGGAAAATACGGTTTCATTGAGAAAATCTACACTAGCAGATTATTAAATACACACTGCAGATTGTTGTACTAATGGAAGGACCAGTGTTGGCAGAATTTAAATTCTTTTTCTGCTTCATGGTAATAGAGTTACCTTTGGTCAGGTCATATGCTGACCACATTTCCTCTTGAAAAATTAGCGTGTTAATACTTGTCTTGAAGGGTGGTTAGGCTTCCATAAGATCATGCATGCAAAATACCTGGCCCAGCTCCTAGCGTGCATTAGACACGCAGCACGTGGTCACAGTGACGACCCCAACAGTGATAATATTGTGGAGTTAAGTGACAGGGCCCCTGGACAGCGTAAAGGCTTTTAGCCTCCCTGCTGATGCTGACCTGTCTGCCCAGCTGCCTTCTGATACCACCTGAGAGTTGTCAGTGGTTCTGGCTGACCACTTTTAACACTGGGGCTTTTTCTCATTGATCATTTGATTATCATCCTAAAA